>NC_081826.1:33177500-33480625 GCF_030867095.1 Alligator mississippiensis | reverse complement strand
GTTGGCATGCATCTGCTTCTTTGTAATAAAATGATGATTATCCTGTACATCAGTGACCATTGTGTTTCTGTGGACACATCCTTATATTTGTATGCAGCTAACATAATTGTATGTTTTTAAGTGTGCACATGAAGAAAGGTGCTTGTAGTCCTGTGCAGTCAAATTTGTCCATCAAAAAGTTCTCCATTCTAATGACCTGTACACAAGTTAAATATGGTCTTTAATAACAATAAAGATGTATTTTTTGTGTTGTCTAATTTGTATAACATATGCAAAGCCCTAACAATGTTTGTACATACTGTATTTTTGTAACATATTGGACTACCAGAAATCTTATTGTTTGTTTTCTTTTCCTTTTAAACATCCAACTTTTTTAAAAAATCGTTGCATTATACTAAACACAAATACCAGCATTTTGAGAACTTTTTTCTATATTTTTAGACCCTTGAAATAAGGACTATAAGTGAAAAGTCCAAGCTCTATAATACCCTTGTCAGAAACTTTACAGCATAAGTAGCTCATTGCGAGTGTTCGGAATGCTATTCTAACTGAGTCTCTCTCGCATGCTGTACATCATCAGGTCCTCACTTTAAACCCTTTTCCACTTTGCTTTGTATATTGATGCCCAAATCCTGGTCTGGTAATCCGTTACTATAACTAGAAAAAGAACGCATGTGTGAGTGAACGTTGGAAGGTTCAAAATAATGCTCTTGACAACTGGGCCCAGGCTTAAAGGCATTTAATATACGGTAGTACCCTGCACATCATGGCTTGTGTTTCATTTCAGTAAACTTTCCAGTATACCTCGCTTTTCCATACTGATGAATGAAGCCAATTTTTTTCATTTTAAAATAATTTAGGGCCCAAACTCCCTTTCCAGGCTAAACCCCAGTGTTCCTGAGGAGTTCCTATCACATGACATGTAGCAGTCCTTTCCCTCTCCCTCAGACATTAACTGTACCACTCCTTTTTCTCACTCATGGCATGTGGAGGGAACCTACAAACCAAGCTGTTTGAGTCTTTTTCATGGCAGTACTCTATGGAGACCAGGCTAAGAAGAAAGGCACTCGTTGTGCAAATCTGTTGATTTTGAATATCTAGTCCCCTTAAAATAGTAGGGTTGGAGTGGTGTTGTAGCCATCATAGTCCAAGAAATGTATGAGAATGAAGCCCATAACTGTCAACATTGCCCAGTTTAAGAAAGACAAACATCTGCTTCTTAAAGAAGCCACAGTGCCACTTAGGGGGCGGCTAGAAAACCACCTATAAGAACAGAGAAAATCTATTAGAATGTGTGTTGGGAGGAAGGAGAATAATGTAATGGCCTGTAATTTAGATCTTGAAACTTTGGTTACCTGATTTATGTTTCAGCACAATTGCAAAAAGCTCCTTTCACGTTCAGATACAGGCTATACACAAACATTTTCATTTGTGCTGGAGAAAAGCCTTTCAAAGTTCAAGAGATTTCTTGTGGAAGAGAACTGGCTATTCTGCAAGAAGTTAGGATGGTATCACATGTTCAATTTAACACTACGTGCATTTACACGTGTGCTCTGGGAGTTGGGAGAAGGGATGCCTTAATTATAGCAGCTCTGAGAGCTGCGCTAATTAAAGTACCCATAGTGTCTCATGTCTCAGTATCCCTGTACTTCAAAATGGCGGCAGGGGCAGTTTATCCACGGCTCTTCAAACAAGCTTTTAGATTCAAACAAGCCTCCCACTGCCATTTTGAAGTGTAGGGACGCTGATGCACTAGACAGTAGAGGCTGCTGGAGTACAGCAATTACCACAGTCCAGCAGACTCAATTAATTGAATCTGCTCCAACAGTCTATAATTACGGCACCGATAGGTTGTACTACAGTATGCACCGTAATTACAGTGCATTGGAGCAGGCTTGCTGCTCATGAATTGGAGCCCTAAGTGCAGTTAAAATGCAAACAGAGGCATGTTCAAGAAGTTTAGCATGTGTTAAGTGACCTCATGGCATTGCAATGTTGATTCCTTTCAGGTGAGAGTTTTCTCCTAATACTCATTTTAATAGATCACTATTCCAATGATTCGTGACTATTACAAACATGTAATAAGCCCCCTGGATCTGTTACATATGAGGAAGCTTTCTCTTCTGATCTAAGTTGAGTGCCTGTACACTTCCCTTAGAGAGAAACACCCAGTATCTCGCAATCCTCTGCTCTCCTTCCCACCCTTCATGGGGGAGGGAGGGAGGAAAGGAAGGAAGACAGGCACTGGTTCCTTGACAGGTTGCCCTGGAGCCAGCAGTCAGGGAAACCTGTGGGGACCCTGGCCCCTGTCCTACAAGTCCGGATGGAGTTTGGGGGAAGAAGGCACTTTCCCTAAGTGGGAACCATCCTGGAACCCTGCCAGGTTCTTGCCATTGGAAGAGCCCTTGTGTAGTGCCCTCCTCAAACTCCACCCAGAAGAGTGCAGGCAGGGCCAAAGACCTAGAGCTGCTAGATGGTTCCAGCCCTGAGATAATTCCTTGTCCCTTCCTGCTTTGCAATCATAGAAGCATTGTCCCCCACCCCACTCATGCCTCTGGTTGCACTGGGATGCATGAGGTGGTGGGAAACAGCTTTGCTCTGTGACTGCAAGGATGTCTGGGCTTGGGCAGCCTTGGAACCACAGAGGATTTCTAGGGATTGGGTTTAAGGATGCTGTTCCCCAGCCTAGTTCCTGGCCCCAGGCTTTAAATGCTACCCAGGCAGGGATTGAAAGCCCCGGGGGTAGGAACCAGGGCCAAAGAAGTTATCCTCTCTCAGTGCATGGCCTGCAGACATTTAATTCTGTGTATGCCTCTGGGTGGCACACCAGTGGATGCATCTACACATATATTAACTTGCTTTAGTTAATGCACATTAAGTCTAGTACCTCCAGGCACTTTTACATGTGCTCTGGGGGTGGGGACTTTAATTAGAACTCCTCTAATTAAAGCACCGCTGTGTCAGCATCCCTGCACTTAAAAATGGCAGCGGGTGATGGAACTGAAGGTCATTTGATTAGCTTTAGTTCAAGCACCCCTGCTTCCATTTTTAAACACAGGGACACTGATGCACGAGACACAGGAAACTGCCATACTTCACCAGACTCTTGTCTGCTTCGACACGCTGTAATTCCAGCACATCGGAGCAGCCTCTGTGCTTGTGTATAGGTGCCCTCCATAGTGAGGTACAGTACTAGGAAAATGTGCTTTAGCCTGACTTAATGTATATTAATTAAAGAGCATGCTTTTTAAGTGATGCTTAATGAGCATTAGCCTATTTTAATGTGCATTAAGTAAAAAGCACGATACAGACACACATAATATACACACACCTGTATATACACCTATATACATATGCGTACATACACCTGTGTGTATGTGTGTGTGTATATATAGTTTTTAAGTGATGCTTTAATGCACACTAAAATAGGCTAACGTGCATTAAATTGCACAGGTAGATGTACTCGGTGTGATTTAAACCTGGGGAGTTGGGAAAGGGGAATTTATCCCTTCCTTTGCTTCCGCACACCTCCAGCTTTAAATCACCCCAGGTGTCACCCACCTGGATTTCACAAGGCAATTTAAAGTCATGGAGGTTGCCTATTGATAGCCTGCTTCCTTCTCAGGCAACAGAGATGACAAGCTTTCAAGTTATGGGATCCCCATAGGGGGTGGCCCAGAGAATGGCCCTCTAGTGACCCCTGGTTGGAGAGTTTGCTTGTATAGCCCTCCAGTCAGGATATTAGAAGTCATGCATGCTTCCGCTCCCAGCCTAATTTTCAGAAATTCTTACTGGTAGAAATGAATGTCTGTACTTGGCCCTATTTTTGTGGCAGAAATTGTAGGCAGATGACAATTAAATGTACCTCAACCTGTCAGTCCAGGAAGTTAAATTCCAGTAGTTTTTTGTAAGGTGTGCTAGAAAATATTAATATGTAGAGCAATCATAAATTGGATTATGTAAATGACACTCCAATACACTGCACTTCTTTCAGTTTATAAATTCTCTTTTAAAATTCCTTCCTTTATCTTACTATCTCTCTTCTGTCAGCTGCTGGCTATTTCAGATGTTTCAGCAGAGCAGGTGAATAGTGTCTTTGTAATTTACTTCAGAGCTGCTCCATTACTAGGATGAAGGTTAAGCATCTGTCCTCCAAACTCCTTGGGTAAAGTTGTAACCATCTGTAGCTTCTGGGAAAATAATGTTTTGTTGTTCAAGATCCTTCAAGATTTTGTTCTCAGTGTGCTGCTTGGAGTTCCTGAAATAGTAAGGGAGCAAAGAAAAGCAGTAAATGGCTTCTCTACATTCCTCTGTCACTTCTCTGACATGTCTCAAGCTTCTGGTACTACTGCAGGAACACTTTAGTAAGGAGCCTATCTGTGGAACTGTTCAGGCATCATCAGTCCCTACTACTGTATTTGGCAAGACTTGGTTCTTCTGTAGGCTTTTACTAATAAACTTGCTATGGCATGCTCTGTGCCTCAAAGGGAGAGGAAAGCAAGAGAGGGAAGCACACTGTTAAGGAAGTAAGCAAAGTGCAGGTCAGTAAGATTCAAATAGTGCAAGGAAGGTTTGGCCTCAGACTCTTATTCAAAGATTTAGGGAATAAGGGTGGAGATACTCTAAGTAGAAAATGTACATCATGTTTACTTCTCATGAACCTTTTTCCCTGAAAAGGGGCAATCTCCAATGTTTTGATCTCCAATTACAGGGTCAATGTTACTGTGATCCACAGTGTTGCATAGAGAGCATTAAAAAATCTAAGTGAAACGGCTTGGATTACTTTTGAATATTAAACATTGCACAAGTTTATAGGAAACAGTACATAATTCAATTTGCCATATTTTGGTGGTGTTGGTTGTAGTTATGTTGGTCTAAGGACATAAGCAGACAAGGTTATTTGGGTAAATGTGATAACTTTTATTAGACCAACCTAATAATTGGAAAAATTGTCCTTTGCAAGCTTTTAGACACACATAGAAGAAAAAAAACAACTGCGTACCAGAATGTATGCACACTGAAAATCTATCAAAGATAAAAATACTGAATTACCTGTGGGTGCACATTTCTCACAAGACAACCACTCCCTCTCCAGTCTCTCGGTTCTAATCCTCAGAGGGAATTTTTGTAGATGAGCCAATTAACTTCATTTCATAAATCTACCGGACACAAAAAATCATGGACTAAATATAGACATTGGCACATTATAACCTGTCTGCCATCTAATAAGCTGAGGTAAACCCCTCTACATTTACTAGCTACATTTTATCACCTGTCAACATTCCCCTCTTTTGTTCCCTGCCCCCTGCAACCTACCTGCCTCTCACCCATTAACTCCTGTGCCTCTGATCTTCCATGCCACACAATTGCATTTTTACAGACTGCATTTTGCATACTGGCTTAAACTTCTAGTTAATCCTAGAGAGAAAACAAACACCAGCAAATTCTCCCTAGGCCTGAAGAAGGGCACCTGTTCTCAAAAGCTTGCAAAGAATAATTTTTCCACCTCTTCAGTTGGTCTAACAAAAGATGTCTCATTTACCCAAATAACTTTATTTGCCTAATTCAGTTTGCTTCAGTTTGGTCCATCTCTGTAAATGTAACTGATGTACAGATATCGGCATGAATTCAAGAGGTGGGTTTTTTGGTAATTATAAGTCTAAAGGCTTGAGAATATTGTTGGAAATGAGTAGTTGCATAAAGGTTTTCTCAAAAAGGATGTCTTATTTGTGTTCAGGTGCAAATGGTTTTGAGAAAAATTAATCTCTTCTGGGGAGAAGCTGCTTAAATTTCACCCTAGTCTTAAAAGTTGAAATGAGGCTGAGTTTTGAGGTCCACTATCTGAGTTAGGTTCTTTGTAGGGATATGCAGAATAAGACTGGGAGCTAAAACTATGGAGTCTTCATGGTGCTTATACATATACACCAGACTTTGCTGGTATTAAATGTATTGATTGTGGCAATTTTATCAATCACTGGTACTAAATAACTCATACTATCTAGTAATAACTAGCTGATGAAAGCATGAATGACTGTCTGAAAAAGGTAGTGTTAGAGTGATGTAATCATCGTGGTCCAGGAATTATAGGGCTGCCAACTCTGTTTGAATATATTCCAGGAGGAATCATCACATGATGTAATGACATTAATGACTGATCTACTCTACTGTACTCAGGAAGGCAAGTGTACATTACTATTACAATTTAAAAACCCACTGGACTGCTATATAAATTAGATTCAACACTTAATATTTATTTTAATGAATGCCGCATCATTTATCTCCCGGGTGACTCTCAGCAGTCTCCTGGAGATTATATCTAATTCCTGGAGACTCTACGGCAGGGGTGAGCAAGTATTTTGGGCAGAGGGCCGCTTACTGAGTTTCAGCAAGCCATCGAGGGCCACATGACAGGCAGCCCAGGGCAGGTTAATATCAATTTTCTAAATTTTTTAGGGGCCCCACGGACTGGATTGAATGGCCTGGCAGGCCACATCTGGCCCCTGGGCCGCATTTTGCCCACCCCTGCTCAAGGACAATCCTGGAGGGTTGGCAGCCCTAAGTAATTAGGAAAGAGGCAAGGATATTTTTGGACAGTTTCTTTTATTGGACCAACTGTATAGTTGGGACAAAGTTAGATAAGTTTTTAAATATGAAGCATTCTAAAGCCTGACGAAGGGTTTTTGAACTCGAAAGCTTGCTTAATACCTATTCTCCAACCATTTGGGTTGGTCTAATAAAAGATATCAAATTCACCCAAGGAACCTTGTCTGCCTAAGCATTCTAAAGCACATTTTAGACTGCATCTCTGTGGGTTTAAAGAATCTAGAAACTTGTAGAAAATGTGGAGCTTAACTAAAAATAAAATTATGTTAACGCAAACCAAATTTACATTAACTGGTGACTATTTTTTATAAATATTTTTGAGATCATCTGTCAATACTTTCTTGCAGCTTGCTTTTTTTAAGGAGGCAGTATTGGTCTCTGACTAAAGTAATGAGATATCCCACTTGCTCTTGTTTTTGTATGAAAATGCATTTATTTTTAGCTTATAGTTAAAAACCTCCTTTTTTCCTGTGGACAAATGAAGTTCAACTTAGAAAAGGAAGCGAAGGAAAAGTGATATCCACTGTCTTTTTTTTTTTTTTTTTTTTTTGTGGCAAAGACCTGTAAATTCTGACTTTCCTGCTATTGAAGACTGGACTAGCCTTTCATTGTCAATACTTCCTGAGGTTGTTGACTTAAAAGTGCCTGATTTGAACAGGTCTGATTTTAAAAATCAAGACACTTCTTACATTTGTATTTTTAAGTGGTGGTGTTTTCTTCCTGTGATGTTATTTCTTGTTTTTCTCCAATGTACTGGTAATTAGTCTATAAGGTCTGTTTTATTTAAAATTAAAATATTTATTTTGGTATCTATCTATTATATATAATATAATTATAATTATAACTGTGTCCAGTTCTGGGCGCTGCACTTCAGGAGGGATGTGGATAACATGGAGAGGGTCCAGAGGAGGGCCACTCACATGATCAGGGGTCAGCAGGGCAGGCCCTACGAGGAGAGGCTATGGGACCTAGTGGCCGTTTACAAACTAGTGGCTATAGGATCTAGCGGCTGTTTACAAACTAGTCAGAGGGGACCAGCAGGTATTGGGGGAGTCCTTGTTCCCCCGAGCACTACCAAGAATGACAAGAAGCAACGGTCACAAGCTGTCAGAGGGTAGATTCAGGCTAGACATCAGGAGTCGCTACTTCATTGTCAGGGCGGCTAGGATCTGGAACCAACTTCCAAGAGAAGTGGTGCTGGCTCCTACCCTGGGGGTCTTTAAGAGGAGGCTAGATGAACACTTTGCCGGGGTTGTTTGAACCCAGTATTCTTTCCTGCCATGGCAGGGGGTCAGACTTGATGATTTGTTCAGGTCCCTTCCGACCCTACCAACTATGAAACTATATATAATGTTGTTTACTAGTTGAAAGGTGTCCTCCAAGTTTATTTGGGTAAAGGTGAATGAATGACTGCTTATTATTTTTACACAGAATATAATAACATTTTTATCTGCAGTGTTCTAATGCATAATTTACATTCAGTACTGTACATTTAAAATTGAGGTGGAAAAAATGGGATGGCCACGTGACATTACCAAGTTACTCCTAATTCTGGATGCTTGCTTATACCACTACAAAACACTGACATGTAGTATTCTGAAAGTGCAGTGTTCATTTCAGACCTGTTGGGCTGTGCGATCACATAGGTTACACAAATAAGAATATAAGAGATGTCATATTGGACCAGGCTTTTGCTCCATCAGAACCAGTATATCCAGTTTCTGATAGTGGTCAGCACCAGATGCCTCAGAGGAAAGTGCAGGAAGCCTAGTATTAGGCAGATGCAGTGTGTTCTGCTTTCCACAAATTTCATAGATTTCATAGACATTAGGGGCTGGAAGAGACTTCATGAGATCATCGGAAATTCCTCATTCAATTTTTAATAATATGAAATGTTGATATATTTTTCAAGCCTTAGCTATTGAAACTGCATGATGTTTGTGTTATTCAGTTAAATGTTAGTGTTGTTTGAATCTTGCTACGTCTTGGCCACATGTTTTTGGGGCCTGTGACATCATTTGGTGGAAAGGGCCAAGGAAGTGTGGAAGGAAAATGTCTTGAAAACTGTGAAGTGATTTTTAAGTAACTGAAAGTTTAAGGATTATTTGAAAATATACTAACAGACATATTTATAAAGAAGTTATTTGCACTAAGCTGCTTACAAAATACACAAAGCAAAACAGATTGGACCAAAAAAACTGGCAGAACTGAAAATCTTTCCAAATGAAGCTTTAGAAATGAAGCTTCAGTTGATGGATTTTTTTTTTAATTTTTTTTTTTGTGGACAGTTTCTCCGTCTTTTTTTTACTTAGACACTAGTACTCCTAGCAACAGAAAATGTACAGAAAGAACAGATGTATTTTTTCCTAGCACAGTAGGATTGTCTAGTAGCTTGAAATGATCCAAACTTTTGATATTGACATATCCAAAAATAGTTTGGTTGTTTGTTATATGATTGCATTTATTCCAGCGATTGGAACTGATCCGGTTTATTTACATAAGTTATATTGTCATCGGCCTTGCCTGTTAATGCAGTTATCAACATGTGTAGCATCATTTGCTTATAAACACTGAAGAAGTTGAAACTTTAAAAACAATAGCTCTATAAAAAACAAAACAGACCTCTGAGCAGAAAGCACAATGTATATGTTTTAAAGCTTTAAAATGTAGATATATGGATAAATATAGCAATTTGCAAACAGTTGTAGGATTACTTAAAAAGCTGTAATTATCATGAAAGACAGAAACCTAGACATTTTAAAAGACCTGTGCATTAAATAGATTCCAAAATGAAATTAATGGAACAGTAGTAACTGTGTTATTGCAATAGTTATCTAACATCAAACCATGAAAAGGGATCTTATTCGTCACCTCTCAAAATTATCATGTGAAAAGAGAAGAAATACTAGAATGCAGCTTAGATATTTGCAAAACCTTTTATTCAAGAGAACAAAAATGGTTGGAAATGTACTTTGGCTAACTTTGATGCTATACTAGTACTATCTAGTAATAATTAGCTGAGGAAAGTATGAATTACTGTCTAAAAAATGCAGTGTTAGAGTGATGTAGCCATCGTGGTCCAGGAATTATATTGCCAACTCTGAATGTGTTCTGGGAATTTTTATCACATGATGTGGGTAGGTGGGAAATGGCTTTGATGCAAAGCATGTGGTATTTATGATTTTCTGAAGTAGTACTTTTTACCTGTGTATTGTAGATGCAAAACTTAACTGATTTGTAAGGAGTGTGTATACATGCTTTGATAAAAGGCACATACAGTCAACAGGAATGTGACTTTGGACTATTGGTTATGCTATAATGTCAGTTCAAAACACAGGAAGAATAGGCATGCTGATTTGAGAGCAGGGCATGGAGGGGGGCAGGTTTGTTTTTCATTCACCTGTTTTTGCTTTTTAGAGATCTGGAACTCTCCAGGCTCACCCAGTTGCCTTGGGTAGTTTTAAAATTCCCTTTCTTTTTCATGGCAGTACTCAAGAACAGGGCATTTAATCAACATTTTATTTTATATTTTTAAGGAGGACATTTTCAAAGCGCAAATTGCAAAACCTCTCTTTAAATTAGTGTTTGGGTTTTTTATCATCAGTGATTGATGGTTAAGATGGCTACATCTCCAGTCTAGATTTTGTATTGTTTTTGTTGTTGTGGTTTGTTTTGTGTAGAAGCTTCCTTCATATCACAGGATATCTCTTCATCACAGTATTCAGGTTTTTGTATGATCACTGCACTTTGTCAGTTTTTTTCTCTGCTATTGGCAATAAGTTTGATGATGTTAATGAACTGCAACCTGAGGCAGTTTACCCCTATCTGGACCTGTATATCTGTCTATGAATTGATCATGACCACCAATTTCTTAAGTGCAGAGAGATGTTTACTGGATACAAGTCTCTTGATGTGTCCCCTCACTGAGACCACCTCTCTGTATATTCACTCTGGATACAAAATGTCATACAGACTCTACAGTATGTGGCATTAGAGTATAGAGTCATTTTTTAGGAAAAGGCTTTAGGAAAAACACACTTCTTGGAAAGAACAACATATTTTATTTGCAATGCTGTGTAATGGTCCTTCCCAAATAGCACGAAGGAAGCTCCAGCATAAAGCTGACTTGTCTCTCATGAAAGCAAGAATCTGTCTTGCTGCAAAGTAACTGGTGATCTATGAGATTCCCAGACACTGCTATTTCTTTGAAGCTACTCTCCCTGGAGACCACAGTGTGACTGGCATGATGGGTATGGATATTTCTGTGCTTTCAGCAGGTCTCTAAGCTCTTTGGGGCCACATTCTTAGGATGTTACCAGCCGTAATAAAAAACTGTGAGGGTAACCTTGTAGAGCTTTCTTGGAGGAGGGTATTAGCTGACTTATAACGTAACTTCTGAGAGTTCCACTAAGTACTAAGCAAACTGCTGAGGCTTGGAAAAATGTAGGATGTGCCTCAGTAGTTTATTTGAATCGTACAGTTACCAGTGACACATGAGCAATTGACTTGGGGCTGATTCTACTAAAAAACTTGGGTGCTAAAATGTAGGTGTTGGAGTGGAATTCAGACTTCTTAGCCTGCATGTACACTTACATGCCTCAAATGGAATCCAAAACGGCCAACATGATCTGGAAACTAAGGTCAGCATATGTGCAGCTGCTTACCAAGTACAAAGCTAAATGTTAAATCTTGCCTTTCTGCCACATCACTTAGGGCTATCTGGAGGTGCATCCATCCTTTCTGGAAAAATAATTAGGAGCCCTCCTCCTAAAGTTAGGTGGTTAAAACCGTTCTTCCCACAAAACAGAGCAGACTAATTGTAAAATGCTAGAGGAGGGAATGTTGGTTGCCTCTCTTTGTAAAATAGCCTAGTGGTTTGCATCTCTTCATGGGAGAAAATTAGTGTTCCAGATGAGATTATTCCCGCTTCCAGGAGCTGCACCATTGTAGAACAGAATTACAATGTCATAGGGCCAGAGAGAGAGATAGAACAGAAGAGGAAGCCTGATCATGTACCCGAGTTAATTACAGCACTCCCTAAAGCAAGAGTGGGCAAAATCGCAGATCTGGCCGCTCCATTTCCCAGCAGCCCCTTCCCACCATGACTGGTTTCCATGGAGACCCCAAGATAGGCGGGGCCATGATAGCACAGGGCCCAGGTTTCCATGGAAACTGGCCCCAGCGGCACTGGCAGGGCACACAGCTGGGCAAGGAGCTGCTTCAGGGCTGGGGCCAGGATCTTGCAGTGGTGACAGTGTGATACAGAGCACAGCAGAATCATGATTCACTGTCTGCATGCCCCTGGCTGGGGTGTTCGAGCAGCGGATCACAGCTCTGCCCCGGCTCCAGACCCTACTGTCATTGTCATAAGACCCCAGCCCTGGAGCAGCTCCACGCGCAGCTGCTCACCCTGCCAGTGCTACTGGGGCTGGTCTCCAACTCTCCATGGAAAACGTAGTCCTGCACTGTAACAGCCCCATCTCTCCTGGGGTCTCCATGGAAACTGGTCACAGTGACGCAAGTGGGGGCTGCTGGGAAATGGAGTTGACCATGGGCCAGATCCAGTGCGTGGACCAGACTTTGCCCATTCCTGCACTAAAGGAATACCTTGTTTCCCCATTCACGTTCCTTATTTTTATGACAGTTTCAGTATTTATGAAACAGTCATTGGATTGTGTTGAGTCTGTATCAGGCGCACACTGACAGTGCCTACTAGACTTACCCTGTGGGGGAAACAAGTGAAAGAATGCCTATCACCTGGGCATGGATTAGGTTCAGACCTCGGCTTCAATCAGGCCCCTTTGCCTGTCAAAAATCACGTCACTTTTGCTTTTGTGCAGAAGTAGAATTTCCAGACATCTTTCAGATGTGTTTCTGAGGCTTGGTTGGGCAGCTGTAAAGCAAGGTTTTCAAGATTGTCACTGGACTAAGGTGACATATATCTTAAGTCCAAAATTCTTTATGGGAGCTGGCACTTAATCTGCAGTCAGAATCTACAATATTTTCTTGCATGCTCCCCGCCTCCTCCCTCAAATAAGAGAGACACCTTGTTTTGGGAAAGCAGGATGAAATACAGAAAAAAGAAGATATTTCCAATTATGGCTGAAAACTAATTGCACTGAGCAGCTGGCTTACTTATCCTCAGCCTGTTTATTGGCTGCTTCAGGCAAGAGCTAGTTTGACCTTCTCACTGCCACTGCCATTTCCCCACTTATGAAAAAGTTAAAACTGGACCCTGTTTCTACTGAATGCTAGCTGCAGAAAAGGGAGAGAAGCAGAGCCTTTGGCAGCCATTACAGCATCTCCGTGCTTCTGTTCTGTCACAGAAATAAGCATGTGGTATGCAAGTAAATGCAATAAATTTAAAACTTATTAAAAAGAACACAATATCTATTTGGAATCAAAAGCAGCAGCTTCGAACTTCAACATGCTGAATATTAGTCCTTTCTATGTATATCTCTCTTCACTTCTCAATGTAGACCTGTGAGTGTGTGGATGTTCAGGCATATGCCCTCCCTGTCATGTCCTATTTCTTTGAATGTGATACAATCACAATGCCTTTTGACAACCTGGATAACAGTGAGCCAGCAGAAAGAACATGAAATCTTAAAGCAACAGGCTTATGGTTGCAAATGGTACATAACTTACATGAGATGGGGTGGCATATGAATCGCACAATCTTCTGAGCTTAATTTTTCAATTTTTTAACTGACAACTTGGCATTTCCCCTCTCCCTAAAATAAGAATTTTTTTTGCAATTTACTGTCCATTTAATGTCAGTTTTTTTAGCATAATATGCTTATTTGAAATATGGAGATTCAGGGTGTGGACATACTTATATGGAATATTACTAATATAAGCTGTTACAGTATACTTGTTTATGCTTCTATAGAAGTATAAATGGAGCAAAACTGTTTGACCTATAATCCTGTTTCATTCAGGATTAAAGTTACTGCTATTTAGTTAATTTACAACATTATAGGAGGATACAAATGTAGCCATTACCGTATGACAATGATACTCAAACTCAACAACTCCCCCTTCTGAAGTGGTTGAAAGTTATATCTGCCCATGGTTACACTCGTTCTATTTTCTGACTGACATCATCTTCCTTTTTTAAAATAAATGTGACTTCTGATTTCAATGCAGGCATTAACAAGCATGTTTTTCAAAAGGCAGCTCTGTATAGGAGGTTTAGGGTCTCTTGTTCTCTGAACACCAGCAGTTGTCCATGTCCACAATCCCTAATAACATTAATGCCAGCTCAGTTTCTGTGGTGGCAGAGACAGGAAGTGCTGGTATCACTTGGCTACCAGTAATTGGCACAAGGTTCTGCATACAGTCACAGTAAGCTAACATCTCTAATTCTTTGCCTTTTATACTAATGATAAACAAATACCTCTGTCCCCAAAAGCCTGCAAATTAGTAATGAGAATTACAGTCTAAAAACAAATATTTACAAATTATAGATATAAAAGAGAAAGGATACATGGTAGTAATAGTTGGTCCTAAACCACTGATGACTATTTCTGCTACCTTATTTGTGCATGCTATTTTGAAGGAAGCTACTGCAATCCCTATATTCAGTTACCTCATTCTAAGAGAAATTTTGAGAGATTCTAACATGTTTTGCTTGCAGCAAGCCTTGGAATTTAGCAAGAGAAAGCTGGAAGTTGGAAATGCATGCAGGTTTTGTTGTTTGTTTGTTTAAACTGAGATACAGATGGTTTGAAAGTCATCACGTCTCTCATTCACTTTTTCAAGAAGATCCTGGCAGCATGACTAACTGATCACTAAAATGTCTAGAGCTATGCAGCAGTAGTTTATGCTGTACTTAAAGCTACTGAATTAGTTGGAGGGGGCAGACTTGTCTAGTGAAGGCCAGGCTTTCTCGTGAGTCACACCCTTGAAACCAGGTGTAATGAACCTGTTGCCACATCCCTTTCATAGAGGTACCAAACAGGTATGGGAAGAGATGTCTCCCCACCAGCTCTTAAAACCAGCATATGGTACGGGGGACTGTGCCATCTTTCTAGCATTTCTCTCTCTCTCTCTTTCTCTCTCAAAGCCGTTTGATGGCAACCAATATAGTGGATTTCTTAACTCAGCTTGCTGAGACTAGAAATGTGTCCCAATATAGCAGTTCCACTTCGCTGGGTGAAAAGTAAATAACCCATTGATTGTCCTGCTGATGATTTAAATTTTAAATTTAAATTTTGGATTTAAACTTCATTGCTGAACAACAAGAAAGATTTCTATACCTCCCTGCCTTTCTGCCATCTGACACCACCAGGGAAGGAATTCTGCCTTATCTACACATCAGAGAGCAACTCACAAAGACACTCTCTTGGACCCAGAGGAACATACTTCCACCTTCAGCTTCCTCTGTGCAAAAATGAAGTTTATTTTCTACCTATGGCGACCTTTTACTATCTTTAATTTTCCCTGAGCCTGAGGAAGGGTATGTGTGCCCAAAAGCTGTCAGAAAAAGATAATTGTTTTACAATTTCTTAGTTGGTCTAATAAAAGATACCATCTCTGAACCAAGAGTTCTAGAGTTTTGCATTTCTTTTTGTCTCAGACCAACATGGCTACCAAATACATCCCTGAATGTAGTCAGGAACAATTGAAATGCAAACATTATTAAACAGTAGCAATCTAATCAACTCTGCTGGAATTTAAGCCATTCTTGTAATTGCTTCTCCTCTTTAGGATGACATGTTAAATGATTTGTTCAGCAAACAGGATTGACTTGTCCCACAGCAACAGCTGGGAGAAAATTTTAAAATTTTACTGTATGTATACTTTGTGAGAAACTAAAGTATAGAGTATTCCATCTTGTAGCAACTGTGGCTGGTAATAAAGTACAAACTTTCATTAGGGGTATAAACTGTTCCACTCTTCACGTCCCATGGATGTGTCAAATTCAATTGGAAGGGTGGCTAAAATAAAACTGCTTTGAAGGGCTCTTCCTTCTATTCGCCAAGGTTTTCATCTTGGTTGAGCAGAAATAAGGAGATACCCACAGTTGACATCACTGTTTAGCCATGAGTTATTTCTTAAGTATGTAGTATGCTTCTTTTACAATCTGCACTTTAACCTTGAAGACATGATCAGTGAAGCCTTTGTTGAAGATAGGCACCACATTGGCCTTCTTCCAATCATCAGGCACTTCACCAGAGCGCCAGGAGCTCTCGAAGATCCGTGCCAGAGGCTGAGCTATGATGCTAGCCAGCTCCTTGAGTACTCTGCTGGTAAATTGTCAGGGGCAGCTGACTTGAAGGTGTCCAGCCTCAAACTGTTCCTTGTTTCCTTGTTTTCAGGGAGTTATAGAAGAATTATGGTTTTATTACATTTTTTATCCCATTGACTTAAGGTAGTAAAGATTCATTTCCCATCTCCAAGGTTAGCTAATGATGGTGACTGCAAGCTGTTCCTTCACAAGGTCAGCATTGATGGAGGGCAAGGAACCACCCTCACTTAGGCGTCCCTGTCCCATAATGGGCAGGGGCATCCCATGGGACTTGTGAAAGACTGACGCAAAGTACCCATTTAGCAAGTTGGCTTTTTCCTGGGCGTTGGTTGTCAGTTCTCCCTTTTGATTTAGCAGGAGTCCAATGTTGCCCTTGCTTTTCCTCCGGCTCCCCACATATCTGAAAAAGGGCTTTTTATTGTCCTTGATCCTTGTAGCCAGTTGGAGTTCCATGGCAGTCTTGGCTTTCCTGGTTTGCTCCCTGCAGGTCCGGACCAGTGCACAGTATTCCTCCTTGGAGGTGGATCCCGTCCTCCATCCTTTGTAGGTCTCTCTTTTTAGACGCAGGAGAACTGCCAGTTCCCTGGAGAGCCAAGGGGGCTGCTGTGCCCTCTTGTTGCCTTTCCTCCAAGATGGAATAGCCTTAGCTTGTGCATCTAGGATCGCTCCCTGAAGTACCTTTATGCCCCAGCCAGCCCTCCACAGCACATTGGGCTGGGAAGAGCAGTCCAGGCTTGTGGGCTAACCCCCCGGGGTCCCCTGCTAGCTGGGGCTACTCCAACCCAGCTCATCATGCTACGCATGAATAAACTCTGGAGCTTATTGCTGTGGAGTTTATTGCTCCTGGGTGCATGTTCAAATGGTGTGCTCACGAGCAATAAATTCCAGAGCTTTTATTCATGTACATTAATTGCACACATAGACATGCCCCCCATCTATTACTGAAGTAGAATAGTGCCATCAACCAAATCAACAAAACTGTTTCTTCTAGAACATTTTGTTTTGGTTCATCTTCTTCTGAGTTGCAAGGAGGTTTGATTCTAGCTCACAAGATTAGAGAAACTCATAAGGAGTTGGGAAACTGTAGAGGTATAGTAGAGCCAAAGTTATAAACTTAGACCTAACATAAAGAAATTGCGTGAGCATGTTCCCCTTTTCTCTCCTGCTTTTACTACTTTAAAATAACACAGAATAAGTGCACCCATAAATATACAAGAACGTGAATGAGGGCTAGCTGAAAGATAACGTCCTTCCACAGTGCAGCTGCCCCTCCCTTTCTCCCCTCCCCCTTTTAAAATAGTTGAAAGTTAGGCCTGTCCACAATCTAACTTATGTGGCTCTGTCCCATGATCCTGTTGCTTAGTGTGTAGTCTGCCTGCCTACAAATGTGTGTCAGAGCCATAAGTAGAAGCTGTTTTCAGGAACCAAACTTGGCAGGACCTGTTAAAAGGTAATGGAAAGCATCATTTTTGTCAAGGATTGAAATAAGCATAGAACTGCAGCTTGATTTTGACAGAAGAATTGACCATATCTACCTTTGGGCAGGCTGTCTTTGTCTCTCTCTCTCATTCCTGCTGAAAATATCCTGAGGCTGAAGACCTTTTTTAGTCTGGGACATTTTGGGAGAAATGACTTCATTTTCATAAATGAGAGGATGCCAAACTGGGGTTTAAAGTGAAAGAAGAATGTGTTTCAGTTTGAATTGAGAGATTAGCATCTCTCCATAAATGTTTTGGGATTGGGAAGGTACCGAGGAACTACTTGAAACTCTTAGGTCAGAAATAATTTTCCTTCACTTTGTGTATCACTGAGCTTCCAAAATATATAGCTCAAACAGTTCAATGATATATTCCATAAAATGAGTTATTAAATAAAATTATTCTGATAACTTCCTTATTTCAGTACCTGATTAAATCCAATCATTACTGGCTAGTGATGTTTCTAAATCTTACAGTATTTCAGTAACTCCATAATGCATTGCTATATTGTGTGTACTCATTTGCCTTTCTCAAAGTGGTATCCACTTTGCTTTATATGCCAATAAAAAGCAGAAGTGATTGGCATATTCAGCAGGTCTCATAAATTGGGACAAATTGATTTCTTTAGTTCCTGCTTCTGAGAAATACTGCATTGAAAAGCAATGATTCAGACTGTCTTAATATTTAAATTACTTATGTTTTGGCTGGCTTGGATCTGAAGATCAAGAGTCCCACTTCTTAGATTCAGGGCACGTTGTCATTTTTTTAAATGTTGATATTCTTTGGGAGAGTATCTGGATTTTAGGGCAGTACGTAACAGTAGATTAGGTCAGTGACTTAATCTTATTATAATACTACCTAGCATTCCCTCTACAAGGATAGGATCAAGCTAAAGAGCCAAATGTTGAATGTTGTTTTGTATAACTTTAAATATTTGAGCTATAAATGGTATCTGAACAGTAAAGCACATGTATGTGAAATTGTAGACGCTCAATTAACAAAACACAATATAAAATGCTTGTGTGAATGGAGTAGAACTTTAATTTCATTATATACAAAAACATTAGTTTGAGAGAACTTCTAAAATATACTCTGAAGCTGTATCTCTTTAGTAGTGCTTCATAACTTGCATTTTGTAGTAATTGGTTTGAAATTTTATAACTTCTATAGAATGTACTTATGTGCTGCTTTATGGTTGTTTTAATGATACATTTGCTTCAGGATAAATTGTATGTTACAATATTTTCTCACTGTTTCCTCAAAAATCAGCTGCCTAAAATTGTGGTGTACATATTAAGTGGGGAAGTTGATTTTCCTACTCCTGCTTTCTCTATTGCATAGACTCTTGAGCTCTTTTTAGACTCATAGACACACCCATGGAGGCCAGTCTTATGAGCAGCAGCTGTGGGTTCAACTTTAGTTATGCAGGAAATGGAAGTTAGCCATCTGAAGATTAGGCTCTGTCCCGCTCTATGCAACCATAACTCTAGAAACAATCTTTTTCTTCATTCTGCTTTTCAAAACAAGGTGCATATTATATTTGGGGCATGTCGTATGCAAGAAAATGCAATA
Organism: Alligator mississippiensis; assembly: GCF_030867095.1. Classification (NCBI taxonomy): domain Eukaryota; kingdom Metazoa; phylum Chordata; order Crocodylia; family Alligatoridae; genus Alligator; species Alligator mississippiensis. Next base: position 33,461,719 of record NC_081826.1, on the reverse strand, counting down.
ATCTACAATTCTAATGCCATGGAGGCAGCACCAGTTCCTTTTGTGAGAATGTATAAAAATGCTACTGGAAACGTTTCCTGATAATCTAGAGAACCTTTTTGGGTTATACAAGCTATTAGGAACCTGCTTGCTATATATTCTGATTATAAAAAGTTGGGCTTAAATCTGGCCCCCATTAAAGTAAAGTGAAATCCCTGGGATTTCATTATGGGTAGAATTGAACTCGTAAAATTTCCCTCAAATATTCTAAGCAGCCCTTCCCTGGGATTGGCTGGCTCTTGTTAGGACTCTGAGATCTATTTGGTGAGGTTACTTTGTTAAATATAACATTCTCTGTGTGGTTCCTCATTCATGTATTCAAATAACTAGTTTTTAAAACAAGTAGTTTTTAAAACCTTTTAAAAACAATACAGAAACTACAGTTGAACAGTTGCAACAAAATTATTTTTAAAAACAATAATGAAGCTAGGGAAAATGCTACCTGTTAAGGACAGGAATATATTTAGTTTATAGTGTAACAACTTTGTAAATGTTGTTAGCAGCTTTGATCCCCTACATTTTAATGTTCTTGTGAGCTGTTCAGCTAAAATAATTCTGTCTCTTTAAATGATTTGGCCTTTTCAGCAATCCAGTGCACTGCAACCACTCTTGAACATAGGAAGCCTTTCTTTCCTTGTATGGTCACCACTCACAATACACTTCGGTGGTAGATAACGTTCACTGATTAGTTCCTTGCCGTGTCTGTCAAGTGTGTGTATGTAGCAAACTGTTCTGTCACTGTAGTGGGGCTCTGTCTACGCCTGGAATTGATAGCAGGTAGAGAGAATGCTTTGAAACAGCCTTATGTGCTTTTATTCTTTTAGAAAGGAAATGTCTCTTTTCTGGTATATCAAGAAGGGAAGAAAACACCAACCAGTTAATCATAAATACACTCTGGTAATTTTCAGTGTAGTATTTTCATTTTGTGCTGTTGCTGGCATTCTTGTGATATGGTGCACAGTTGAACCCACAGTTTCATGAAGTTTTTAATTTAATTTAGAATTTGCTTACAGGATGCTAAGGTATACCTTTTTGTCGTACTATGTGCATATATTGATGCTCACTGACTGCTACAAGTAACACATGAAGCTTTTAATTATTTGGCTTAGCATTGTGTAGAAAAAACAGTGCATCTCTTTTAGGCTTTCCTACAATACGCATCACTTAAGTAATGTATGAGGGTTTACGCTTTGAATTTTTAATTTCAACAAATTTTACAAGTAGATTTGTGGGTCCATTATTCTGTTAAGCAATTTGTTTTAATTAGTTGTTTATAAATACCTGAATTTTCTACTTGATTTTTATACCTATGGTGAAGCTTCAGTAAAATATGCAGAAATAGCTTTAGAAAAAGTGTCAGTACTATGCAGCGTTCTGAAATGTTTCTGCAGCACAGTGGTGGCAAATGTAGTAAGTAAAAGGAAAAATGTATTTTCCATGCTTTCTCGTTGATACGTTTAGGAAAATTAGGTGTAGAAAATCACCTGTGCTGACAAATATTTAAAAAACAGTGGGATATTTTGCAGGAGGGGAGGAAGGAATAATCAGTAACCCTTCAAAAAATGGGAGCAGCGTAGGGAGACTGTTCAATGCTGTACTCATGGTGCTCTAGAACTGCTTATATAGAGAGACAGCTTTCATTCAGACTCCAGCTATGGTTGTGACAAGCTGCCTGATGGAGAGAGACCTGCTACTAGTACCATATGTTGTGCTTTGTAAGGATTGCAGCATTGTGGGTTTTGATGCGTGGCGTAGGTGTGGAGGAAGACTGTTGTTCTGTTTTGGTTTTGTCTGATGTTTTGTGGGGGGCTGTTTTTTATTGCTATTTGACATGCTGTTAATTTTAGTCACGTTTTACATGTACATATGAATGTGAAATTACATTATGATAAGGTCTTGATCTGTAAATACGTTTTGAAAAGTTAGTCATTTTGTAAACATGCTTGAGATAGTAATCTCCATTTTGCTGTTGAGGGAAAAGAACAGTCCAAAATCCAAAAAAATAGTAAGCAACATTGCAAGTTCAGAAAAAAGGTAAAATATAGCAAAATACTATTTGTATTTCTCTTTTAAAAAGAAAAAAAGCCAGTTTCTACATGACATGCTGTATATCTTAATTTTCTGAGCCCATAATGCAAAATGGTCATAGCTGTTGAATTTTACACCTTAACATGGATAAAAATCACCGTGTTGTAACTGTATCATGTGAGGACAGTTACTGTCATTCTGTTAATACCCAGTTCTGCCACTAAAGGGAATGTTTGCTCTGTATTCTTTGGCTTGCCCACCCCAACTTGTATTTATCATGGAGGTCAAGCTAAAGAAGATTACATGAGAAGTTCTGTTGTTATGAGATATAGTAGGAGCCACTTTCTCTCACTTCTGGCATATGTGAATAAGAAATTAGGAAGGTCAGTAGGCAACTGCTACAAAATGATTAAAATATTTCTGAAGGTTATATACCTGAACAGAAGAGATCCTATGCTGTGGGACCATGTTTTCTTCTTTAGTGGAGGGACAGAAAGCTGATAAAAATTTTCTAGTCTACAAATAAGATAACTAAGCCTCCTGCTCTTTATTTTATCCACGTAAAAAGTGGGAAACACAAGCGGCAGTACCTAAACTGAAATATTTTTTTTTAAGACTGTTTCGCTAATGCTTGGAGAAAAGCCCACCTTTGAACTAACTTAAATATTATGCTTGAGTCATTGCTGGCATGTAAGAACAAAAATAGAGCGGTCCTGTATTGTAGCTAGGGCTGCAGAGTACAGCTAACAATGGAACTCAAAAATACCTAAGATTAGTTATCTGAAATGTTATCTTACAGTATCTGATAGAGTGATCTGAGGTTCAGGAAAGCTTGTGCTTGCTTTCTTTTGCAGGTACTCCCTCTCTCTATATATATATCTTAGTCTATAAAGATGAGAGCTGCCCCACCTTCTGACATGTTATCTGATCCCATTTCCTGAATCAGCTTTTGTGTGACCCCTTTTGTCCCTATGGGCTTTTTGTTTGTTTGTTTCTAGGAGTGACCTCCTCCCACCCCCCCACCCTCCCTGCTCTCGCTCTGGTAAATAGTGTAAAACTTTTTTATTCATATCATTCATTCCACTTGATATATCATCTTATTTAGTCTATAAGGTGCATGTCTTCTATGTGGAAAGTTACCATTTAAAGAGTTGGTTGCTGTGGTTTTAAACTAGAGGTAAACTCTGATTAACATCGTTCCTGATTCAGGAGTGCTTCAGGATCAAGTGGTCAAAAACTTGTTATACAAAAGCCTAATTCTCATATCTCAGAAAACCAAGTGTCAACCTCTACCACTTCAGGCATAGGAGAGTCTGCCTGAAGAAGGGTGTTTGTGCCCAAAAGCTTGCAAAAAAACATTTTTTTTCCAACTATTTAGTTGGTCTAATAAAAGGTACCACATTTACCCAAAGAACCTTGTCTGCCTCTGTCTTCCTCAGCACTTTACTGTGAAGTCATCAGTGAACATAGTAGAACAAACAGTGGAGTGTGGGCTCTAGTTGGAATGCTTAAAGCAGCTGGAATGTTTTACAGATTACAGTAGGCAACTGGGGGAAAACAGCCTGGGAAAAAATCAGTCTGGTTATATTTGCTTTGTTTTCTTTGCCAGAATTCAGCAACAAGTTAGCTTGGTGGACTTGACCTGTTTGTGAGATGTATGAATTATTGTAGGCCTGCTGACAAGAAAAGAATCCCAGCAGCTATGTAAACTAATATTGATAATGTTGATAACTAATGTCCTTCTGTATTTTTTAATATGCTAGGTAATGGGAGACTAATAATTATATCCAAAATATATCTCCATACCTTGCCCTGAATTAGTTTGTTATAGACAAGGGGTTGTCAACCAGGAGGACGCATACCTGTTTTGCTGCCAGCGCTTCTAGTTCTGGACCCCCCCTTGTCAAGCAGCTGCCGGGGGTACGCTGCTAAAAAAGTTGAAAACCCCTGTTATAGACAGTAATGTAAGAGAGATGTTGTAGCCATGATGGTTCAGAAATTAAGTGAGAGACAAGGAATTTTTAAGGTGGTATCTTTTATTACGCCAACTATGTGGTTGGGATAGAGTTAGACAAGCTTTTGAATGCAAGACATTCATCATCAGGTCTAGATAGACCACAGCTTATTTCATTTTCATCCCTGAGGATAGATATGTAGTTCTTTTTCAGTTACCTCTATAAACTGCTTCACAAATACCCTAGTAGAGTTGTGGTTTGTTAAGGCCTGTATTCTAGAACATTATAAGTAAGCGGTCTTCATGCTAAATGATACCTTACAAACATCCTCTGTATTAAAGCATCCTGCGATGTGATAGAGGATGCTTTTAAAGTCCGATTAAGCGATGGGGCAACTGTTTTGTGTTGTGTTTTGAAAAGAGAGTACTGGTGCTAAATCAGTGATTTGTACATTGTTAAAAAGTGTGCAGTCAGCTTCAGCCGGAATTTGAAATTCACCAGGATTACATTCCTTCACTGGGTGCTATTTAAGGTCTATGTGGCAGCCACATCATCAATGTCTGGGGTTTATTTCCTTCTAGCATCTCCCTGCTGCAGCATATGCATTTTTAATTAAAACAATAGGTATAGTTCCTAATGTGATAGTAGGACAGTCATGATTGGTAATATGTTATATGTCTCGTTCATAAATACTTGCAAAATATTTTAAAAGTTGATAATTGAAAGTTGTGTTATAGTTGGTGATGTGTAAAATTCTACAAGAAAAACAGCAGAATTTCCCAAACTTTGTGCAGGTTTTTGTTTGCCCAAAATAGTAGCCTATGGCTAGGGACAGATATTACGCATAAACCGGTTTAAGTGGTCAGAAACTGGTTTACACGTGTAACAGAACAGATGTTCAGTGCACAATGTGAAAATGGCTGAAACTGGTTTGAGATAAACCTGGTTGAATGTAGTATCAGACTTAACTAATTTGGCTCAAACCATTTTATGCAATGTCTGTCCCAGCCCCCTTCCTGGTTTAAAATAAACCAGACTCCCCCAGCATCTTGGCATGCTCTCTGGGCTGGGCAGATATCTCAGCTCCACAGCAGAGCTGGCCCCACCCCTATTCTCCCTAGCTGGAGCTCCAGCAGAGATTGCAGATACAGCAGGGTCTGCCTGGCTTCCCCCTACCCTACCTCCTCCCTCACTACTTGCTGCTGAAGCAGGAATCTCCCCTCCCTCCCTTCTATCTCCCAGAGCACAGAACCCAGCCCTTGGGCTTGTGGTATGCTAGCTAATGCCAAGAGGTGACCATGTGTGCGTCTCTGGGATAGGCAGACAGAACAGTGACTGCTTACGGCTTTTTGGAGCTAATCAACAGGTCAGCTGGTAAGCTGTTTAAGAAGAGTTTGAACTAATGGAGAGAGGCTATTGTTTTGCTGATGGGGTGATAAACACTGTTATCAGTTCCCTGTTGGCTTGTTTGCCTGTCAGTTTGCTGCAGACAGTATAAAGAAGCAGGGAGGGAGATTGAAAAGCTCTGTATCATCAACAGATACATGCACTACACCTCCCTCCCCACACACACACCACCCCTTGCCTCAGCTAGCAAGGGGCTGGGGGCTGGCAACACTCCTACCCCTTGAGCAGCCAATGGGGAAAAGCCAGGGATGGTGCAGGCAGTCTCCCTAATCAGAGGTCCTGCGAAGGCCTGACCATGCAAGGGAAGGGAGAGCTGCTCTAGTGCCTCCCAGCTTCTAGCCTGAGCCACTTCAGGCATGTGCCTGAATTTCCTCAGTCCAGAGAAAATGTCTGTCCAGTTACAAACCAGTTCAACCTAGCCAGGTTAGACTAACTTAGATAACAAGGAGTAACAGCCACAAGTTGTTGGAGAGTAGGTTTAGATTAGACATCCATAAGAACTACTTCACAGTTAGGGCAGCTAGGATCTGGAACCAACTTCCAAGGAAGTGCTGCTGGCTCCTACCCTGGGAGTCTTTAAGAAGAGGCTTGATGCCTACCTGGCTGGGGTCATTTGAGCCCAGTTTTCCTCCTGCCCAGGCAGGGGGTCAGACTTGAAGATCTACAAGGTCCCTTCCGACCCTACTTCTATGATTCTATGAACTTGCAAAGATTGAATCAGTTCATGCTCAGGCGTTTTGGATGTCTGTCCCTAGCCTGTGTGGTTAAAGAAATGCAGTAGTTTTATTGCATTATATTGCCAGTTGGAGCAGTTGTTGTTAAGAGATTTAGAATACGGACTTTAAACAGTCACCGTGTGATCTTGGGTAAATGACCTTAGCCCCAAATTTTCAAAAATAGACACAAAGTTAGATCCCAAAATAAGCACCATGACTTTTTTTTCAAAAGTACAAAGCAACCTATGAAGCTCGACACTTCTGAAAAACATCATGTCTTAAATAACTTCAACCTCACTCTAATATAGAAAAACCTGTTCTCTATTTCCATTTCTTTAAAACTGAATTAATAATACGTACTCTCTCATTACAACTACTGTAGAGTCTCCCTTACTCACCTTTGGCTTTTTTCCCCCCTCCCTTCCCTGCTTTATCTTTTGTTTTCCTAATTTCTGCCTATTTACATTTTCACTGACATCTTGTCACACTTTTAGTTTCTCTTATTCCTTGGAGTCTCAGAACAGCAGAGACTTCCTATAACTGAAGAAGGGTGATTGCACAGGAAAGCTTGCTAGGAACTTTTTTCAACTACGGAGTTGGTCTAATAAAAGATATCATGTCTACTCAGAGAACTTTGCCTGCCTCTTGTAAAAACATATGAAAGGCTTTATAGCAATACTGATATTACCAGTTGGTTCTCAAGGGTTTGGTTTTTTGGGGGGTTTTTTTTTGTTTTTTTACTAATTGTGAGTTTTCGTAAAATGAAATTTATTTGCAATTGGCTACTGAAGCAAATAATTGTTACTATGTCTTTCTGAAAATAAATTTGAGAATCATGTGAATTGAATAAGTTATAGCATAGAAGATCTTCATTGCTGTATAAAGAAATCATAAAGCAGACTGATGATATTCATTTTTTTACCTATCGCTCCTTTCATTTTGGTATTTTCCCCCTTGTTAGCTGACTTATTTCTTCCCAGGTCTTTCAGAAGATAGTGGTTAAATGTCCAGCATTAGCACTGAAATTAATCCTGTTTCTGGTCTACATGGCAAATGTCACAAAACATTTCTGTTCCCCAGCACTTTACCTGAAATGGGGATCTGTATTTGTTTATAAGCAATTGTGCAGTAGCAATTTGTGAGGGATCCCTCAGGAAGAACTAACATCTTTGATGTAGCTGTCAGGTGTGATTTCACTAAAAATTTCTCCTTGCCCCTATGTTCCCTTTTATTTGAAATTTACGTAGCTTTTTCTAATAGCTGCACACTAATCAATTTTGTTTAACAAATCTGAATCTATGTAATGTTTTAATCCCTGTTCTGCAGTATATGAAGACATTAAGAGTCCTGTTAGCTTTGAGCTTACACAAATGCTTAAATTGAAGTAATTAAATGTTCTGCTGGATTGGGGCATAATGGGAAGCACCTCTTAGAATGAAACCCTTAAATTGTGCCTGCAAACAGGAGTAGCAGCTCTATAAATTTTCTGTATGTATATTCTGCGGTCTGACTATAGATCCAAAAAGTGGCTCTTAAATGGTGCTAAGACATCTGCATGAAGTTAAGCATTGGAGTCTTATTTGCAGAAAAAAACAGAGGGTGGATAGATAATATCCAGTTTTTAAAATACTGCTGCATGTTTTTAGCAAAGCTATCAGTTGAACTATCAAACTTTGGGTGTGTGACCAGAATTTTTACAACAAATTGTGTATTAAATCTAATTGATGCACTTGAAGGCCAGAAGAAATCTCTGCCGCATATACATATTCTAGTAGAAAGCTGCCAGGAATCCCTAGCAATCACTTGGACAGAATCAAAATCTCATGAGTAAGTTCCTTCTAAGATATGCTTTAAGTTACTCTGATTGCTGATACGTATGATGAAACCTTAGCATGGCGAGTGGAAATGAACTGTGAGGTTGGGATGCTGTAGTAAGAATGTAAAGAAAAAATCTGTGTTATATCAGTCCATGAATGAAAGTATTTGAGGATGGGTATAGCTATTGGCTTTCCAGGGAAGTGTTCCCTAGGCAATGGATATTTAGCAATTGGTTAATTCAGCAAATTCTGAGATAACATTAACCAGAGAGGAGACTGGTGATAGGCCAGAATCTGTTACAAAACTTGGAAACACTTACCTTTCTGTATGTGCATGCAGTCACATGGGAAGGAATCTAGTCCTCTGCAGCTTAGTTTGCATGTTAGTGTATTCAGTTTAACTTTCATGTTTCCTGTTTTGATGGTACAGACTTTCTGAGTTTATATAATGCTGTGACTGCTGTATGCCATGCTGTATTGTCTCACTGTTTCCTTGTGCTTCCCTGTCTGTCTGTATCCATCTGTTGTCTTCTTGGCTTTACTTGGCTTGTAGGCTTTCTGAAGCTGGGAATGTTCTTTCTTGCCCTGTACCTGACTTCTGCCTGGCTTCAGACTAACATGGCTAACTACTTATCAGTGTATTTCTTGTCATATTTTATGTGATGCTTCGCGTGTTGGGGTGTCCTAGTCAGGGATGAGTTTTCCTGGGCACTATGCCAATACAATAATATTCATGTCTTATCATATAGGTCAAGCATACAAAATAAAAATGTGTCTTAATTCACTTTTACCACAGGACTTAAGTAGATACAACAGAGGATTAGGAGAATACGTAGAACTATTGTAAATAAGGTTTGAGGGAGTTTTTGCCCACAATTCAGGAAGGTATATCAGCACATGCTCTGACCCCTTAACCACAAAATAGTCCACTTTGACTGTAACAGATTCCACACATGCTGAAGTACGTGACTAAAGCTAAACTTATCTGTGGAAGGAGGGGGGAGAGAAAAACAGTCCTGTGCATGTCCCTCTCTGTGTCTTTGAGAGAGAGATCAAATGAGAGCATGTGGTCTCAGATGGTCTCTGTTAATTTTTTCCAAAATAATAATTTGGAAGTGGAGACTTCTTTATCCAGCAAAGCTCCCCTTGAATTGGGACATTTCCTAGGAATGAGAGTAAATTTTGGGCCCATAAATATTCAGGAGACGGGAATAAAAATAATCTTACAAGGGCATTGTTCATAATTTCTCTCATGTAAATATTTCATGATAGCATTTGTTACATGAAAATTATTTTGTGTTACATCCTATAGAAGAGTCTTAAAACACATTTTCAATTACTGAGGAATTATTTTTTTATGAAATGAATGAGATAACTGAAAAAATTCCCAGTTGCATGAAAAAAATTAAGTTCTCGTATTTTAACCTAATATTACAGAGCTAGAAATGGATCTAAATCTTTTGTAAATAGCTCTTTTAAAACTAAGGGTAATTTTCATACTGTCCAATAATTTGACAGTTGACGAAAACTAAGAATATACGACTTCACTGTGGCTAAGGCAAACCTCTGTTTATGTCTTAATTTTTCAACACTCCCATCACCTCAGATTTGCTTTTTATCTTACTGTCACCATTACCATGTACCAAGTCAACAAACTTTCACATTTTGATCAATTAATTTGTACACAATTTGCTGATATTGAAAGAAAATCAACTGTTTTGTGCATGGGCTTTAAAACAAAACCATTGCCTAGCTCTCAAATGCCTTGAAATAAGAAAAATAGTTACAGCTCTGTGTTTGCTTTGCAGAAATCTAGCAATTCCTCCTAATTTTTTAGGTGCACTTAATTTATAGGTGCTTTCAGTCATAGCTGTTCTGGTAGAACCTCAAGTTTGGTGAGAGGAATTTACTGGTCTTCAAGGGTGTTTATGGTCTTCATGGGCTGGGGGTTGGGGGCACTTTAATTAGAGCAACTCTGAGAGCCACTCTAATTAAGCTGCCCGGAGCATCTTGTATATTACAAGCTTTAGATAAAGCACCCCCACCTCCATTTTTAAGCATGGGGGCACTGATGCATGAGACACTGGAAACTGCTGGAGCACGGTAATTGCCACACTCCAGCAGACTTGATTAATGGTGCGTTGGAGCAGCCTGGCTGCTCATGTATAGGTGCCCCCAAATATCTACCACTTAAGATTGGGTGCTGAATCCCATGTATTTAGCTTTTGATAATTTAAGGCACTTGTGATATATTCTATGTGTCTTAATCCATTTGCAGTATCTTTAATTGACTCGTTTCTTTTCAGTGTCCTTTTATATGGTTTATGTTACCCTGTGCAAATACCTATATTTGCCACTTAAGTGCCCCTGTACTAGAAAAACAGTATATCTGCTGTTTTGAATTATTACTTCTACAACATATTAAATCTTTGGTTTGCAAAGGTGAATATGTAGAAGACTCAAATGATTATAACACTTTCATAGATTTCATAGACATTAGGGCTGGAAGGGACCTCGGAAGATCATCGAGTCCAGCCCCCTGCCCAAAGGGCAGGAAGTCAGCTGGGTTCATAGGATCCCAGCAAGATAAGCATCCAGTTTGCTCTTGAAGGTGTTCAATGTAGGCGCTTGAACCACCTCCGGTGGCAGGCTGTTCCAGACCTTGGGGGCTCGGACAGTAAAGAAATTCTTCCTTATGTCCAGCCTGAAACGATCTTGTCGTAGTTTATGACCATTCGACCTAGTCGTCATCCCTTGGGGCACTCTGGTGAACAAACGTTCCCCCAGATACTGGTGGTCACCCCTGATAAACTTGTAGGTGGCCATCAGATCACCCCTGAGCCTGCGCTTTTCCAGGCTGAAGAGCCCCAGAGCTCTCAGCCTGTCATCATAGGGTCTGCTTCCCTGACCTCTGATCATGCGCGTGGCTCTTCTCTGGACTCTCTCAAGCTTCTCCACATCCTTTTTGAATTGTGGAGCCCAAAACTGGACGCAGTACTCCAGCTGCAGCCTCACTAAGGCTGAGTACAGGGGGAGAATGACGTCCTGGGATTTGCTTGAGAAGCATCTATGGATGCAAGCCAGCGTTTTGGTCACTTTACTAGCCGCAGCATCGCACTGCAGGCTCATGTTCATCAGCTTTCACAGCTTTTTTAAAATTTTCCATTTTGGATAGCTTAAGCAGGGCTGGGCTGCCCTATCCTGCGGAACCTGTGGCCACAGGGGGCCCTGCAGCCAAGGGGCTCCCTGCGGCCATGAACACTTGAAATCAGTGCCGTAGCGAGGGGGGGCAGGCAGTTGCCACCAGTCTGCATTGCTGCTGCCACTGCTGGCTTCACATCCGGCTGCTTGCCCCCCTCTCCCCCCCCCCCCCCACCCCCAGCTTCTTCACATCAGGAGGCCCCAAAACTATATCTTGGGGGTGGGGGCAAAAATTGTGGGTCAACCCTGAGCTTAAGCTGGCTTTCTGAACAGGTGTTCTCAAATTCTGAAAATCTGAGCATCCTCTGTTCCCATATTCAGGTGATATATCTATGTATATGTTGTCTTTCTGCTACCTTAACACTTCGGTGTTTGTTTCTCTGTTTTAAAATTCAGAAACTGGTATGCAAAAGTTAATTGTTACTCAGAACAGTTTTCAATAGGCAAGGAAAAGAAAGGTGATTTGTAAGTAACAGCTATAAATGAAATAAAAGGTTTTATTTAAATGACTGTGGAAATATAACTACATTTTCTCCAGAAAGCAGCCTTCACAGGAAAGATGAACTATATTATAAAGGGGTTTGTATGAGTAGCAGTGAGAGTGGGAGTAAAGCTATATGTCTGAGAAGGAAGAAAACAGTGACTCAAAGGAAAACTATGGAAGCAATGAATGGAGTACAATAAAAGTTCAATATCTTAGAATGCTAAGAAAGAACACAAATTCTTAGCTTGGTGTTCTTGTATTTAGCAGTCGTATGTTTTTCTTTTATATTCCATCAATTCATTTCTATAACATGATTTAAAATTGCTCCCAAATGGACACAGCCAAAAACATTTTTTCAGGAGGCTATACTGTTGTTATTCATCAGACTTCAACTTTTCAACTGAAGTCCTTTTTCCTTTAGATTGTCTTTTAAAACAATGCTGGCTTAAAACAGTTTTGCTGTTGTGAAGCAAAAACAAAATACTTATGTGTAGATTGACAGCTTAGAAGGAATTTAATATGCAAAATCCAGCTTTGTGTACATTTTAAGGTTTGTCTGTATAGAAGAGTATGCCAAAGTCTGGGAAACTAAACTCACTAATCTCACCTATAAGCGTCTATGTTACAGAATCAAATGGGACATCCGTAGTAGCCTTCTCCATGGTAGCATGGAGGTTACCTGGTTCAGCACTAAGGTTTTTGAGGGCATTTTCCCAGAGCTCGTAGCACCTCAGATATGCTACAAATTCTGTTGTGGGACTTCTCTGTTTCCTGGACTCCCATGCAGAAACAGCCTTAGCTTTCAACATACTTAACTTCCATCTCTACACATTTCTCACATGCATGCCATAGCCAGTGCCAGATTCACTACTGGAAGATTAGCTGTCCATGATTCTGGAGCAGGAGGCAGATAGAGGGCATGAGAGAAGATGACGGTCATTTCAGCAGCATTTCTGAACCAAAAGTCAATGGTATATCTCAGAAGAAGAGATTCAGGATAGCAGCTACTTACATAACAAACTGGGAAGACATCTGTTGCATGTTGTAACCGCTGCAGATTTCCCCATATGCAGACCAAGGTACTTCTGATGCAGGGTAACTATTACAGACTCTTTCTGGTTTGTGAAGACAAGCAGTGGCTCAGTAGTCTCGGTTTGGAAAAGTAGAGCTCAGTGGAGCTATATAAAGAATTTGCTCCAGCACACTCAAATACATGGTGTGCTGTCACATCAATCCAGAAGTGGGTTGCTGTGGCCATCTATGTGAGTTCCAGCTAGCCAGTTGTTCCCATGTTAGCTGGGAAGGATGTGATGGTATGGTTTGGTTTAGAGTCTTTAAATCAACAGGTACCAACTGTATCTGAAACATTTTAATACCAAACAAAGTACAGATATTTGCGGGAAAGGATTCCAGACCTAACCAGATAAATAACCACCTCAGAAAGACTATTAAAAATAAACAGACAAGAACAGGAAAGGGGAACTGATCAGTAAAGAAATCCACATCTTATAGAGGCCAGAAAATGTAATCATAAAATGAAAATTGCCAAAAACGTGGGGTTTTAAACCTTTCAAGAGATAAAAACAAGAGCAAGAGATTCTTCAATCATATAAAAAACAAATACCAAAAAAGGGAAGAAATGGATCTGTTATTCAGTGAGGATTCACTCAAGATGAAAAGTAAGCTAGGTATGGCCGCAAAAATGATAAATGAATAGTCTCTACAGTTATCTGTAAGGCGTGTGGCATTAAGCTTGGGGGAAGGGGAAGGCAAGAGAGTATGCAAATGAAAGTCTGCACAACAGAAGTGGAAGCCAAACATTAAGAGCAAAATGAATTTAAGTTAGGGGAAGGGGCACACATTCTCCATCCCATAAGAAAGAATTAATATATGGAATTAGTAGTTTGGTAACAAAATTTTAAATAATGAGTGAAGAATGACACCATACCTAAATTTGAGAAACAGGGAAGAAAGCAATTCAAGCAGTTACAGACCCATTAGTATGATTTCAACTTATGCAGTTTAACTTACCATAAATGAAAGACGAATCTAAAGACATGTAAGCAAATAGAAAATGGAATAATATGCCACGAAGCTTTACCAAAGGTAGACTTTGCCAGACTTACCTGGTGTCTTTCTTTGACAACTTATTTTCTGAACAAAGATATTGCATTGGATTTCATTAAAGCATTGGGCAAAGTGCCACCTAGGAAACTATTATGTAAGCAGGAGAAGACGGAAATTAGTACTCAAAATTGTGAGACTGGTAAGTAACTGGCTGAAGGGGAGTTATCAGAAGGTAGTATTGGGCTGGAAGGCTGTTACCTAGTGGAGCTCTCCAAAGGTTATTATTTAGCAATACCACTAACGACCCTAACATAAGAAGTTGGTGTGCTAATAAAATTCAGCAAGAAAACTTTTGGAGGCATTGTCAGTGCAGAAGAAGATCCAAACATTGTTCAGGAGGAGTTAGGGCCTTTGAAGACTAGGGTAATACAAAAAGTTTAATACAAGATGCAAGAACTTAAAACTAGTAACAAGAACTTTTGCTATAAGCTGGGAGCTCATTAGTTGAAAATGACAGAGGAGGAGAAAACCTGGGAGTCTAATCACAGGATGACTGAGTCATCTATGTGATGAGGCTGTGATAAAAGGACATCCTAGCATGCATCTTTCAAGGGATCCCCAGTGGAGAAAAGGAAGTTTTAATGCTATTAATGCCGTGGTGAGACCACATCTGCATATACTGTGGAATACTATATATAACTCAGTCATCTCTGTTCAAAATATGAGCTGAACATAGGGCAGGTGCACGTTATGTGATTTATCTCCACACAACCATGGAGGAGTTAGAACCCCAAGGGAAGCTCAGGTAGAGGTCACTTTAAGATCCAGACAGCTCCTCTCTTCTAGCTCCACCTCCCCTAGGTCCATTAAGATGTGAACCTGGCAGGAGAAGTCACTTTGAGCTGGGAAGCCAAAGCAGCAGGAGCTTCTAGGCACTATCTGGATAGGAGGGAGGGACCTTTTCCCTGTCAGAAGCTTCACTGCAAGCCTAGAAAGAACAGGAATTGCTTCTGCCCCAGATGGAGAAGGACAGGACCCTGAGAAGGGTAAGTGCCTGATTCTGAAGAAAAGAGATAGGAAATTGGCTGTGGGGCAGAAGAGTGCACTCAAGGTTGAATAAAGGCTTCCTGCCTGTCCTCACAGCTGGTCAGGGCCTTGGGCTAAAATTCAGTAGAGCAATATGGGCCACAGCCCCTGTCTTGCAATAAAGGGAATAATAAGTGCTGCCATGACTTTCAATGCAGAAAAGGGTGAGGGGAATAGGGAGCCTAAAATAGTTTAACTTGTTATATCACAGCAAATTAAAGGCTCAATGGGGATCTAATTGTTCCCTAAAAATACAGCCAAAAGTTAAGCAGCAATAATGTAGGTGCAAGGTATTGTACTTAAGGACAGGGTTGGCAGGAAAAACTGGTATTTGCAGCTGCTGAATAAACTTTGTCTGGAGGTCAGAAAAACATTTCTAATTATTAGAGAAATTAAATTCTGAAACAGCCTTCCAGTATGACTTGAGTCAAAAAACCAAACTGCTTTCATGATGGAGTTTACTTAGTTTGTGAAAGAGTTCAGGTTGAGGTATTTGCTTCTAATAACAGATTATAGCAACAGTGGTGTGACCCAGGAAGTGCCTTCATAGTCCTGTGTTTCTGTATCTCTATGGCAATTTACTACTACAGTTTGTTTATGGTGGGTAGATGTAGCTAGTGTGCCTGAAATAAAAACTAACTTTGAGAGAATGGATTTCCTTACCTGTCTGTGATGGAGCTATTCATTTATCCATAGTTTGTTTACCCCGAGGGAATGTGTGACTGCGAACTGGAAAGGGTATCTCTTTGGTATGTAGACCTTCCTGAACCTGCTGCCTTTAGGTTACGCAACACCAATGTGGTGCTGAGAAGCTGCATGGCACCAGAGTGCTGAGGAGATCTTGTAATTAACCTGTTTGGATAAGAGGGACAGAAGGACATTTTCCTCTTCAAATAACATGGTTACCCACAGGGCATCTGTGCCCACTGTTTTGGAGGGATGTTTATACTCCGTGGCTCATGAAACCAAATCCTGACTTCAGGTCATCAGGCAAAGATTTAACTAACAGTTTTAGAGCAGTGATAGTGTGTGTATTTGGTTGACTGGTTTGCAAGCCTAGTACAGGCAAATAGAAAGTGCCCCTTTCACTACAGAGTCTGGGTCCAGACAAGCAAGGAAATAAAGGGTGGCTTTTGCACCCCCATCTATACAACATAGGATGATACATGACTCAAGTAAATGTGATGTGTGATGCTATGCTATTTAAGTATACATATCCATTTATTTGTCATTTTGTGTAGGAGTAACAGAGTGTGTAAAATTTTATTAATAACTTTCCATACAATTTACAGACTTTACAAACTTTCATATATACATTAACAAAAATATGTATGGAATTGTGCAAATAGCATAGTCTGCTTGGTAATGGAACTGGATAGCATAAGTGTACCTTTCTCCTTGTCTTGTAGTTTCACGGGTATAGAGTGAACCTTTGCAGCTCAGGAGCCTGTCTTTGGGCTCTGTACTTGACCAGATGCTTGTCACTGTACCAAACTCCTTATAATAAAGGCAGGGGTAGACAGGGAGCTGCCAGGCTTGCAGTTATTCCCTATGCCTTGTTTCAAGTGCCTTTGAGGTTTTTAATGCACTTGCTGTACTGGACAGCCATCCATTTGATCTCTACCACCCCCAGCCTCTTCAAGGTGCTTTTATAACAATGATGATTTTAGGCGTGCCCCCCAAATAACAAGCTTTTCTGTAGTCACACCAGAAATTAACCAGAAAACTGGTGTGATTGTCTATCCAGCTAGCAGCGTACTGCATTGGCATCTTCTAGTCTGGCTGTGAGCGGAATACTGCAGAAATGGAACATGGCATATAAAATAGAGTTAAACATCAATCAGATGTGTATAAAATAGCAGGAATTTCCCAGTGCACAAGAGACGAATAGACCAACTGATAGAAGGGCTGGAATTGTAGGTTAGCCTTGGAGGACTATCAAAACCTGAGCTGCTTTATCTGAATCCTTACTTTCAAATGGATGAGTCTGAGCCTGCCTTAATTAGAGAGTTTTAACTATGGGCTCTAAACTATAACCTTCAGCCAGGCAAGCGAGTTCAGGTTCAAAGTACATAGAAACCCCAGCAGAAAGGTATTGTGGAGGATGATATGAGGGCATGAGTTAAGACTAGGGTATGGCTGCAGTGTAGATAGCCCTTACCTAAATTTATCTTGCTGCATATCAGTAAATTTTATGGACTGTATGTCAGATACATTTTATAATACTATATAAACATGGGATACGTCAGATATCTAACATCATTTTGTTGGTAGTCTTGACTCACTGTATATACACATCATAAGTCTGAAACTTCTTACACGTGCTTGGAGTATTCCAAATGTTTCTTAGCACTTTAAGTTGTTGTTGTCATTGCACATCCTTCCTCCCCATTGCTTTTCTCTAGTTTCTTACTTTTTTTTTCTTTAACTGTCAGTGGAATTATTGTCTTCCTGTCTCCATATTCAGGTAGTGTCAGTGGCTGAGTATCACCGCAGGATCGATGCTCTAAATAGTGAAGAACTGCGCACACTCTGCAGACGTCTCAAGGTGCCCTCTTCAGTAGTTAAACCCCTTCTCTGGAAACTAAAATATCTTTCTCTGTAGTGGCTTTGATCAGGGCATATCCCATATTCGGTGGGTTTGTCTTGGCTCTAGCACTACAAGAATCCAGCAGAAAATTCCTTTCTCATAACTGTGCCTTAAACCATGAGTGGGTGTGTTGGGTTGTTGTAGGTTTGTGATGAAACAGTTATCTCAGAGTTTAAAAGTGGAGGAATTTTCTGCATCTTTGAAACTGTTCTCATTACTATGTGGTTTCCGAAGTGATGAGGACCTGTTTTAAATTCTAGTTTGGAGTGGTGGTTTGAGCTAGATAGAAGCTTTCCTAAAAAGAATGCAAAAGAGGTTGTTTACAAAACAATGTCATGAGGACTAAGTTTCAAATACTCAACAGTCAATATGGAAGAAAATTGGAACGTTTTGAAAATATTAAGCTTCACAATGACCATATAGAGAGGTAAGTATTGTGTCCATTGTGCAGGTGGGTAAACTGGCCTGAGATCACAACAAGAGAACTGGGAATAGAGCTTCCAGACTATAAAGCAACACTTGACATCAGAATCTGTAAACTAATTGGATAGTGTGGGGTTTTTTTTTTAATTGACTTTTGCATTCTCTTTAGGTATTTCCCTATATTCTTTGGCATATGTACACTGCAGAATTTGTGTACATTGTACAAAGCTTCCTAATGAAAGCATGTCTGAGAACCCTTTTGCAAAGATATGAAAAAGATTAATTACATATATTTTCCTCCCTTCATGGCAAAAACTCATTTTGAAAACTTAGAACTAAATATTTTCCTAGGATTCAAAATTCTGATGTTTGATGCTCTCTGGGTCCTACTGCAGCTCTGGGAACTTAGACCCAAAGAGCTTTGGCTAAAGAACTATACTTAACACAAAACACATCAGACCCACGCTGTGCACACTGCCTCTAGAAATGGAAGTAATGTAATTGTCTCAGTGCAGTTTTTACTGCTTTCAGTTCAGGAAATAATGCACAGTACTGGGGCAGTACACAAGTCCCTTCAGTGCTTGTGTCCAAAGTTACAGTACAAAAAATAATTTAGCTGGTGCCTGATCCTGCAGGCATTTGAGCGTGGTAGTTTCTCCCTGTTTGACTTCAAAGTTCCTTAGGTGCCTAAATTCCTGCATCTGCATAGACCCAGCCCTGGCCCACTATGAACTTATCTCCTGTGTAAGTCTACTGAGGGGCTCAGTTGGGTCTCAGAGCATGCTGAACAAATGCAAACAGGATTGGTCCCTCACAAAATATGGTTGTGGGCACCTCCTTTGGCAGGCCTGTTTAAAAGGAAAAGGGAAGAGAATAAAGATGGTGCTGCTGAATTGAAATATAGAAACAATGTTGGAACCCTATGTACTTTGATATCTGGACTATAAAATGTTGTGTTTTCTCTTGGGAGAAAATCTTTTGTCCTGGGATCTTCCAGATGTAAAAATCCACTTTCCTGCTTCAAGTCTGTCTGAATTACGTGGAATAAAATGTGCTTAACACCCTCTCCCCCCCCCCCCCCCAATGGCTATGTAGGTATGAAAGTTATTGTGGTTCAGTCACGGGACCAGTCAGAGCGTGTGCTGTTGCTGGCCATCGAAAAGCAGCAGTGCAGCTTGAAGGGTCATGTGTATTAGGCCCGTGTGAAGCGGCTAGTATTTGCTTCGGATTGGGATTTGGCCGATTCGGGGGACAGTGATTTGATTCAGTGATTCGAATCACTGTCCTAAATCGATTCAGCTGAATCTCCAAATGGAACAGACCCCATCCGCTGCCCCATCTGGCCCCAGCATCCCAGCACTTTAAAAATAAAAAAAATAGCCCAACACTCACTGGCTGCTGCCAGGCAGGGGGACGATTCCCCGCTGCCCCATGCTGCATGGGGAGGCTCTGCCACAAGCCCCCAGAGGCCCTGACAGCTGCTGCAGCAGCCAGTGAGTGTGGGGCGTTTTTTTTTTTAAAGCGGCAGGATGCTGGGGTC
Organism: Alligator mississippiensis; assembly: GCF_030867095.1. Classification (NCBI taxonomy): domain Eukaryota; kingdom Metazoa; phylum Chordata; order Crocodylia; family Alligatoridae; genus Alligator; species Alligator mississippiensis. Next base: position 33,442,366 of record NC_081826.1, on the reverse strand, counting down.
AGGTGGGACAGCTATTCATGGGGCTGGGAGAGCAGGTGGGGGTCGGGGGCACTCAGAGGGGCTGGGGCAGCAGGCAGGGGATAGACCTGGAGGGGGGGTCCCTCCATGGTCCCTTTTCCAGCCCCCCATCCCTTACGTACCGGCACAGAGTCTGGGTCCAGCTCCCTGCGGTGGTGAGCGGGTACTGCCCAAATCACCAAATCTCCTCCAAAGCTTTTTCCAAATCGATTTGGACCTTTTTTATTGGTCTCTCAGTTCAATTCTGATTCAGAGACTTGGCCGCCATATTGGGCTGAATCTCCTCCAAATCAAATCGGCAACCAAAGCCCTGATGTGTATATGTGCACCTGTTTGGATCCACATTAAGCCCTAGAACACTTAGGCCCATGTCAAATGAAACATTTACAACTATAGGTAGGCTTTCAACTTGCTTTCATTCTGGTCCCAGGAATCTTGCATTCTTTGTACCATGGCCAACATCAGTGGGATGGGTGGTGGGTACACTCATGAACCGGCTCTGTAGGCTAGTAGTTATGGCCCTTTTTTGAGAAGCGGGTGATAGAGTAGAGGAGAACATTGAACCTGGTTTTCTGGCACCCCAGCATCTTCCTCTAGCTATAAACATGGTTTAAAAACCAGAAATCCTTCCTCAGGCCTCTGAAAGAAGGCATTTAAGGGCTGTCATTCAGCATTCCAGACTCAGGACTGCAAGTAGGCAGAAGCAGAGCTGACTGCAGCCCTGACCTGAGGTGTAGCCACACAGACAGTTTGCTGCAGGGTGTTACCATGTGCCCACTACTGTGTGGTAACTGTCCTTGTGCACACTTTTGCTCTGATGCAAGTGAAAGCGGCAACTTTGACTGAAAGATAAAAAGGAAAAACTGTTTGGCTGAAAGTGCTGGTAAGCATTTACTGTGAAGTAAACACAGGCATACCCCCTCTCACCCTACAGTAATCATTCCTGTGTCCATACCCTTGTGATCCTAAGATATGGAGAGGAGTGAGAGTACAGATGTCTCTCTGCTTAGCATTTCCTATTTGCTAGTTCTTTTGAATTGTCATTTGGCACCTCTCTTCCACCACCACCACCATGTAGGGAACCTAGGCACTTCCCTCAGGGTCTTGGATTCCACTTTGGGGCAGGTGCTTGTAAACTAGCCTTTATTAGATACTTGACCCTTAATACATAGGGCATAAATACTTTTACTGTGTTACTAAACAGCAGTTAATTCTTGTTGAATTTTTGCTTTGAAGTATTGTACACCTGACAATTACATTTTAAGAGTGGAGCAAATGTGTCAAATAGCACATACTTTAAGCAGTACTTCATCTGTGATGTTGAATGTTTAAATATGCTTTTATCTCAGAAAAATATTTGCCACCCAACACAAGTAATAGAAAACTTGAGCTTTGCTTGGATATTTTATTCTTCCAAATGACTAGTGCAAATTTTCTTAAATTCAGGATTATTAAAGATTATCACAATGAATGTATAAAACAAAGCAGTGTTTTGCTGTCTTTCAACATTATCTGCCTAAATAGCTTGTGAAAGAGAACAAATCAGCTTTTCTTCTGTTTTTAATAGGCCATCACAACTTGTTTAAAACATCTTGCTTTTGGTTTTTAATTTTGGTTTGAACTGGCCGAAGAATATTTCATAGGCTTTGGAAAAAATGGAAATCTTCCTTTTGTACCCTAAGTTTTTTTTATTTTACTCAAACTTAATATAATGGCAAAAGCTACCACAGAGTGGTACCTAAAATGCTGCAGCTTGTGTACAATCATCCTTTGATTTCCAAAAAGCAGAGGTCTAAATCCTCAGCTTCAGGACATACAGAATCAGGTTTATTGAGCAAGTCTACAATGATAGATAGCAGTTTTCAAATACTTGAAGGATAATAGAGAAGATGGAGATGGGCTTTTCTCTGTTTCTGTAGGAGACAAGACTAGGAGCAGTGGCCTCAAGCTACAGAAGAGGAAATTTAGGATGGAGATTAGGAGGAACTATCTAACTATAAAGGTGGCCAGGCTTTGGAACAGGCTACCTAGAGAAGTTGTAGAATCTCCATCCCTGGAAATTTTCTAGAGCAGATTGAACAGGCACTCGGCTGGGATGATTTAGTCAGGGATGCTCCTGCCTTGAGCAGGAGGCTGGACTAGATAACCATGTGAGATCCCTTCCTACCCTACTTTCCTATGATCCCATACATTTATCCTTCTATAATATTCCAAAGCTCTGTCTTCCTGTGACTACTGTGTCAACAGCTTAAAAACCAAGAGAATATAACAAAACCTGCCTCAATAAATTGACCAATAGCTGCATTACCATAAAGAGTCCATGTTGGACTCAGGTATTTAAAGAAGAGAGATATGTGGTAACCACAGTAACTCCAAGGGTTGACAGATGTTGACTTTAATGGTTTCTACTTTATTTTCTTAATACTTAAAGGCTAATCCAATACCCAATAGTCATCATATTTACCATTAACTATCTGAGGGCCCAAGTTTCACCTCTGGTCTTTGGGATAATAATATCTCACTTTTATATGGCACTTTATATCAGTGCTCTACAGAAGGGGTCAGTGGTGTTATTGCCATTTCTGCATTTGAAAGCATGGTGGACTTCAAACATCCCATTAAATTACCATTAGAAAGACAATACATTTTGTGTTATTGTGTCAATTGAAGCAAATTTTAAAAGTCCTAATTCAACTCTGAGCTCAAAGAATTTTTGTTTTTTCTAGCAAATTTATTTTTTGTAGGAACAAATATAAGGCATAACCTTCTGAACATCACAGTGGTGTACGAATCTATTTTTCAGTATTTTGTTTCATACCAATATATTTACTGTAAGAGGGAGTAATTTCTCTGTCAAATATAACAAACTTCTAACAACATTCTAGCTTTTATGAATAATTGTCTTTGCATTCACAGTGTTGAGTATGCAGAGTAAAACTGTTTAAAAAAAAAGAAAAGAAAGAAACTTTTGTGGAGGCTTAATGTAGCTTCCTGAATGCTGACTTTCTACCACCCCCCTCTCCCCTCCTCCTTTTTTTGCAGATAACAACAAGGGAAGACATAAATTCAAAGCAGGTCACAAATATCAAACCAGACCTGGAGCCTGAAGCTTTTCGGCCAAATCTTAGTGATCCTAGTGAATTGCTACAACCAGATCAAATTGAAAAGGTATGGTCCTTCCATAAAGCAGTTGCTTACTAGATTTGTCATTGTACTTTAAATATTCCAAGCACGGTCTATCAGGCACTCCAAACAAATAAGGGAAGTTTGTCCTGAAGATCATAACATTTAAAGAAATGAGTAAGTAAAGCACAAATAGTAGTCAAAATATTCAACTTGTATATACAAAAATAAAAACTCAGTGAAGATTCTAATATCTGTCTTAGTTCTTACTTCATATGCCTATGCTTTAACCTCACCTTGCCACATCCAGTAATTTCAGTGCAACCATTGCTACCTGTCCTTACTTAAAAATAGGAGGTTTGCTGTCATGGAGGTAGAAGAGGGATGCTTTGGGGTGGAGTGTCATGTTTTGTTGATGCTTAGTGAAGGCCGCCTTGTCTCCTTTGTTTTTGTTTGTTTTTTAAGGGTCACTTGGCTCCATTAATCTGGGATTTATCACCAGGGATCCTGGTTTTCCATGATATAAAAAAAACCCCAAACATAAATTCTCTGATAAAGAATTGCAAATTCTCTGTTTGTTTGGGGTTTTTGTTTTTGTTTTTTTAATTCCAAAATCTGTGGTTAAAATTAAATGGTCCCCCCCCCCCAGCTGCCAGGGCCATGGAGCCAGGGACCCAGATCCACAGCCCCCTGCCCCCAGTGGAAGGCAACGGCTGCTGCAGCAGGAGCATGAACTGGCTACCCTCCTACTGCCTGTCTGCTGTGGGCCTGGCTCCTGGCAGCAGCGTGCACTCCTGGGGGCAGGGGAGACCTGTGCCCCCCAGATCTGTGGGGGGCAGGGGAATGGCAGATGCATACGGCAAGCTCGTGCATCCCACCCTGCTGCCCTCCCCCAGGACCTCCAGAGCGCAGCAGGTGCAACCTGGCACAGCAGCACACGGGGGGGGGGCATGCACGAAAGCTGCATGCTGCTGCAAGCTCTGCACTGCTCTGGCCATGCTTTCCCTGCAGGCAGGGGCAGGAGTGAGGGGTGCAACCCTGCACTGCCCCTGTGCACACAGAGGAAGCATGACCAGGGCAGCGCGGAGCTTGCAGTGGCACACAGCTTTCCTGTGCCCACCCCATTGTGCCCTGCTGGACCAGTTGCACACACTGCACTCCAGAGGGCTGTAGGGAGTGCAGCATTTGTGACCCAGGGTTTGCAGCCTGCTGAGAACTCTAGCCAGGGGTGGGGGGTTTGTACCCTCTCTGCTCCTGACTGGCTGCAAACAACCCCCAATGGCCAGAGAGTGCCCAAACTGGCTGGGGGCTGAGGGAGTGAGGAGGCTCCCAACTGGAGTGCCTGGCCAGCTGCAACCAACCCCCCCCCCCCCCCCCCCCCACACACACACACACACACACTCCTGGCCAGAGTGCCCAAACTGGCTCAGGGAGGGGGGGTGGAGGGGTGGTTTGCACCCACCCCGCTCTCTCAGCCCCCAGCCAGCTCGGGCACTCTGGCCAGGAGCAGCAGGCGTTACAGCCAGCCAGGCACTTCGGCTGGGAGCGAGAAGGCTGCAAACCCAAGCCTGGCTGGCTGCAAACCCCTTCACTCCCTCAGCCCCAAGCCACACTTACCTCCAGCAAGAAGAGTGAGCCTGAAGCAGCCTCGAGTAAGTGCAAGTGTCAGGGCCTGCCCTTCCCCCTTTCCCTTCCCCTCTGGGCAGGGTTGGGGGTTTCCCTGTCCCTCTTGCAAACAGCTCTTGCAGGCTGTAACTCAGCCAGCCTGCATAGCTCCTTGCAAAAGGGGGAAATCCGCCAGTTTTTCTGATTTAAAAATGGGAAATCTGTGTTTTTTCTCTGGCTTTCTGTGGGAAAAAGAAAAGCAGGGATCCAGGTTATCACTCAGACAAGACCAAGCAGCAACAGTGGATATATATTGACCATTTCTGCAGGTGATGCTAATTGTGTTAAACCCTTGAAAAATAGAGCAGGGGTATGCACAGTGTAGGTGGAATTTAAAGGATGATTCATCACTACTTGATTGCACTACTGGATTACCAAGGTTCTGGTATTGGGGAATAGATGTGAAAATGTCAGCTGTATTGAACAAGTATTCAAGACGTGCAAGTGAGGAAGAACAGGAATGAAGAAAAACTTGTAGAAGATATTTTCTTTAAAATTCCATTTTATAAAACAACTGCAGTGCATAGACTGATAGATAAACCAAAAAGGTAGTTTAAAAGGTTTAGAGTATTGGTAATACTGCAATCCTCCCCCATTTCCAAATTCTCTCCTGTGGTACTGGATTTGGGCTGGGTCACACCCCTGCCTCGCCATCCCAGAGGGCTGGGCCATGCCTCATCCCCCTGCAGGGCCGGGCCATGATCCAGTGGGGCCAGGCCAGGGCTGTGCTTCCCACCCTCACCCCCCACAGCGCCAGGCTGCACCCTTTTGCCTCCTCCAGGTCAGGGTTGGGGCTGGTCCACACCCCCTCCCCTCTCCCACAGGGCTGAGTTGGGGCCAGAACACACCCTCTTTCCCTGTGTGGCTAGATGGGGAACCGGATCGGAACCATCAGCCGGACCTGGCTCACACAGGGCAAAAAGGTTGGGCACCATTGTTCTACATCATTTGTGGGTGGTAATTTCTGGAAAAAAAGGTAGCTTTTAAAACTTACTGAAAGATAGAGATGGCCTAGCTTATATTACCTGGAAGGCTATTCCAAGGGGTTTCTTAATAGGTTCAGTAAAACATATTCAGGCTTCATTCCCATGTAGCTTATATTTAAATGATATTACTTAAATAAGCAGGTTTTTTTGTTGCTTTGTTAATAGCTTACAAAGACTCTTCCCCCACGAACCATTGGATATCCATGGACGCTTGTCTACAGTACTGCAAAGCATGGCATGAGCTTGAAGACCTTGTATCGAACTATGTTGGGGCTGGACACTCCTGTTCTGATGGTTATCAAGGACAGTGATGGACAGGTATGAAAATACTAGCTAAAAAAAAAGTGCTGCTTCAGATAATCAAATATTTATCTGTATTTGTAATTTGTGCACGGTTGTTGCAATTCTAAATCTTTGCTCAGGCAGGTTCAAAGGTGGCATTTCCCTGGGAGGGAGTTTGATCAGGGAAATCTGCTGTCAAGTCACCCTTGTTGAGATATTTTTTATTATCATTTTATTACTGAATTTTTAAGAAAAACTAGAAATAATGAAAGTGTAGGGACAGATTACAGATTGCACGAGTGTCAAAAAATGGCAGGTATACAGCTAGATAACTGCCATTTGGTGTGCAAAGTGACTAAGAGTCCACTTTTGATAGCTCAGAGTTGATAGATCCTGTATTTTATGTTCCAACAAAATTTAACAGTGAAGAACACTTATTCTGATACTTATAAAATCCTTTATCTGTCTGTCGATAACTCTTTATTTGCCCTCTGATTGGCTGACTGAAACAACTAATCAGAGTGTGAATACAGTGTTGGTGAAGGAGGTGGTGGTGCGGCAGAGCGCTGCCATAATGGCGGGGACAGAGGGCATGGGCACCCCTGCCCCCGCCCTGCTCCCTGGAGGCAGCAGCAACAGGGCAGACGGAACCAGGGAGGGTAGGAAGAGCCTTTCCTGTCTCTTCCCCCCCCCCCCCCCCATGTTCACTGCCTGCAGAGAGTGGGGGGGCCAAGGCCACCGGAGCTGGCCCCTGCTCCTTGGAGGCAGCAGCGGGGGGGGGGGTATTTTGGGATGCCGTGAAGGGCATGAGGTGACCGGTGGTGGCCTTGACCCACCCCTTCCCCCTTTTGTCATCACCCCCCCCCCTCAGGCCCAAGCACACTCCTTCCCTACCGCCACATCGGCCCCTCCCCTGTTCCTCCTGTCCCCTGCCACGTTGGCCCAGTCCCCCCCCCCCACCGTGGGCTTGCTTTATCCCACCCTCAGGCCTGGTCCTCCCCGCACCCCCCGCATCGGGCCTGGACCCACTCCTCTCCCCTTGCCACCGCAGCGGGGAAGGGGGGAACGGGCCCAGAACCCAAGTGGCAGGAGGGAAGTGAGGAGTGGGCCCAGATGGGGGGAGGACGTGGGGCTCCATCCCTGCCTGCTTCCCCCCCCCCCCCCCCCCCATCACTCTTGGCGGACATTTGGCTAGTTCCTAAATAAGAGCTGGTAACTACCTACTTTTACGTAGGCTCCACAAAAGAGACACTGTGGTATGTCTCCTTTTTGCTGATAAATATCAATGCTGAATAGATAATAGTTTTGTAAGTCAGAGGTGTCAAAGATGTGGCACACACGGACTTACTTCCCAGCCCCCAGTGCTGCCTGCAGGTCTCTGAGATGAGGCACAGAACGGGACATGTCCACTGTGGGTGCTCTGGGACATGCACTAGAGCTGCATGTGGGGCCAGTCTGTGCGTCTAATCCAGCATGCAGACTGGCCTTATGCCACTCATCAAGTGCATGGAGCTGAATGAGTTTGACAACCATGCTGTAAATGGTTGTCCGGCAGCTACCATATGGAGAAGGCCACACCCTGTTGTACCATTACAGTGAAGTGTAGGCCTATACCCTCAGACGGTGGAGACCTGACCACTCATCCTAGGCAATTCTGGTTCTCACTCTGCTACCTTTTAACTCAGTCTGTTCTGTTTTGACATGGTTTTGTGAAGCTGGCAGAGTTCAGAATATCTTAGTTCACAGCCACATAGAAGATTTTTCTGCAGCCTGATATAGCAGAACAGAATGCTTTTTGACAAGTTACCCATTTCCTATGGTACTTAATTAATGGTCCGCAGGCCCAAACACTTTGGATTATCTATCAGCTCTGAAGGAATGCATTTTTTAGCACATGATATTTTTGTCCCCAGAATGGCTAGAATTAACTGGCTTGATCCAATCCCACCCTCAGTCATCTGTGTACTTTATTCAATATGTTGATGAAGACTGCCCTTTTAGTAAGTATAACATCAGTTTGGGAAGTAAGGGTAATCTTTTTTTCAAGACATACTGACCCTTCAATCTCACCTCCAAGCTCTTGTCTAAAATATTCTTTGATTTTGATTTTAAATAAACTGATTCACCTCACAGTTCTCTTCAGTTCGTGCTCAGGTCCAGACAAAGCTGTCAAGGTAATCTGGACAAAAGAGACCCTTTGGGAATTTCTGAAGATTGCAGAGGAGAAGTTAGTTAACTGGTTCTTTGTGTTATGCACATAGATTCCATACCTGATTCTTTCCCAGACGCTATGGCGTCTTGTACCACCTGGATTCTATAGTGTGTAAGAATAAGGAACAGTTGAGGGTATGAGAACATCTGTGATATAGGCCAGCACGTCTTAAAAACACAGTAGCTACAGGGAAAATAACAAATTTTCTTGTAATACAGGCAACCTTATTTGGGACTGAAGGTAATGCCAGTCCTGAAATAATGTATCCCTTTACTACTGAAGCATAATAGAACTGGTGTTTGTACTTTTAAGGAATAAATGGAGCCCTAAAAAGTTGTGCTTCAGGACCCTGGCTAGCTGAAGCTAACTGTATAGTAAGAAGAAATAATACAGTAGTTTTTGCTAACGTGGCTGGTGAAAATATATATGCAGTTAATATTTAATAGGTATTTTTGTGCATCTTTTTTATTTCTATTTAAGGTTGTTGGTTGTAGCTGTGTTGGTCTAAGGACACAGGCAGACAAGGTTCTTCGGGTAGATGTGATATCTTTTTATTAGACCAATTAAATAGCTGGAAAAAATCTTCTTTGCAAGCTTGTGCCCAAAAACTTGCAAAGAACAATTTTTCCAACTATTTAGTTGGTCTAATAAAAGATGCATCATATCTACCCAAAGAATCTTGTCTGTCTATTTCTATCTAAAAAATTATAAGTTCATTTCTGTTTCTAATAGTAACTTTCATCCAGGTACACCTCCCAAATGAATGGGTGTTTACCTTCCCTAAACTAGATGAATGTTCCTGAATGTTACTTCCCACAAATCACAAACTGAAAAAATATTTTTTTTCTTCTAAAGAGGGTTTGCTTTATATGGTTTGACAGTAACAATAATCAAAGATGACTACATTGTAGTCTGAAAACTTTAAAGATGTATCTTTATATTTTCTATAATACTTGATATACAAAAACAAAATACATAATGATCCAAAAACATAGTAGTCACGGGTGCTTGTTATGTAGCAGTATTCTTTATATTGTATGCTGATATTATCCCTGTAGTATATAGCCTTGTTCCAGTCCAAAGGCTATAACTGTACCACAGAGCTCCTGAAGTGTCAGTTGTGCAGGTGAATTTGGTGTAGTTAGTTGCTCTGCAGGACATCATGGAGCCACCCTTTCCCCATTCCTTTTTTCCTATTACCTGGAGATGCACACCTGGAAACCAGTCCCTTTACTTTTCAAAGCAGACTTCTGTGTGGAGCAAGCTGCTTTTGTACTATTTCCTCATACCCTCATCCCACACTGCTAGACAGTGAAATCATAATCTGATATTATTTGAATTGTTGAACAACTGCCTTTTTTCAAACTTGGAAAAAGTAAGATATAATTACAGTAAAAGTTGAAGAAAGATTGGATTTGGAGGTGTGTGCATATATGTTCTTCAAAGATGCCAAGGTTTATTTTAATTACTGAAGTACCTCAGAACTTTCTCATATTCAAAATCAGCAAGATTAGTTAACATAGCTGTTTGTGCATTGGGGGGGGGGAGTTATCGATACTTTGTTGGTGACTTTCTGACACTTCGAAAAAAAATATTGGTGTGCTCTCTTAACAATAGTTGAGGCGCATAACTGTTGGTATGAGGGAGATAGGGGAGGGAGAAAAGTCTGATGCGACTGATCAAGCTAGTTGTTAAATCAGCTTTGCACACATTTGCATCTCACATAATACTGATATAGAAAAAAATCAAATTGGCTTAAAAAGCCAAGATTAACAGTGATCCAAAAATACTATATTTACTTAATTCCGAAGTATTTTTCCTGTTCAACATGGGGAAAACAAAGCCTCAACTTTGAACTATCACTGTGAAAATGCAGTCAGAAGTGGTGTCAGGAATCCACTCAGTGAAGCACAGGGTAACACAGAGAAATGCTCTGTAGGTGGCCACTCGAGTTTCAGACAATTTTATTTCCGTGTCTTATTCTGCATAATAAAAAAGCTGGAAGAGGCAGATGGAAGGAGGTTGAATCTGAGAAAGTTCATGTATATATTTGTCTCTCTGGGAGCACAAAATGTCCCCTGCCATGAGAACTAAGTTTTGGTCCAAACTGGACTGACAATGACAATGACGCTGGCATCTCATCCTGCCCTCTTCCATTCATCTGATTCTGAGAAATTCATATGCTTCAGGGCACTGCTTCTGGATTATCAGATATCTGGATTGCAGAAAAAATATTTCTTTTTACTCTTTTCCGTAATGTCAGAGTGCCAAGGTTTTATCCTGGACATGTATCTGCAGTGGTGGATGACTGTGACGCTACATGTCTGTGATGAGACTTTGTTTGTTGGCTTGTTTAAATGTGTCTTGTGGCCTGTTTATATCAGCATTACACGAATACTTTTTTTCTGGCTTTTTGCTTTCTAGGAAACTAGTTGTTGTGTAGTTGGTTTGAGTTTTCTGGGCTGATTGGTGTTTTGTTTTATTTTTAAACCCAGATTCTGATGGTAACCAGTAGTCTGGTGTACTTAAAAAATGGTCTGAATTACTACTTCTCAACCCCGGAGTGGGTGCATCTATACAAGCAATTAAAGCAACTCAAACTCTGGTAGATGCTGTGCCTGGGACAACAGCAGTTGGAGCCAGGGTGAAGCAGCCCCAGGCTGGCAGCAGGCTTAGTGGGTCAGCTTTGGGCTGCAGGTGGTGGTGGCAGAGGGACTGGCTAGGGCATGAGAGTGCAAAAGTGCAGAGACCTACAGCAAGCAGCCCCTGCACTTCAGCATCCTCATACCTCAGCCAGCTCCAGTCACCATCTACACATGCATTTCATTGCACTTAATTACTCCACTGTAAAATAGTACTGTCCCCAGGAGTACTATTTTATGGCATAGTCAATCTACTGCATCCTCACAGTGGTGCACATGCAGGCAGTGATTCTTTACTGCAGAGCAAATGCACAGTAAAGCGCACATGTAGATGCACACAGTATCCAGTAGAAAGTGCAGGGTCTGATTGGATTTATTGCTGTGGATAGGGAGATTGCTCCCTGTAAGTTTTCTGTTCCAGGTCCTCATTCCAGTCCCAATGAAAGGTAAACAAAGCTATAGAAAAATAGCATGTAATAAGGGAGTATAGAAGGTTGGAAGGTGTATGTGTGTAAAGAAATAAAATACTTTCAGACCTGAAAGTTTAGAATTATCCCAAAAATATTGTGTGTGTGCACATGTGTGTGTCTCACTGTACAGATTTATACCTGGGATTTTAATATGGTTTTATCTCTTAATTCTTGCACTTCTGTTCATTAATTGGCCTACAATGAAAATTGCTTCTCCTCTCCTCTCCCCTCCCCTCCCTTGTCATTACCTGTCCAAACACATTGTCACCCTTCAGTACCTCCCTCATTACAGTTAGTGTTTATATCCCAGTAGGTTTCTCTGCTTTCCTCAAAAGCAGATTCCAGATCTGCCTACATCCAATGTTGAGTGACTATACCAGATATTCCTGGAAAGGAAAACGTTTCCAAATGCAGTGTAGACTGTCTAATCTCATCTTCATCTTACAGGTTTGTGCTTTTTATTCTTTTCCCTCCTACATACAGGTCTTCGGTGCTCTAGCCTCCGAACCATTTAAAGTGAGTGATGGCTTTTATGGCACTGGAGAGACATTTCTGTTTACTTTCTCTCCAGATTTTGAGGTAAGGAAATATCAATTCTTTACATGTAATTTATCCCTCCATGAATACCTTAGCTTCCTAGAGTTACTGACATTGGAGTAAGCTTAGGCTGTTAAAGGGTGATGGGGAGCTGATTTATACCTCTAAAGAAGAAAGATTTCCTACCTGTACTATACTTACGCACTTCTTTCATCCAACATTTTTTTGTCCAGATACTGTTTTGTCTAAAATGTAAATAGTGAGCATCCTAATGCAGGGGGATGGCCTTTCTGACATGAATGTGCTTTTAGCCATCCCCATAAAAATCCATACAAACTCGGTCACATTTTAACTGTTTGCTCTAGAGACTTTCTAGAGTTTTAACAGCTGAAATCTGAAGATTCCTTTCTTGCAAGAGGCACACTTAGTTGATCCAAAAACTTAGTTGTACATGTGCCTCAGTGCTGGAGCCCCCTTTCCTCCAGACCAGGGCTACAGGGGCAAAAGCAAGCTGTTCTTGTAGTAGTTGATCTGGACTAGCGTGAGATTTAGTACCAAAATTAGGGGAGAGATTCCCTGTTCCCATGCTCAAGAGGAAGAGACAGGACTGAGACCTGGTTGAAAGGCAAGGGGCAAAGGGATCAAACCTGAGGGGGTGATTTCCCTTTCCCTTTTATATCTGTTGTTGACAAATACTAACTTACGTGTAAAGTGTTCCCTACTCCTCTACTTCTGGTCCCTATAGCAGATAATTGCTACTTGCATCAGCTATTTCATTACTCTTCCATTTACTGTTACTTCAATTGGTTGAAGTAACAAAGCTTGGACAGTGGATTAAAGGGTCCTCCCAGACATTATGTTTACAATTGAAACATGCCACACATTCAGACAATTTATGGTACAATAGCATGGAAAGCCAAAAGTGTTCCACAATTTACATGAAACAAAAAATCATAAGAAAGAAGGCTGAAAAGGACATTATGAGGTCATGTAGTCCAGCCCCCTACTCAAGGCTGAGATTTAGTCCAGAATGATCCTGTCAAGTGCATCTAACCTGCCCTTGACATTTTGCAGAGTTGAAGGTCCCAGATCTTTTGTGGCTAATTTGTACTATAATTTAATTTGAACATACAGCATGCAGCTTAGCATCTGGCTGCACAGTGTAGCTTTACATGTCCATGGGCTCCCCCAGCTTGGGGACATGCAAAGCCCAGTGCTGGATCTGGGCTGTGGGTAACTGGTGACAAAGAAACTCTGTGATATCGAGCTGCCTGAGCCCTGTTGTGAAAGCTTCTGCTCCAGGATGTGTTCAGCTGTGTATTGGAGAGCTCTCTGGTCTTTGACTACACACACACACACACACCATTTCCATGCCAGAATGTACTCATCTTGGGGACTGGGAAGCTCCCATCTGGAATTGTATCCTGGGTCCCAGGCCCTATTATGCCAGATCTTGACTGTCCATCATAACGGGAAGCATGATAGTTTGGATCCAGAATAAAATTCCTCAGATGCTGTTGCAACATTAAATTAACACCTGTGAGGAGCATAAGGGTACAACCTTGCTCCATCCAATAGAGTGGTACCCATATGAAGCTGTGGAGAGAGGTGGTTAGCACTGAGAGTCTAGAGGAAGTGTAAGCTGGATTGGACTAATGGAGAGGAGTGCTAGAGGGAAGAGGACTGAAGGTTTGCTGATCCAACGTGGAATATATGCACTGTGATTTTTCTCTGAAGTACCTGATGTTGGAAATGTGATAATCAATGAGAAACGTGTTTGAAAAGTTGACAAGTTCAATTATCCGGGGTCAACTGTTCAGTGGAATGCAGTTACTCAAAGAGTTGAATCATCAAATAACAGCAGGGTGGACGAACTGGAAATTGGTGGCAGGAATATTGTGTGACAGGAGAGTATCAATGAAGCTGAAGGGGAAAGTCTACAAGACATGCGTCCAGCAATATTGTACAGAGCAGAGATATGGCCCCTGAGGAAAATTCCAGAAAGGAGACTGAAAATAACAGATGAGAAGGCTTCAGTGAACATATGGAGTGACAAAGATGGATAAAGTGAGGAATACTTGCATCAGAGGATCAGTAAAAGTAGTGGAGGCATCTAAGAAAGTACAAGAGAGAAGACTGGCATGGTATGGACATGTTCAAAGGAGTCAAGAAGAATACATATGAAAAGAAGTTACCAGAATGGTACTACCACGGAGAAGGGTAAGACCAAAGATGAGATGGAGAGGGACAGGAGAGAGAGAGGAGTTGGAAGAAGACTATACGTGTGACTGCAACTCTTTTTAGACGGGACAAATGAGAGAAGAAGAGAGAGATAGTCAGCCATGTGAGTTTGAAGGCAGTGCAGGGTGCCTGTTAATTTCTAAGCTGCCCCCCTGCCCCTCCTTCAATATGAAGGTATGTAAGAGAATTTTTCTGGGTTTTATGTCTTTATGTAGAGAGAGAGAGAGGCACATGAAATTATGCACACAACTATTTTCAAAAAATAAAAGAGAGGCTATGTAAGAATTAGCATTACACATTTAACATTAATAACTCCCTTTTGTATGCATACAATGTTATGTATGGATTTTTTTTTCAATTTTTCACATATTGGCTTTCCCATAGGACTCCCACTTCACTGAGGACACAATAGATGGTGCTCACTTAATGAGCAAATGTCTTCTCTTGCAGTCTGTCCCATGCCTTATATATTTATAGCATCCTATTCAAGTTGTATTCTTAAGCATTTCTGAATTTTGGAGGGACTTTTCTATAGTATGCATCACTAGAGTGCCGCACAAGCATCAGTTGATTTATTTCACAACACACTCTAAGGTGAGGAGTCATTATCTTCATCTTACAGATGGGGGAATCGAGGCAAAGAGGTTCAAAAGTATCCACCAGTTCTTGGACACCTAGTTTAAGATGCTTAGGATCTGACTTTTTAGAGTATTTAGCATTATATAATACTGCAAAACACAGCAGCCAGTAACTCCAGTTGCAGCTGTTTAAGACTTCTGCTTGTTGCTTGCTTGATATTTGTAGCTCTCCTGTTCTTTTTAAAGTAGCTTTTTATGTGTGATTTTTTTTTTTCTTTCTTGTAGAATGTAAAGCTAGTGGAAGCTATTAGAAATTGGGGTGATACAATTATATTTTAAAGTTTGGTTAGGAAATACCAGTTAGGTTGGAAGTGAAACAAAAGCAATGCAGTAAAATGTGCACATGGAATTGAGGAGTTTGAAGGTCTAAACTATTGTAAAACAGTATGCCAAATGTGAATCTTTCATGTTTGACTCTCTGATCCACATAGTTTAGATCTGTGGATTTTCCCACTAATGACACTAAATGTATGTCTGGGTTCTGTTAAGTAAAATAAAACACTTGGCATTCACAACAACAATTTATAAACTTTTCAAAGAACCATATCATTAGTATGGGATAGGTTTCTTTGACATGTTTATTTGTATCTCAGTTTTGATTTTTCAAAAAACTACACTTAGCTAGTAGGTTCAATGCTAATAATTTATTTTTCTTGAAACATTCTTATATCTGAGAACATCAAGAAAGTTTAGCCGACAAGGTTCCTTGGGTGAATCTGACATCTTTTATTAGACCAACCCAAATAGTTGGAAAATAATTATTAAGCAAGCTTTCGGGTTCAAAAACCCTTCATCAGGCTAAGGAAGTTTCAGCAGTTGGTGTGTGCTCTTCCTGGATGGAATGAAAAATAAAGGAGCTAGTAGCTGGGCTGGTATGCATACAAGACAGGTAGTCAGTGAAAATGTAGATTGAGGAGTCAATGGGTGAGAGAGAGGCTGGGGAGAGGGGGGAAGAGAGAGAAGTGGGATGAAAGTGGAGAGGTACCTGGGGAGTCAGATGTCAGGCAGGTTATAATGCGTCATAAATCCAATGTCTATATTTAGTCCATGATTTTTAGTGCTCAGGAGGTTGATGAAGTGGCGTTCATAGGCTCGTCTCTGGGAAGTGTTTTGTAAGTTTCCTTTGGGGATCAGGATTGAGAGATTGGAGAGAGAGTGGTTTTCTTGTGAGAAATGTGCCCCCACCGGTAATTGGGTATTTCTATCTTTGATGGATTTCCGGTGTGCATTCATTCTGGTGCGCAGTTGTTGTCTGGTCTCTCCTACATATTTTCCATCAGGGCATTTGGTGCATTGGATGAGGTATATTACACTTCTGGAGGTGCAGCTGTAAGATCCTGGGATGCTGATGGCTCTGTTGTGGGGTGTAGTAATAGTGGGGGTGGTGGAGATGTGGGGGCAGGTTTTGCATCTCTTGTCATGGCATGGTCTGGATCCTTTTGGTGTGTTCTGAGCTTGAGGAAGTTTGCTTCTGGTGATGAGGTTAGCCAAGTTCGGTGCTTGTTTGAAGGCTTGGATGGGTGGCTCTGGGAAGATCTTTCTAAGAATAGGGTCTCTTTCTAGAATGGGTTGCAGTTGTTTGAGGATGTTCCGTACAGGTTCAAGGGAGGGGTGATATGTCATAACCAGCGGTGTGTGATTTGTGGGGGGTTTTCTTCTGTGCTGCAGCAGTTCTTCACGTGGTATCCGGGTGGTTCTTTCAAACGTGCGATCAGGAAAGTTCAGAATTCTTGAATAAACTGGTAGGTTTTCAATTAGTGAAACTATACCAAGCTGTGGAATTCATCAGTGATACTAGTTTTTTGTTGAAAATTAGAAAAATTAATTTTCAGACATTTACCTTGCCAATCTACTTTTTTATTAGGTCTTCAAATGGACAGGAGACAACATGTTTTTTATTAAAGGTGATATGGACTCCCTAGCATTTGGCGGAGGAGGGTAAGTCATAATTTTCTAGAATTTGCCTTTTTGAAGACTAGAATAAAGTGGTCTTTGTTTGACAATTATAGTAGTCTTTGTATGTAATAAACTGGTACTGACTGCTTTCAGAAGTCTCAAAGCCCAAGAATTTTTAGTGCGAATTTACAAGTACATGTGTTTAGCAATTAGCAAATAAAAAAAACCTGTCTAATATTGGTCATAAGCTCTGCTCCTGTTTTAATTAATTTGTAGGACTTGCTTTTGACTACTTCAGCAATTTTTTACTAGTTTTAACTTGTGAGGGCCCAGAATACTTTTATACCTCCTGCTTACTGGGAAAGTTTTCTTGTATGTGTAGAATAACAGAAGATATTAAAATGTATTCTAAATATATTAAGGGCATTGAAACATGAGGAGCAGCACACAAAAAAAAAATCAGTTAAGTATAACGTGAAATTTTCAAAAGGATAGATATGGAGTTGGATGTTCTAAATGTCACACATCTGTGTTACATACTAAAAGCCTTTTTCATTTGTCTTAGCATGTGAGCTCTTAAATGTTTAATGAGTTTAGCTCCACAACTTTGATACCAAATGATACCATTACCCCCAGTTTTGGTAGAATATAGAACTATGAATGTATAGATTTCATAGACATTTGGGCTGGAAGGGACCCTGGAGGTTTGAGTGCAGCCCCCTGCCCCAGGGGCAGGAAGTCAGCAGGGATCATAGGATCCCAGCAAGATAAGCATCCAAATGTGTCTTGAAGGTGTTCAAAGTGGATGCTTGACCTTGGGGGCTTGTACAGTAAAGAAGTTCTTCCTAACATCTATGAATTATGTCCAGCCTGAAACAGTCGTGGCATAGTTTGTGACCGTTTGATCTTGTCATCCCTCGGGGCGCTCTGGTGAACAGACGTTCCCCCGGATCCTGATGAGCACCCCTGATAAACTTATAGGTGACCACCAGATCACCCCTGAGCCTGCACTTTTCCAGGCTGAAGAGCCCCATGGCTCTCAGCCTCTCTTCATAAGGTCTGTTTTCCTGACCTCTGATCATGCGCGTGGCTCTCCTCTGGACTCTCTCAAGCTTCTCCACATCTTTTTTGTAATGTGGAGCCCAAAACTGGATGTAGTACTCCTTCTGCGGCCTCACCAAGGCCAAGTACAACAGGAGAATGACGTCCCAGAACTTGCTTGAGAAGCATATATGGATGCAAGCCAGCGTTTTGGTCACTTTACTAGCTGCAGCATCACATTGAAGGCTCATGTTCATCTTGTGGTCAACCATGACCCCCAAGTCCCTTTCATCTGTAGTGCTAACCAGCGTAGCACTACCGAGCCTATAAGCCTGCTGCAGGTTTTTCCTCCCAAGGTGGAGAACCTTGCATTTTTCGGTGTTGAGCACCATCAGGTTCTCATCCGCCCATTTCGTGAGCCTGTCAAGATCTGCCTGGATCACCTTCCTGTCCTCAGGTGTGGATGCTTTACCCCAGAGTTTGGTGTTGTCAGCAAACGTGGCCAGTCCGCTTCTGACACCAATGTCCACATCATTGATGAAGATGTTAAATAGTATAGGCCCTAGGACAGAGCCTTGAGGGACCCCACTGGTGACCATGCACCAAGATGATTGACTCCTGTCAACCACCACCCTCTGGGTCCTACTGCGGAGCCAATTCCCCAGCCAGTGGATTGTGGTGAGGTCAAGGCCGCAGTTAACCAGTTTAGCCAAGAGGTGATCGTGGGATACCAGATCGAAGGCTTTTTTAAAGTCAAGATATACAACGTCCATCTCTTTCCCCCTTGTCCAGGTGATAAGTCACCTGGTCATAAAAGGAAATGAGATTGGTCAAGCAAGACCTACCCGCAACAAACCCATGCTGGGTATCCCTCAGGATATTGCCTTCAGCTAGTTTGTTAAGGATGGCTTCTTTGATAATCTTTTCCAATTCCTTCCCCAGGATAGAGGTCAGGCTGATGGGTCTGTAGTTAGCCAGATCTACTTTCCTCCCTTTCTTGAAGATGGGCACACATTGGCGCTCTTCCAATCATCAGGCACTTCACTAGAGTGCCAAGAGCTCTCAAAGATCCATGCCAGTGACTGAGCTATGATGCTCGCCAGCTCCCTGAGTACCCTTGGGTGTAACCCATCAGGGCCGGCTGACTTGAAGGTATCCATCCTGTCACGGTGTTCCTTCACAAGGTCAGCTTCGATGGAGGGCAAGGAATCTCCCTCACCTGGGCTTCCCTGACCGATAGTGGGCAGAGCCGTCCCATGGGACTGGTGAAAAATTGACACAAAGTCCCATTTAGCGAGTTCGCTTTTTCCTGGGCATTGGTTGTCAGTTGCCCCATCTGATTTAGCAGGGGTCCAGGGTTGCCCTTGCTTTTCCTCCAGCTCCCCACATATCTAAAAATGTTTATTGAAGTACAGATGCATATAAGCATGTTCACACAAATTTATATTGTCTTTTCAATATAGAATTAAACCAGAGGTTTTAGACTGCCAACAGCTGGCACTCTGACAAGTACACTTTAAGAATTACCTGATCACAAAAATCAGTTTCAGAATTTTCAGACTAGCCTAAAACATAGTAACTTGCAAACTTCAGTAGTTTTTTTCATGATTTTTACATCCTTCCCCAGAAAAGAACTTCCATTCTATTCTCTCTGCACTTCTAATGCAGATGTTCTTGCTTCAGATGAGTTATGATTTTTTCCAAGAAGAATTCTTTTTTTTTAATTAAATAACATAATCTTTAAAGCTAAATGTAGATTCTGCAAAATTGAAGAGGTTCTAAAAGCTGGTATGATCTTTAAGTCAAGTGGTCCTCCCTCACTCTCCAAAAATCAAATTCTAGCGTCAAAAGAGCCTAATGTTGAGATTGTACTTCTGCTTATTAGAATTTGATTGACCATGTCAGTAATTCAGCTAAAACTCCTTTATTAGGAGGCTAATAGCAAGTATGCAGTTACTGTAAATGACTGTTTAAAAACATTGTAAAAAAAATACAAACTAAGTCTTTTTATATAATTGTATTACAGTACTTATTAATGAATGTATCCATACAGTTAGCTACATGCATTCAATCAGAACACTTATAACTGGTTTAGTAAGGGGGAGAGATCCTAGCAGTCCCGTGCTACCTGGTGCCACCAAATTAACTCATGCTAGCAAAGAATCTCCCCCTTCCTCCATTTTATCCCTCTAATTTCTCATTACAGTTTCTTCTTCTGAGCTGTAGAAACTTATCAGATCTAGCTGGAAACTGCCACACATCTTATTGCTGGTGCGCACAAACTGTTTCTCTGCTTTCCTGTCTTGTGGGTTTCCTTCTCAACCTCCTGGAACCAAGTTTGTCTAACAAATCTCCTTCCTATTGTCCACCCACTTTTTTTCTAGTGGGCGTATCTGTAGTTTACCACATTCCATCCTGCCAATCATATTATTTTCTTTTGTCTGTCACTATTTAAAACTTGGTTTCCTGAAAGAATCTCCTGCTTGTATGTGACATGAAAAACATCCCATCACCTACTTATTATCCCATTATTACAGTACATTTCAAAATTTAGTACATTTACTACATAGCTATAGCTACCCTGGAGGGAAACTGGTGTTAAGAAGAACCTAGGAATATTAAATACTAAAACAGCATTGTTGAGGTTAATATTCTTTGTCTTCATAACTTTTGCTATTTTTTTTTCTGTATTTCAGGGGAGAATTTGCCCTGTGGCTTGATGGGGATCTCTACCATGGAAGGAGTCATTCTTGTAAAACCTTTAGCAACCGCACGCTTTCAAAAAGAGAAGACTTCATTATCCAAGACATTGAAATCTGGGGGTTTGAATAAGTGTATAATTGTCTACAGGATATTGTCCCAAACCAGGCATGAATCAGTGCAGCTCAAAAAGCCCTACAAGCAATATAATGCAGCATTTTATTTACTATAATTTTGAAATAGCGTAACTTATTTTTTTTTCATCCTCTTAATCCAATTAAGTTGTCATTTTTACTGTAAGTTTAGATGCTTCTAAAATGTATATCGTATGAACTAAAACCAAATGTCAGTTGGTTTGAATCTTGCAGCATATAAAAGTCTGTTGTGGAGTCTTCCCCTTTGATGTCTTTGTTTTACCTTTGCATCTTTCTCCAAACCGTTTCAGGTGTTTCATTGAATATCAATTATGATTTAGTTTTCTTTGAAAATTGGGTCTCTAAATGGAGTTGTCCTTTATGGGTCTACATAGGAGGAAAGTGCAATGAAAGGATTTGGTATTAGCAGTGTTGGTTTTTGGGTCAGTGATGGATTAAATTCATATGGTGCCACTATTAGACAAGAAGCTTAGCATTCCTTATTAGAGTACACCTTTACCCTTATGATCTAAATTTAGTAGTGCCACTTGTCTTATTGTTTGTATTTAGTAATTACATGTCAATTTATATCATATAGCAAATATGCTAGCTGCATGCTGATTGTATTAAAGAATGTTTTGCACAAGCTGTCAATGATCTATAGGTTTGGGACAAATCTTGACAGTATTGAGCTATGCGGCAAGGATGCATAAAATAGCAGGGGAATATAATAGTTCCATTGGATTTAATTGAGAAAGCAAGAAAAATGCAGTGAACAATGTGTAGCTATAGTAGGGCATTAAAGTACCAAGACTATGAAACAGATGTATTTTTTTCAACATAAAGTGTCAGATATTTACTGTTAAACTGTTGTAGCCTTGTAGCACATCAACTCCAAAAATATAGCTTATACCTGTCCAAAAGAAAAAATAATTGTGATTGTTTTTGAGTGGGTCTATGTTGTAAATTACAGTTAGCACCAGCTCTGATTTAAAAATGGGGTAATGTACTCTAGGTAGACAATATTGTAATTCATTAGATTTGTGGAATATGCAAACTTACTGTCATGTGACCTCAAAAAAATGACAGGCTAGAATACAGTACCAGTAGCTCTTGTCCACTTTTGTAGGAAAACTGATAAGCCATTGTGGCAATAACAGCTCAACAAAACTTGTTTCAAAGCTTCTAATCTATGTTATGCAAAAAAAAAAAAAAAAAAATGCTGTTAAGTGTGACAGTGACTGACTTTGTGCTGAAATTTCAGCTATTCCAGATGAACATTGTATATTATCTTGTAAATTAATGTTTAAAAGTAGTTTTGTTATTATAGAGAAGTGTTGATTGACGGGTTGCTTATAGCACTTTAAATTATTCTAGAAATGGAATAAAAGCCAAACGGGTTGGCTTAAGTAGATGTAGTTGTATAGTACTTAAATTTATTTACTTCTTTGGAAAGTTTTAAAAACTTATTCAAAGAAAGCTTACTGCTATGGTAATGAAAAAGGGCAGATGTTCTATCTATAATATGCTAATGCTCAATATGAATAGAAATACAGGGCATCATTTCCTGTCTCTATGTATAGCTCTTTACCTTGTTAGAATACAGTAAAGTATGTAGATTAAATGTTTACAAAAATAAGGAATTGTAAATAAATTAAAATGGCTTTTCTCCCCTTTGGTCTTCCACAGCAGTATTATTGTTTTTGTGGAGTTAAGACTAACTATTAAAAAAAAAAAAATCCTGTAATGGATTTTAAGTACTATAAGGTCATAGTGATATATAGCAAATAAATCTAAATACATGTAAAATTAAACTTGAGTTTGAATTTATTCAGTGATACAGAATGTTCAGTTATTATTTCTACAGTATTTTTTTTCCTGAATAGGTAGGATTTTTTTTCTCACCATTTATTAATGTTGGTGCATACATTAATGTACAATGCAGTGTATCATCTTTTTTGAACTAGAACCAAATGCCTGGTTTCCTTCCCTCTCCCCCAGGAAATCATACAACATCATTAAATTGCTAAAATTTCAGTATGGACATTTGAATTCTTAGGTCATTTGACTAAATTCTAAAACTATAAGGGAATATTAAAAAGAATAAAACTTTATGCAGCACTTAAATAGATACGTGGCCAGGGGATTTGGATGCAAAAGTTATAGTTATTTGCAGTCAGTTGTGGGTTTTGTCAGGAGTGTAGATTAAGCTAAATGTTTAAGGCAGTTCCCTCTGGACATGAGACCCATGGTGGGAGGAGGAAGAGGGGGCTGTGCTCTACTGTGGGTCTGCTTTGCTGGCTATCCAGTGGCAGCCTGAGGTAATTGCCCTTCCTGCTACCCCCATGCATATATTACTGGCTTTTATCTTATCTTATATAATAAGTAGATGTGTGCAAACGAGCCAGAAGTTATAAACTATTAGAAAGCTGCATTCGGTTGAGAGTAAAAGAGGCAACCAGAGGTGCTGGTGAAGGGCCTGCATGATGAATACTAGCAGCCAAAGGTGCCAGCACAGAAGTACAGTTCTCCATGCAGAGGTCACAGATCTGCTGCAGTTGGAGAGCAAGGAACATCTTGCCTTCAGGGAACCTAGGCAAGCTTTTTTTACCTTGGCTCGCCCACTACTGCAGACTGTTCTGAGGAAAACTTTTACTTCAACTTTCTGACCAATGGCTCTGCTCAATAATGTATCTCATGTCTAACTTGTCCCAGGCTGCATTTAATGTTTGCAGACTCTCCTGTCAGTTCTGCTTCCCACTCTGAGGCTGTCTAAGCCCTATAGACTTTAAGGAGTTGAGGTAGACTGAGGAAAGAGGCAAAAAAGGTCTGTCCCCTACTCCAGCCTTGATTGTATGATGGATGACCTATCCCAGCTCTATCAGCAAGTCATTTTGAACTATGAAAACTGCTAGGTGGCACCAACCTGACGAGCTTTATTTCCTCTCATGTTTTCATAGGCAGTCTTAAAGTACTGCACATATGGTTTGTTTCAAATGCCCAGAATTGGCTTCTCCCTGTAAAAAGGTGTGTGGTAAGGGAGTAGAAATAGGATGCATTTTATGCAGATACATGGGCTTTTGTGCTTGGGACTCAATGCTAAGAAGAATCAGTTCCTAGTTATCCATACTGGCAAAGAAAGGCAAAATCTGTGTCCTGTTCTTGCCCTACTCCTCTTCCACTGCTCCCCAACACGGTACAGAAAACAGGAATGATGCTGTTTGTGCCTCTGACTGAAAAAGCTACGTGTCTCAGGCTTGATGAACTTAGTATTGCATCTGTCTTCAACAGGGATCCAGGTTTTCTCTTTCCTGCAGAAAAACAGAGTAAACCGTGGACTTTACCTTTTACCAGAGGCAAATGCAGATTTCTTGTTTTACCAGAAAAGCTTGTGGATTTTGCAATGAGCTCCCTGCAGGCAGGGGGAGTTCCAGCTGGGAGGGAGTGGGAGGGAGACAGTGAAATGGGACACACGACCCCAGGCAGCCTGCAGAGCAGCTCCGTCAGGTAAGTGGAGGGGGATTGAGGCCCCTGTCGGGAGGGAGCTGGGCAGGGCTTGGGCCCAGGGCCACAATTCACGGCTGCAGGGCCCCAGTGGGGAGCAGGACAGGGCCACAGGCAGCTCGTTCAGGAGGGAGAGGGAAAGGGCCGGCTCCCCTCTGCTGCGTGCACTCCCAGGCACCTGCGGCCCCCAGATCTGTATGCAGGACAGGTGTAGATTCGGGCTCCCGCCCCGCTTCCCTGCCCCGGGGCCTCCGCAGCCCAGCGGGCACAACCCAGCATAGCAAGGACATGCAGGGGTCTCCTCACTGCTGCAAGCTCCCTGCTGTCCTGGCAGTGTGTCTCCTGTGCCTGCTGCTGCTTTGAGGGGCTCAGCCCCGTGCTGCTGCTCTCGCTGCAGCACGTTGTCGGGGCAGTGCAGAGTTCACAGCAGTGAGCAGCTTCTCCACGCGGGAGTTTGCCGCCCTGCTTCCCGCCCTCAGGGCCTCCGCAGCCCAGCAGACATGACTCGGTGCAGCAGGGAGCAGCTGAGCCGTGAGGAGAAGCTCCTCGCTGCCGCAAGTTCTGCGCTGTCTTGGCAATGCGTCCCCTGCATACGGGGATGCACCCTTCAAAGCAGTGGCAGGTGCAGGGGGTACATCGCCAGGCAGCAGAGAGCTTGCAGTGATGAAGAGATCCCTGTGCAGCCCTGCTGCTCACTGCCACACCAGCTCATGCCCACATACAGATCTGGGGGGCACAGGTCCCCTCTGCCCCTCGGGATTGTGCGTGGTGGCAGGGAGCCACCCCGCCTGAGCCCGCAGCAGAGGAGAGCGGGGATAGAGGTGTGTGGACCTGGGTCCATAGCCCTGGCAGCTGGGGGCACCTTTCGGCAGGATTGGGGGAGCAGGGGCTGTGGTTGGGGGGTGAGGGGCACCAGCAAGGCTGTGAGGGGGAGTGAGAGGCACCAGCAGGGCCAGGGGTGGGGGTTGTGGGATGAGGGAGTCTTTAATTTTAGCCATGGATTTTGGGGTTTTATTACAGAATTTGTGGTTTATTTTTTTTGGCAGAGAATTTGCAATTTTTTTAATCAAGGAAAACCAGGATCCCCGGTCATCAAGGAGCTCTGCTGTTGCAAAATCAGTCATTCATCTGGGGCCAGGTTTAAAATGAACAAAGAATAAAATTGCCTAAAGAAGTGATTGCTCTCATGGACCCCCAAAAAAGAAAACAGAACTTATTCTAATGTCTGGCATAAAGTCCATGTTAAAAATGGCTTTGATTTTCTCTAGAAGGGCTGTAAAGTGAGTGCTCCAAACAAGTCACAGCATATTCAATAAAAGGAAGATTTGTACAAAAGCGTATGCTAAATGCATCCTTAGGACAGGGATCAGTAACCTATAGCCCCATGAAAAGTTGGACTCCAGCTTGCAGCAGCTCAGAGGAAAATCAGCAGTTACAACCACAGCAACGGAAGAGGCAGCCCCAGGTTTCTAGCGCCTGCCATATTCAGTTTATTCTCTTGGCCACAGCAAAGGAGGCATCCCCAGGGTCTGGCACCTGCCTTTTTATAGCTACTGTATTTACTTGAATTCAACATGAAGTTTTCTTCTTCCCCCTCCCCCGCTCCGCTCCCTATTAAACACATTCAACATAGAGGGGAGGGAAAGCCCTTTGTTTTGGCTTTGAATGCAAGGCAGGGAGGGCAGGTAGCTGTTGCAGCCCTGGCCCTGACCAGGGTTTGGGATTAGGGTTGGAATCGGAGCCGCCTCTGCCCCCCACTGCCTCCCTCACCAACCACCGCTCTCCTTCATTTCCAGCTTCAGCCCCGCTCTGCCTGTCCCCTGCCGCTGTGGACTTGGGGCTCCCTGGCCTGCTGCCTTCCCTTGAGGTCTCCATGGCCCAGCAGGCAGGACCTGGCAATGGAGAGAGTACTCCAGTACTGTGCAGCCAAAGTCACCAAGCTGAGGTGCCCCCTGCCTGCCTGGCAGCAGTAGAGGCACAACCCTGCGCTGCTGCCGCACCTCGCCTTGGCAGCCATAACTGTGTGGCCCTCCCTCCTGCGCTGGGTCTCACCCACAGAGCTGCGGAGGTGGCTCCTGCATGGAGCTGGTCCAGCCCCATTACAGCTCTGTCTCCTGCTGTGAGCATAGAAATCTCACGACCCCAACTGCTGATGCTGCAACTCCATTTAGCGTCACCTCCCACAGTTTGGGAACCGCTGATATATATAGTATTGATGCTATCTAATGCACATGCATGAAATAATAGATACAACTTTCCATGCAATGATAGATTCCTAACATATTTTAAATCATATATTGAGAGAACAATACAACTAAGTTGAAGTTAATCTGCCTTATTTGCCTTATGATGGAATTAGGTATGGATAAGTGTGCATTCTGCTTCTGAAAAACAAAGTTAACATTATTTGCTTATCAGTACTTCTCTTCACTTGAGGCAAAATTGATTCCTGTGCAGATGACCAGCTTGAGGCTCAAGCAAAATCCATAAATCTTACTAGACATTTATAGACATGCTTCAGGAGGTGGGGAGGGGATGCTTTAATTAGTGTAGCTCTGACAGCCATGCTAATTAAAGTGCCTGAAGCGTCACATGTATCTATCAGTGTCCCTGCACTGAAAACATGGCGGCAGGGGCACTAACTAAAGCTTATCAAACAAGCTTTAGTTAAAGTGGCACTTCTTCCCAGGCTGGATCCAGCACAAGGCAGAGGCAGCAGGGATGCTCATGGCAAGGGTAGGGGTAGGCCAAGCAGTTGCAGGGCATCTGCCTTTGCCTTCCTGCCACTGATGGCCACATATACCCAAGGGCCCTGCACTCTGCAGCAGACAATGCCTCCTGCTAGCCTGCCCCCTGCTTCTGGTGACCTGCCAGTAGCCCAGCAGCAGGCTGGGTAAAACAGGTCTGTGGGCCAGGTCCAGCCTGTGAGCTGTCTCTTTTAGACCCCTGCCACATGGTATATAAATAAACATGTTTCTCTTCCAAATAGGAGAAAAAACCCGAAACAAACACACCCTTCGGTACTCAAGTTAAGTACTTTATTTATGATTCTAGTGTTTTACATTGGCAACCTGTTAAAATAACAATGAACAAAATATATAATTCAATAGGTATAACAGCATTTCACGCAGAGAAGCCAGATAATTCAATAAACTATTCTTGCAAATATATATATCTAATATGAAAGATTGTATTTTAGAGCCCAGTCCAACACTTTTTTTTTTTTTTTTTTTGACAAGTAGTTCCAGCGGACTCAATGGGCTATTGAACAGGCTTGTAAATTAATTCAAATTTGCATCTTTGCTAAATTTACAATAGGCTGCTGTGATTACAATGTAATATCATTTTCAACAAGATTTACTATAGGAGCATATTATTTGGTTTATGAATTATTTGCCTAACAACATCTGAGGTCTGTTTCATTTGCATGCGAAATAATATATATGCCCCCTAGGAAGTTTAAACTAGAGTACCTTTAACAATAATATAGCAGCTTTTGTTTTAGTCTATTGAGACAAAATGTTTCTATGCCTTT
Source organism: Alligator mississippiensis (assembly GCF_030867095.1). Classification (NCBI taxonomy): domain Eukaryota; kingdom Metazoa; phylum Chordata; order Crocodylia; family Alligatoridae; genus Alligator; species Alligator mississippiensis. Next base: position 33,414,742 of record NC_081826.1, on the reverse strand, counting down.
TTCTTCTGTAAGAAGATGTTTGACCTTTCAGTTTGAAAGAAATTATTAAAGAAAGACATTTCATTTCTCCTCATTCTTAACTGCATGTAAATTATTTGCCCAAACTTTTTTCTTCCTAAACAGACACTTTATCCTGGTATCTAATGTCTACAGTGAAATTTGTATACTTCAGACAATATGTAATCAAAATTATCCAGTAAACTTAATATACAAATGTATATACCAATACTACAGTGAAGTAGAACATAGTCTATAAACTACACAATATAAAAACACAATTTTGAGAATAAGCATTTCTTTAAGACATATAGGGCTCAGCTCTACAATCTTAACTCTCCTTGAACACTGATTGTACTGAAGTTTTACCGCTGATTTCACTGGAATAATCTAATGTGAAAATAACTGTAGTGCATAATGTGAAATGCCAGTTTACTGATAGACTGATAATGTATTCTGGTTGTATAGTTAGAAGAGCATTGCTTCCGTCTTCCTGGACCAGTGAAGCCATTTCTACCAGAAAAGGTTCCTAGCACCTTCTTGGCTCTCTGTGAATAATGATACAAAAACCACACTTTGTTCCTGATATTAGGCACATTTAATCCCCCTATATTTCTGTAGACCTATTGAATATAAATTATTTTCTGTCTAATGTAATGCAATAAATCTTGTGTTAGTGTTTACTATCTGTTTAAATCTTGTGTACAATATTTTTCTGAAAGGGATGTAAACCTCCATTCCATCCATTTCTCCAAGTCATAAATATAAATATAGAGCTGTCTAATAAATACTTAGCAATTTAATTATATAGCCCTTTTTGTAAAAAGAGACAAAACAAAACTAGTTTACCATAGTTTGTGTATGAAATGTAAGGGAAAGCTTCACAGGTACAGGGCCCACCATTAAAACTTCAGCCTCTCTCAATAGTGGCCACATCATTATCTGCTGTAGCATTTAGCTATATTTAGAACAGGAAATAAATGTGGTTGCTGTAACAGTAAATGCTAATGACCAGTTCAATCAAATTCCATTTGCAGGCACTTACTTAAACAGCTGGGTTTTTTTTTACTTTCTTAATTGTAAAATCTGGAAACGGGACTGAACGGTCAGTTTTATAGATCACAATACTGGTCAAAGTTCTGTCCTCAGTAAACTTCTGATCCAACATGAGAATTAAATGCATTTCTTCTACGGGATCTTGTATGTGAAAGAAAATCAGATTTGGAATTGATCTGGAGCTACCTCTGTCAATTTTGTTCTTCTATTTATTCTGGTAAATTTAACACATGTATCACAGTTTTTAAGCTAATAACTTTGTAATCCTGCACAACCTGTTGGTACAAAGAGAACAGCAGGAGCTTGCTGTAACAGGAAGTAATTTTGTGTGAATGTAAAGCAGCATTAATTTATATCTTTTCTGCATCTTTTCAACTGCATAGTACATTTTCTCTGGCACTGAGAAAAAACTGACACATTTCAAGTTGTACCATGATGGCGAATTTTCTCGTTATGCCAGTAAAGTAATAATGACATCATCATCTCTGCCTTGCCATAGCATTTCTCCCTCAAAGTCCACCAGCCCATGCTTTCTAGCTCTCATGAGAATGCCAACAACCTTATCTGAAATACGGACGTATCTCTCAAAGAGTTCCCCAAAGGTGACCTGAATCTTGCCATCACGCTTTGGCTCAGCCATTGATGCAATAATAAAGCACATGTCTCTCATCTCCCGGTGAATATGGGCTTCCGCTCTCCTGGCCCTTTCAGCTGTTTTAGTTCCTTCTTTTGGATAACCATAGCCCTCATCTCCTTTGTGAAGACGTGTAGACATGGCCATCTGATAATCGAATTCCTCACTGAATGGATTCAGCTTTTGCATTATCACATGCTGGTCCGCCCAGTCTTGCCATCTGCACTTCAGATTGTTAACAGGTCTGTATTTCCTGTGGGCTTTGTTACTAAGTTCTTCTGTGAACCTGCTTGCACTTAAAGAAACAAAGATGGTGTTTGGATACAGCATTTCATCGCTCTTAAAGAAGCATTTGTTCTATTTATCTTTTTCTTTTTATTAGATGCAGCCTCTATCCACCCAAAGTACTAACACTAGGTGGCATATTTTCACTAATTCTAACATTACCTCTTCAGCTATGGACTGAATAAACCTGTCTCAATGTGGTATTTAAAAGCAATGCCAGCTTGATCTTCTATAAAATACCACCTTTACTTTGTATCAGTACTTTTGGAATCAAATTTTCCAGCCAACATTAGCCAAATGCCTGTAACTCATTTTCTTCAAATCTACATCCTCCCTTAAAAAAGTCAGTTCTTTGATTCTCCTTTTATATCAGGGCCCTAGAAATTGAAGTGATATAAACTGAAGATTCAAATAATGGAAAATACAAACATTTCCCCGACAAGTATTCAGGACTGAAAACCTGGAGGTCAGCATCTGAAAATCTGCTCTTTTTCCATCCATTTTGATTTGATTAAAACAACAATGCACACAAATATCAGATTAGTGTGATGAGCAGAAATGAGGAAAATAGCTTCCTTTCACTGGAGTAAACATGAGCTTTAAGACTTTGCTCCCCCTATCAAGTTTAACTGACTCTCTTTTGTAGCAGGAAGGGGAATCTCATTGAGTATTGTTTTGACACCCACCCGTTCCATTCAGCCTTGTGCGTGCTTATAATGTCCACACCCACAATGCCATTCATAGATAATAAGCCCTATCCTGAGATGCAGTAATATTGCACAAAGGGCCAATCAGGACGTGCAAGCAAAAATAGTTTGAATTCCCTAATGCTGTTACTACCCTAAGGGGTGTTCTAAGGCAGGGGTGACCAACCTGTGGCATGAGTGCCAGAAGTGGCACAGGCAGCCTGTGTGTGTGGCAGGGCAGCAGATCATGGAGGGGGCAGGCAGCGCAGTGGCAGAAAGGGCAGGGAGCAGAAAGCAGAGCAGCAGATCAGGCAGGAGAAGGGGAAGGAGAGCAGTGTGGCACTCAGGGAGGGTGCAGGGTTAACTTGTGCACACCTGCCAAAAGGTTGGCCACCCTGTACTCTAATGTATTCAGTTGCAAGCCACAAGGCACCAAAATACAAGCAATACAGCCATACTCCCTTCTCTCTGATCAAGCGCCTGTCCCCTGCTAAGCCAATAGATGGGTGAAAAGTTCTTGGTTCTGTGTCAGTGGAGGGCACCAATGGTGTGTGTCATTCCCGCCCCTGAATGACAGTGGAATTAGCTACCAGTGCTGTGGTCCAAAGTGCAGAAGAACTACATGCATAGCATTTTAAAGCACTGTTTTGCTTTCTTTGCTTAGTGATCACTGAATCATTGAAAATGAGGGAAGGGTATGAGGGGGTGTATGTAGGCATGTATGCATAACAGAAAGGCACTAGCAGGAGAGCATAACAATATGCATAACTGCAGTTCTATCAGCAAACAGACCAAATATTCCCCTATAGAAGCTAGTGACACGTAGGGAGTGAACACAGTGAGCTTTTCACCTTGAGTTATTTTTCATCATCTTCCCTGGAGGGAGCTCATGAGGCATTGTGTGCTGACAGACATGTAGCTCCCCGCTCTAACTCATGACGCTTCACAGAAAGCACCATGAGTTAGAGCACCCCTACCCCCTTGCCCAACAGATGTTCAGTGTTTGATCAGGGGTGAAGGGGAGGGGGGTGTCAAGCTCCACTTGGGAGCTGATCCAGCCAAGGAGCTGTCTGCCTGCAGCCTCTCTCCCCTAGCCGCTCCCTCCCCTCCCAGCTCTGGTGCTGTCTGCAAGGAGGGAGGAGGGCTGCACTGCGGGCTGGGGCTGGAGTTTACTCAGCCTGAGCTGGTTGGGGAGAGGTCTGGGAGGGGCTCCAATCCACCCACCTCCAGCTCAGGCCAGGCAAACCCCAGCATGCAGTGCACTCCCCTCCATCCTGAAGACAGCGAATGGGGCAGGGCTGGGCTGCCCCAATTGTGCACAGGGACAGACAGAAGTTAATGAAGGCACTCTGCTTTGGAGTGCCTTCATATGATCCCTCATTACATGAGGATTAATTTGTTGCACAATCGTCCACTTTTAAAGCTCTTTGCAGCTGTGCACTTCTATCACAGCACAGCTGTAGGGTGCTTTCGGGGAGCCGATTGCACAACAGCTGCTACTTCTATCAAAGCCTCATGTTTTATTGCCACAGAATACAAAGGGAATTTGGTTCCTGGGACCTGTAGCTCTCCAGAGATCTTTAGAGGTTATCCACCTTTAATCAGCTTCATTTCTTCATCCCATTGAGCATCCTGACTGCCTACATTCCCAGATCTCAAAAAGGGAAGGTATTAGGTGGAGGGAAAAAAAAATCAGGACAAGTTAATGCTGACTGTGCCAATAGTAATTTACTCTGACAGCCTCCAGGGAGTCTGAAGGGCAGAAAACACCAAGGAGAGTGACTGTCCCTTTGTCATTATAAAGTTTGTGTCCTCTCCCTTTTGTCACATACCAGGATCCTGTAGAAGGAATTTGAGTATTCAGGGGAAGTGAATAAGGTTATATAGCTTAACTCTGGAGTCTGGCACCAATCTTTATTTACTTGGTGTTTTGTGCATTTTCTCTTCCCTCCTCTGTTCCCACTTAGTTCTTTGATCCTTTTCCAAACTAAATGCTGTGATCACCTTTTCATTCTAGTCTCCTCCCTGGCTGCCTGGATTAGCATCACTGTATTTCACATTTGCCTTTTAACTTCTGTTCCTGCTGTGATATTCTAATTCTCACCATAAGTCTTCTGCAATACATTCTCTAGTATAACGCTACCTGCTTTGCACACTTCTTTTTATTTCTATTGTCTGCTTTTTTGAGGAGCTTTGTAGTAAATACATTGACTTCTAGATGTACCTTTTTTTTTAAACTTACTCTTTCTCTCTTATTTTTGTTCAGGGCAGAGAACCTGTCTTCCTGTGTGCACTTCACATCTACCACACCGGATTCCTGATTCAAACTAGAGCCTCTTAACACATTATAAGTAATAATAATGTGGTCTATTAGCCAGAATGTGAGCTCTAGGTGACCTTAAGAGGCTTGTTTTCTTTTGCACAGTCTATACATGATCATTTCCCTGGTTTCTCTGAGTGCCTAACACAGAATTTTTAAACTTTTTTTTTCATTTGTTGCAGTTTTGTATATTGCTGTAGCTGTCTTGCTTGCAGGGGCAGACTAAGTATTATCGTGCCAGACTGTAGAATTAGCATTCAGTCTACTGGGGGATCAGCTTGATTCCAGCTAGAGTTACTGCTGGCATGGATGAGGGTGCTGATGTGAGAAAAACTTACTGGCACTGTGTGTTCCTCCTAACACTCGGGGGAAAATAGGAAACTGTCTCTTTTTTTACCAAATAAATAAATAAACAAAGATGGGTCTGTTATTAAAAATAAGCATTTAAAAAATCCAATTCTAATAATCTGCCTTATTCTTCTAGGCAGATCTCAGTAAGGCAGAGAGATATAAGTAATATAAGAGGTGCTACTGAAGTCATTTTCACTTCAGTCAATATGATTAATTTTCCCTTCTGCTAGCTAAGTGCATAAATGTTAGATGTATGAGAAAATATTTGAAATGTTCAGCTGACTACAGCAGAAAGATAGGTAGGTACTTTTTGCTACAGTTATATTTTATTTTTATTAATACATTCATTTTAATTTGTTTGGGTTTCAACTAGAGCTGGCCACATTATTCTTTGCAAATAATATCCCTTGCAAATTTACCCTTTATTCCACTAAGTTTGTGAATTCTCCACATGGACATCCTGATTTTTGAGAATGGACAATTCGCATCTACTCTCCAAATACAATGCATGATCAGTTTTCAGTCTCTAGGTTACCTGAGAACTGTTTCATATTGACTATTAGCCATTTACTATTTATGGGATTACTCACCTGTGTAATAGGGTATTGTTCTGCTCCTTGGTTTGAATAATTTAAATAGAAGAATGAAAAATAGTTTATAAGTCCCTTCTGTTATAAATTTTCAGCTGTTTCTTTGTGCAAAAAGTTGTGAAACACATGGACCTTTTAATGAGTAGCTGTTGGTTGTGCTAAATACCTCTGGATAACTAAATGCATGGCCCTAGCCATAGCAATGATGCAGAATCTATTTGCAGATGTATCCATGAACGTTCTGGCATTATTCCATCAGCTCTAGTTCCAATTTTTGAAATGGTGATGAGGATGCCATATGAACCCACTGGCCTGAATCTCTCCTGCCTCAAAATCTTGCTGCTCCTTTACATTTTGCTAAGTGAGTTTAAAGTGGGTGGAAGAACGCTGAGGTTCTCATTTAACAGTGCTTTACACTCAACCTGCACTTCCTTGGCCTAGGTAGAGATGACAACTTGTGATAAAAGGTTGTGGAAAATGAGACCCTGCTGGGTGATGATGACTTCTAACAGCAAAGGGCACCACTACAGAAACTTTTCCTCCCTCAGGGAAACCTAAAGCAGAAGGCAAACTCCATAAAGGATCCACTAATGGATCATCATTAAAATGGTGGAGGAACAAGCATTACAAAAGCTTAATTCAGAGACTCTGAAGTGTCTTGTATTGGAATTCTCTGGGTTTGAGGACACAAGTTACCATGAGACACAGCAGGGCATGCGGATCAGTTATTCCACAGTAACTGTCCATGTGAAATCTTTTGCCCTGTAGTAAATGTTTAGTAGCTTCTACCTCAGTGAAATTGAGGTTAACTACCTTGCATTTATAGCAGACACAGCCACTTACTACAAGTTCACTCCCTGGCTTTCCTTGCACTAACTTTTTTGCCCAGCACTTAAAGATTAACATGGTAAGTAACATGGGACTGAAAGAGACCTCTGGGTCACTGAGTCCAATCCCTGCTATTGTAAGCAACTCCATCATAAACATATTTTGCAAATTTATCCATCTTAAAACTTGTTATGATTGTTTGCTTCTGCTACTTCTGTTGAAAGGGACTTACATTTCCAAAAGCATGTATTTCAGCTTAAGGCCCATCAAAAATGAATGTAACTTAAGCTCTTATGTGAGTTAGATGCATTTGAGACTCTAAGCCTTAAATACCTAAATGCTACCAACTTCTGTGGGAGTCCGGCATCAAGGTCCATGGCCATGTAATAGGGCATAGACTTTTTAACCTTGATTCAAAGTTCCCTAGGCATTTGGAGCAGTCCAGAACTTATCCCTTGGGCTTTTTTATTTATTTATTTTCTGTTGCTCTATTTCTATGTCATTTCTATTATTATATCTATTATTTAGCAGAGCCCATGCAGCTCTACAAGTTTCCTGATTTCAAAGTTTACAACTTACTCATGCTTGCATGCTTTCATGTGGTATTCTTTAGCAAAACCAGGTGCTCATTGCAATGCATGCTTTGTAACAAGTATTTTTTTTTTCGTTATACTTCCTTTTTTGCAGTGCTTTTTGCTTTGTTGATCTTTTTTTCTGATAGGAAAATGATTATATATGGGAAGGGCAGGCTGCAGTCTAACTCTCTATAGTCTACTTTTACAGGTCTCAATGGGAGACCTCCTATGGAGTTTTTTGAATTCAGCACGTTTTAGAAGTTCAGCCAGAACCTATTGCTTCTATTGGAGCTGCTTTGTAGGTGAAATCTTGTTTATACTGAAGTGAGTGGGAGTTTTGCTACTGATCAAGTTTGGATTCAAACATCTCAATAATTTGGTAACTCGAATCCAAAATTAACAAGCAGTTGTTGTGTGCAGTCTGCAAAATGGAATCCTGACACATGAATATTTCTTAAAGTTCAGTTTGGTGCTAAGTCCACCCATTTGGACTTACTTTTTAATTCATATATTTAAAAAGAGTGTTTAATCTGCTGCAGTTCTTAAACTAAATAAGAGATTCTGTTCCTGGTGTTTTCCTCCCAGCAGATTACAAGAGATCTTCCTACACCTGAGGTTGTTTCTGAGGATGAAATGTTATTTTGTAACATTTGATGATAGTAGTTTTATGACTTGCTGGGGACTTCACAATTGACAATTCATACTTGGTATTGAATTCAGTAGATGAATGCCAAACACACTGTATCTGTCTTGACTAAATATCCCAGTAAGGCCAGTTCCCAGTCTCTAAGTTATAATAGATGTTTACAGAAAAAATCCTGTTTTCATAAATGCTCAAAATATGCTTGGTTTGTCCAGAGTGGCTTTTGATTTTACCAGTACTGAGCATGGAGACCCTAATTTAGCAAAACACCAAAGCAAGTACCTGACTTCAAGAATGGGTTGTAGTCCACTGCTATTCAATGAAGCAGTTAAGGCCAGATAGTTATGTGCCTACCTTCCTTGAAATCAATGGGACAAAGGTCCATTGGTACCCTACAGTAATCTGGCTCTTAAGCATATGCTTAAATACTCTGCTGAATGGTGGTCAAAAAAGGGCCAGATGTAAGAAGAGAAAGGTTAAAAGTGAATTTTTATTGAATTTTGTGGGTTTTATTTGAGGAAGTATTTATAAACACTCATTCTGCAGCATGTGCCTAAATCTAGTGTCTAGCACATGACATTTCCTGAAGTAACTGGTGGCTCTGGGCATATAATTAGCCAAAGGGGCAAGTACTGACTCATGAAAATCTAAATCCTTGGCAGTGTCTGACACTGAAACCTCAAATTGCTGCTCCCCCTTGAAAACTACAAGCCTTATTTTTGCTTTAAGCAACAAACCTGTACCAAAACTAAGTACAGTTAGCATTTCCTACATGGAATTTGCTGCCTCTTTTAGAAATACTTGTCCTTTCAATTCATGCAACAATTCATGCAATTTGTGCTAGCCAGTTCAGGTGGGGGACAGAGAAACAAGGAAGAGAGGGTTGTGTATTTCTCCTTTCCTTAAAACTTGGTAGTTTCCCTTTGGCCTTTTCTTAGCCAGAGACATTTTCTTCTTGCCACCCCTCTCCCTCAGGGAAACTCAGACCTGTCTCTGTTACCACTGACCACCAAGGTAGCACCCAAGGAAGCGTGTGTTTACTTACAGTGATGCTGTGGGTCTTTTAATTCTCACAGTGGTCACCTTTTCCTGGTCACTGTCTTCTTGTTCAAGTTTATCCTCTGCTTCCCCCCAATAGCCACTGTCTTCTGTATCTATGCTGTCATTTCGGCACTTCTGCAGCTCTGACTCTTGAACTTTGTCATCTTGTTCCATCAGTCTCCAGCCCTTGGTCAGTTCTGACACCAGATTTGAGCACTTTCTCCTTCTTGTAGGAGACATTTTGCCAGTGAGGGTTTTGTCGATAGCACTCAATTCCTCCCTGTGCCAGCCGGTTTCAGAGCTCTCATTATCTTTCTCATATCTATTACTGAGGAGGCTAATGTCATTCCCTTTTTCATAGAGTTTACTTACAACTGTTTTGGTCACTTCTTTAGTTTTAATGTTGAGCTTCCTCAGAGCCTCATCAGATTCACTTGAATCCTTTTCAACATCCCCTTTTGTCACTGACTCCTTTGTTTGGGACTCTTCTTCAGCCTTCCCTTGGCCTTTCTTAGCAGAAACTGGCCATCTTGAGGACAGTCGTTCTTTTCGTTGATCAGTTGTTTTTTCTTCTGCGTTGGGCACCCACCCTGAGGGCTCCTGAGCTTGCTTTGTGTTGTGATCATTTGCCCACTGCTGCCACCCTCGTGCTAAGCTGATGACAAGGCTGGCAGTTCGGAGCTTTTTGATGGCCCTTTTAGCGGTTGTAGCTCTTGGTTTTTCTTCTGGAGGCATGCTGTCTTTTGATGTTGGTGGTGCTGCTTCTCTGCTTTGTATGTTAACCACCTAGTGAATGAGCTTCCTAAAGTGAATAGCTTCCAAAAAACAGATCTACAGGGATTTAAATAGAAGCAGGGGAGTGTTGATGATATTGGAAACTATGTGAAGCATTTCTCATGAAGATATAGTACCCTCGCTATGACAGCGTTCTTTTTTAAAAATCTCAGGGCTTGCATTTCATCACAGTGTATTGACACTGGAAAAGGTAAACAAGGGTGACACAGTCTGCATACTCTTTTGCAGCAGCTCTGGTGGAAATTACCAGTTGCTGTATTTCCCCTCCTGGGGGCTGTTCTGTCCTCAATTTGTTTGACACCAAGCTTTTAAAGAAGTGTTTGACTTATGGCAAAGATATTTCACAGAAAGCTCAATCCCCAAGACGTTGAGCCACATAGTGCTATGTATGAAATGTAATCTTAATCCTACAGTGTTAACCCAGATGTTTCATTTGGATATGATAGTTTAGATATACTTTCTGAACAGATTATTTTTAATAATCACTTGCATCACGAGCAGGTCCAGGGAGGTGATCCTCCCCCTCTACGCAGCATTGGTCAGGCCGCAGTTGGAGTACTGCATCCAGTTCTGGGCGCCGCACTTCAGGAGAGATGTGAACAGCATGGAGAGGGTCCAGAGGAGGGCCACTCACATGGGCAGGAGGCAGCAGGGCAGACCCTACGAGGAGAGACTACAGGGCCTGAACCTGTTCATCCTCCACAAGAGAAGGCTGAGGGGGGATCTGGTGGCTGTCTACAAATTCACCAGGGGGGATCAGCAAGGAATAGGAGATGCCCTGTCCCTCGGGCACCACACAGGATAACTAGGAATAACGGCCACAAGTTGATAGAGAGCAGGTTCAGGCTAGACATCAGGAGGCATTACTTTACGGTTAGTGTGGCTAGGATCTGGAACCAACTTCCAAGGGAAGTGGTGCTCGCTCCTTCCTTGGGGGTCTTTAAAAGAAGGCTGGATAGACACCTGACTGGGGTTTTATCACCCCAACATCCATTCCTGCCCAAGGCAGGGGGGTGGACTTGATGATCTGTTTAGGTCCCTTCTGACCCTAGCTACTATGATACTACTATGATAATAATAATCCATGCTATAGATTAAACTCAAGGAAATCCAGTAGACATTTAATTATTCAAGGATTTTATCTATTATATTAGCATCTATCTATTAGTGCTTGTCTGACTCATCTCATTGGCACTGGAAACATCTCCTATTATATGATTCAATGGTACCTAGTACAGTGAGACCATGACATTTGATCAGGGCTTCTGGATGCTACAAATACTAACAAGAAATCTAAGATTTAAAGGATTCAAGATGTTGCCTCAAGAGTTTCAAAAGGTGAAACTCTTCTTATTCCTGAAATCATATATTACCTGATCATGCAGATAAAATCCAGCATGACTTTGGTCAAAGTATAGGAGGAATTAAACCACCAAGGAAGCAGTTGCAAACTTTTGTTTGAGAAAATGATAATATTATACAACAATACACAACAGAGATTTCCTTAGATACAGTTCAGGGGTATCTTATTTCATACTGTGTTTCCAAAGTAGGAAACGAAAATAGCCTCACTTTTTCCATCCAGAATACCTAACAGTTTGCAGGAGGACCTCTGGTACTTTCCAAATGACACAAAGGGGCATATTCACACATGGAGCAATTCCATTGGCTTCCCTGCACTTATACCCAAGATAAATCTGGAATTGTACAAAGCCCTGCTGGTAAATAATAATGTGCACTACCCCGATCCAATTGAAGGGAGTTGCTTGCCTTTGTCCTTAATTATATTGTGCCATTGGTTTTTAGGCAGAATTCTTCATTAATCTAATTAGAAGCATTTCTTCACAACTGATAGAATGACATGCCCCATTGTTAGTACTTAATACTGACCATATTGTATTCTCAAAAGAAATAGTATTCTGTATAACTTAAATAATTATAAAACCTTATAGTATTTTTGCTTCATCATGAACCTTAAATAGCATTATGATTTGTATTGATACAACTTTCCTGAGGAGTTGTAGTATAGTGCCTAACGGCAAATCAAGGAAGGGAGTTTCTGTATTGACAGAATAGCACATGGGTCCTGTGCCAAGGCATTTGCAATCAGAGTGGGCAGGACAGGCACTTGGAGGGAGGAATGGATATAATACAGAGGCAGAGTGAGCAGTGAGATGGTAGCAAGCTTGTTTCATTTCCTTGATTCATAAAGTGAGAAGGAAGGGAATTAGATTATAAGCTAAATGGAAAGGGAAAAAAAAGGGGAAGTTGTGAGGAGGCAGGGAAGCAGAGGGTCAGAGCATCAAGTATGGAGTGCAATTGAGGTGACAAGATTGAAGGAGGGGAATGACTGGTGTAAACAGCCAATCAACACAGGGCAGAGAAAACCCAATCAAAACTGGAGAAGGTTTCTCTGAATGGCCAGAGGTTCTTCTTTTGCCTGTTTTTGCTCCATCTGTCTTCCCCCAAGACTACATGACAAATATTGCTTGGGTCTTTTTCACCCCATACTTTTGTGTATATGGTCTCCTTTATACAGTTCTGGGCCCAGCCTGGTACTACAGGGTAGGACGCTTGTGGGTGGTGATATACTTAATTAGTTAAGATACAGAGTAGCACTCCTTTTTTTGGCTGCTTATGTTCATACTGATGGGAGTGACTTTTACTTATTACCTAGAAGAATATAATATTTTTGAATATAGTCTTGTTACTAATAATTAATGCTTTACATGTATATAATAACACAGCCAGAAAGATACCATAAGTGTTATGTTAAAGGGTTTCTCTTAAATAGTAATGTTACCACCCTAAACAAATACAAGTTGAAGTACAGGAATGTGAAACTGAAAAGGACCTTCTGGGTCACCAAACCTAGTGCCTTGATATCATGAGTGACTACATTGCTCATGTGTTCATATTCTGATCATACATTTAACAAACTCCATCCTAAAACTCTTTAGGTTGTTTGTCTCTCCTGTTTATGAAATCCTGTTCTAGAACCTCACTTCTCCGATGGTTAGAAACCTCCTAATTTTGCCTAAATTTATCCATGACTGTTCTTTTCACTCACTCCTTCTTTTGGTCTTTTGCAACAAGTTGTATGTTACTGTGATCAATCATCCTAGTAGCCATTCTTTGTACCTATTCTAGTTTGAGCTCATTTTTCTCAGACATGAATGACCAGAGTTGTACACACAAGATGTTTCAACACTGCCTTGTATTTTGGCATAAATGCGTCTCAATTTCTACTGGAATTACTTTGCCTGATGCATCCTAAGATTGCTCTTGTCTTTTCCGTAGTTGCAACACATTGGTAGCTCATAGGTATCCTCTAATCCTGGAGTTTTCAACCTTTTTGGATCAATGTACCCTTGGTGGCTGGTCGCGGAGCAGTGTACCCCTGGCGGCCAGACACAGAGCAAGGGGAGGGGTGGCATGCAACTGGACACGGAGCGGCAGGAAATTCTGGTATCAAAAGAAAATACTCCAGAAAAAAGCAGTGCAGGGTGTATTCCTGGTGCATGCTGCAAAGCAACTGAAGGCTGGGTCAACCAAAGAGATGCTCTAGCACCTGACCAGAGCATCTTTATGCCTGCTGCATGCCCCTGCTTCTCCAGCATGCTGCCTCAGCATTGACCTGCATGTGGCAGGCACATGGAGGCAGGAACCAGCCCAGCCTGATGCCACACAGCTCCTGCATGCAGGGTGAGGAGCCCTGGGTGATGGCAGAAGCCAGTCTGATCCTGCCCAAAGGTATGTGCCAGTGGACCGGACTGGCACTGTGTGCCACATGTAGCCCCCAGGTCTAGGGCAGTGCCGGGCACTGCTGGGGGCCTCTGTCTGCAGTGGGCTGTGAGCATCCCAAGGGCCCACTGCTGACTGCTTCTGCTGTGGTGGGGGGGAGTTGTGTGCCATGGGGAGCAGGCAGGAGACCCCCACCCCCACACAGCCCCCCCCATCTCCACCCACAAACCTCACACCCATGAACTCCTCACAACTCCACCCACACCCCTACACAAACCTCACCCCTACAAATAACATCAATATTTCAAGACAATTGTTAAAGAAAGAATATTTATTTAATTATTCCAGTTTTTAATTATAACTTGTCAAATTTCCCTGTGAGATATATATATTGCAGGCGTTCTGAGAGTACATATATTTAAGCCGATTAATTTTACATACAGATATTTAAGCTGATTAATTATACAATAGTGTTGTCTAGAATGGATCAGGTATTGATTTATTTAATATGACAATGCTCTGAAAGATAAATTATAACTCCAAGGTGCAACTCATGGCTCATAGCACTTAAGTCCACTTCCACGTCTGCTGCTGAGAGCACCAGGAGGCACCCCTATGCCTCCCTGGCTTGGTGATTGGCCATGGGCGGACCCCAGTTCCTCCCCATGCCCAGGAGGCACCAGTTGCCAAGCCAGGGGGACACAAGGGAGCCCCCCTACGTGCTCCCCGGCAGACCCGGAAGTGGACCAGAAGTGCTTCTGGTCCACTTCTGGGTCTGCTGCTGAGCACCCTGGGGACCCCCGTCCCCCCACGGTGCTCCTGTGAGACCTCCATCTGCCCCAGCATCTCAACATTCACGATCCGCCTGGTACCTTGAGGTATGTAGAAAAACCATTCAGAGCTGTGTCTGTGTCTGAACTGTTGAATCTTTCTGAATCTCTCCGAATCGATTCAGAGGGTTCCAATTCCATTCGGAGAAATTAAAGGGTCTCTTGATTCAATTCAGATTCAAAGATTTGGCCACTGAATTGGGCTGAATCTCTGCCAAATCGAATCAGCGACCAAAGCTTCACACAGCCCTAGTGGACAATAAGATGGATGAGAGTCAGCAGTATGCCCTTGTTGCCAAGAAGGCTAACAGCATACAGGGCTGTATTAGTAGGAGCATTGCCAGCAGAACAAGGAAAGTAAGTATTCCCCTCTATTCTGCACTGGTCGGACCACATCTGGAATATTGCGTCCAATTTTGGGCCCTCCGCTATAGAAAGGATGTGAACGAGTTAGAAAGAGTTCAGCAGAGGGCAACAAAAATGTTTTGGGGCTGGGGCACGTGACTTATGAGGAGAGACTGAGGGGACTGGGTTTATTTAGTCTGCAGAAGAGAAGACCAAGGAGGAATTTGATAGCAGCCTTTAACTACCTGAAGGGGGGGTCCTAAAGAGGATGGAGCTAACCTGTACTCAGTGGTGACAGATATCAGAACAAGGAGCCATGGTCTCAAGTTTCAGCAAGGGAGGTTTAAGTTGGATATTAGGAAAAACTTTCTTACTAGGAGGGTGGTGAAACACTGGAACAGGTTACCTAGAGAGGTGGTGGACTCTCCATCCTTGGAGGTTTTAATGTCAGGCTCAACAAAACCCTGGCTGGAATAATCTAATTGGGTATGGGCCTACTCTGAGAAGGGGATTGGACTAGGTGACCTCCTGAAGTCCCTTCCAACCCAAATTTTCTATGATTCTGTGATTCCTGTTGCTCCTCCAATTTAAGAGATAAGATGCAAAACAAAACAACTAATTCTTTTTTCCTCCAAAACCAATATGGTTAGAAGTAAATGTGACAATAATTGAACTATGAAAAAGTCTGCTAGAGAAAGCAGCAGCCATGGATGTGTGGCTACAGACTTTATCTGTGATTGCCATAGTACCATTAAAAGCAACTCAATGTGTGTATGTTGGATTTAAAATTTAAATAAATTAGTCTTGGTCATGCCTTGGTGTTAGTTTTCTGTTTCCCATAACATTTGAAAATGGTTTCCCAGACATCTTAAAAATTGAATTATACTAGCAAAATAGATCATAGCACATTGCAGTCTTAAATGAAAGGGCTTTGCAGAGAAAGTGAAGTTGTGATTTACTGAGAAAGCTAGCATATTAATTAGCTAATTTATTCTTTTGACTTTAATTTAATTAACATTTCCCCCAGTTTTATCAGTATCTTGCCAAGTATTTTCCAATGGATAAAACATGTTTTTGTCCACCTTGCAAGGGTGAAAGACTCTATACACACTGGAATTTAAAAGTTTTAGAAGATTTTAAAAGTTCGAGGGTTCTGGGATAAGGCTGGTGTTTTACTGACGTGTGTGTATGGGAAGAAGAAACAGGAGGATAGCAACTGAAGAAAGTAAAAGGATGAGTGGGCCTGCCATTGTTCAATTGTAGTGCTGCTTTGCTTTCAGTCACAAAGTTTCCTGTTTAATGAGCTGTATCATGTTTGTCCTTGACCTACGTACATACCCTTTCTGGATTTAGTCTCTTTTGACATCTTGGAACAGACATCCTCAGCTAACTATGAACTTGTTAGTTTTGAATTGCTATATCTAATTTATTACCTTTAATTTTCTGGATCAAACAGATACATTGCCAGTGTCAGATGATTCATTTGTAGAGTCTGTATGGATGGATTTTGCTGTGCACCTGATTATTATTTTTTTAACTGTATTTCTCCTTTCCATTCTCTGGAACATTAGTGGTCTCTGAAAGACTGGTTTGTCAGTGATGGACTCTTAAGATCCTTTCTGTTGGGTTTAACATCTCTTGCAGTGCCAATTAGGCAATCCTCATTTGTCATAACAATGTTTATAGACGTATATAATTCATTGTGTGGTTTACCTTATGAAACATACCGCACATAAATTATTTTTGATATCTTGAAAAAGAAAATTTCATTTTTAAACCAATTTACGTGTCCAGAAAGCAACAAGTTCTTTTGCCCTCTATGTTCAGTGATGGGTAATGAGGACAAATATTTTTTTCATAGTTAAGTATACCCAGCTGTTTTAATCAACAGGATCTGGAAGATAAGACCTTTGAGGTTTCTTTTCATTAAGAGCATTGTGTCAGATCATGGAGAAGCTGTGCAACTGGTCAGAGTTCTGCATTTTCTTATATTTTAGAATTCACACTGATTATATCATTACTAAGGATACAAATAGATACAGTAAAAGCTCTGTTATCCAGCAATATTTGATTTATTAATCAAATATTTCGGTTAATCAGATGTGCACTGTTTGGTACACTCCCTGGCATCAGTGTGCTGGGGGACAGGAAAGAGGGCCCCATGCAGGCTTCTTTTTCCCACGCAGACTGCTTTGCCCTGGGCCATGGGCTGAAAAAGTGGTGAAGAAAAACTCAGCTCACAGCAGTGAAACAGGAAGCCCCCCGGAAGTGGTACTTCCAGTTTCGCTTTTGCTGCGTCACTCGGATGCCGGTTAATAGAGTTTTCCAGCTAATAAAGTGCCAGTTAACACAGCTGTAACTGTAACTGTTACTGTAACTGTGTTTCATCTAATACACAAATCTGGGAATGACCACACATTTGAGAGTTCAAGGAAATGGACCCCTTCTATCCCTTTGGATCACATCCTTTTTATCTGTTATCACTATCAGAGAAGTCTTTCCATATATGTTGAGATGGTATTGGCTTAAAACAAAGTGTTTGTATCCTGTAAATGTCATGGGTCATTTTGCTTGTCTTGTGTTGAATTGATCAAATTATCTGTGGGGGTTTCTGTCTCTCTCCATGTTGATTGTAGTTTAGAATTTGACTTTTTTTTGAGTGATTAGGTGATCAGGATCATACCTGGGAGCTCCTGGATTTCCCCATTTAATAAGCCAAAAGCCTAGGCAGTCTTGATCGGGATTCCCCCTACAGTTAATTTTAGACATTGTGATGGCATAGTGCAGAGGTGGCGAACCTGCAGCATACATGCCACAAATGGTGTAAGCAGCTTCTGTATGTGGCACACAACAGACCAGGGAAGGGATAGGCAACATCGTGGCAGATAGGTTAGGGAGAAGATAGCAGAGCAGCAGATCAGGCAGTGGAAGGGGATTGGAATGGCACTCACGGAGGGCATAGGCATAATTTGTGGCTCACCTGCCAAAAAGGTAGGCCCCTCCTGCCATAGTAGAAGCACCTTGGAGATCAGTTAGGATCTATTCTATGATAGTGTATTTTAGATTACCAAAGAACAGGCTCAAGCCCTAGAGCAGAGCTTTCCAAACTGTGTGCCGCGACACATTAGTGTGTCGGCGGCAGTGTGTAGGTGTGTCGCGAGAAATGCAGAAAATTTTGCGGAAGGGCACTGCGGAGCTCCCTTACTCGCGTCTGCTTCCCTTGGCCCCTCCCCCGGAACTGAATTACTGTGTCGTGAAATGATGCATGTCTAAAAAGTGTGTCACCAACATGAAAAGTTTGGAAAGCTCTGCCCTAGAGAATCTTTTTGTGGTCTTCAGCATATGACACTGATCTTTGCTGCTTCAAATCACTGTTCTTCATCAGAAAACCTGGAATTTTAGAAGTATGATCTACACGCACTCTTTCTGCTCCAGGTTAAGATAGGCAGGAGTTATATCAGAATGACTTAAAAAGAAAAACAGAGAGAGAGAGAGAGAGAGAGAGAGAAATTTAATTAGCTGTATATAGCTACAATTCTTGCTGTTTATATGATAACAAACACTGATTGGAAAGAAACGATGACAAATAGACATCTGAAATTAATTGAATAAAATTCTCCAAGGAGAAAAATGTTACAACAATATCTACGGAAATAGTATAATCAGATCTAAAGGCTTCCAAGTATTAATTAATAATGGCAACTTTAGCATGTATTGTAGTATTCTGTTTCCTTTAAGTTCAACTCAACTGCATGTTTTCTTCTTATCTCAGACTCTCAAATTTCAGGACCATCTTTCAGAGCCAAAAAATGAGAGAGAAATATCTGCTTCAAAATATCTCTTTTCTGAGACAATATCTCCTGCTGAGTTAAACTGCAGTGCTTGTGCTGGATACAGCAAAACTGATTATCTTTTTAACACTGCTTGTTTCATCACTGATCTGTTTTTTAAAGTTATATTTCCTTCCAGTTATTTCATCATTTGATGTTCTTTTGCATTTTTATTTCCTTTCAAAACTGTTTCAGCTCTGATTTAATATATGCCAAGCACATACAAACTTACTCTCCACTATAATATCCACAGACACATTCATTTGAACTATCAGAGTTTTTTCATGTGGTCCATAAAGCTTATATTTAATCTATGGCAAGGTCGCTAATTCTTGTGATTTTTTTTGCAAGTCCCATAATATCTGTTTGTTTGGGTTTTCTTCTGAAGCTCCAGTTCTGGGAATTGCACCACTCTGAGAATTTCAACTTTATTTTCTTTTAAAATATGATGGTTTCAGTTTTCCTGGTTACAAAAAGGAATTTAAAATCTGAACCAAAGGCAAATTTAGAAAGGAACTCAACCTTCTTAAATTTTAAACTGTCTTAATTTTAAAGTGTCTTTTGGTATGGGGAGATCCACGTGATGCTTTTTGAATGCTGAGGACTGGAAATAGATAGACAGGGTTACCTCACTATCTATTTTAATATTTTATTGTACTTGCTTATACTCATTTAAGGAAATACCTTCCTTAATAGACCACCATCTATTGAACAGCACCCTATTCTATAATATTCTATATACATAAATGTTCAGAGGCAGAAAAGAAGCCTATTGTGGGCAGAGACTTTAGATGATATCTTTGCCAAGTGCTTAGCAGTCCCAAATTCTACTCTCATGTGACTCTCTTATCTTGAAGGAAGTTGCAGGGAACAGATTTAATGGCTTGTACCAGAGGAAGACAAAAGATTCTCTGCAAAAAAATCACACATTCATCTAGTATGCAAGATGATGGATAAAAGTAAAGTATGGGCAGCAAAAATTTCCTTTCAGATTTAAGCAATGTACAGCCTGACACTACACCCTGAATTTGCAGGCAGCTCTGGTACAATGCAGAAATCCTCATGATTTGTACTCTTGCTGTTTCCTCTTACTTGCTGGGGATCTCCTTCAAGAAGTGGCATTGGTACGCTTGAGCTTTTTTCTGCAGCTGTGATTCTTGACCTGCGGGTAATCCAAACGAAGTCTCCTGAGTCCTATCAAGTCTATCAGCTGTCCCTCCTTTCACATTCCACTCTAGAGAACAGGACATGCTGTTATTTATTATTTCTTACTTAACCACCAACTGTTTTAACAGCATACAGCTGTGTTATTGTGAGTAAAGGTAGTCTCTAGACCTTATATTTCTTTAAATGAGTGAAAAGTCCCATGTCCAAGCTATGACAGCAAATGCTGCTGTACCAAGTTACTTATGGGAGCCCAGTTGACATTAGATGTCAAGAAGTGAATGATGATAATTCTCTGCACAGCAGATGGTATTTACACTGTCATATGGTTATTTCCAATGCTCACAACTGTACTTTAGCTGTCAGGGATGGCAGAGCCAAGGGTCTTTTGAACTAACTTTGATGAAAATTTACAATGAATTGGATTAACCTATAGTGCTGCCTCCTTTTTATAGTGAGCTACTTCAAGGAACTGACCTCAAATGCATATAAAAGTTGTAGTAAATAATAGCAAATGGCAGTCCAAAAGTTCATCTTTAAAATTTCTATCAGGGGAAAGCGGGGGACACAAGGATGGATCTTGGTGGTCTGCTCCTCATGGAAATTATTTGTTGAACTATTTGACGAAATCTGATATGCTTAATGGGGAAAAAATGAATTCCTGAAATATGTTACTGCTTCAAGCATAAGTCCTGGCAGCAGCATTTGGAGAGAACTGAACTGCACAGAGATATGCAAGGTACCCCAATTCTCCTGTATGATTGGTAAGACAATTCTCATAAGGCTTCCCAAGAGTTTGCTTCAGCATTTACTAGGTTTACAGGTTCATGTTAATATGTGATTTAGTTGTTAAACTCTTCATAATACCGGGCAATACATTTTAACCCATAGGAGACAGCTTCCCCATTTTCTTGGTGAAATTGAGAAATTAGCAGTTATGGGCTTTTATTTTAAAGATCACTTAGAAAATTGGAGATTAACACAGGGAATTGCTAGCAAGTTCACCCCATAAAATTGGAGGAAATGTTTATCCAAACATACATTTTCAGAAGTCTTTGGTACTCAGCTAGAGATACTATTTTTCAGAGGTGCAGATAATTCTTGCATAAGAGATGTAGGTAATTCATGGTGGATTAGAACCTCATTGCCAAAAGCCACAGAGCTACTCAATATAGTATATGGGATTAAAGCTGAAGAGATCCTGGCTCATTACCTTTCATGTTCTGTGCACTGGACCATATTGCTCACAGGTACTGACCTAAGCCAGATTTGGCCTGTGGGGCCGTATGATTGAGCCCAGGGGTCTTGGATTGTCCCTGCCTGCCACATTCAGCATACACCACTCCTGGCCTAATGCACTCCATACAGTGTGTAAGCTAGACCCAGCACTGAGTACAGCATTGAGCCAGTGACGGGTGGGAGGGGTCCATGGCCCCCCGGGCACTGGCCTGGGGGAGGGGTGCCAGCCGGCGCCCTTCAGAGTTCTTATTGCACGACGTGAGTTTAAGGATTGCTCCGTGAAGGACGGGAGTGGGGGAGGGCACAAATGTAAGCATTGGCCCCTGGGCACAGGAGACCCACGGTACGTCACTGCATGGGGTTGGTACAGGACATGCACTGCATGTGGTGCACTGCCAGACTGTTTCTGTGTGCTAACTGTGGGTCTCGTGTGGATCAGGTCAGGCATGCAGTGTGCGCCCTGTACCAGGCCCCGGTGATGCATTCAGCACATGCACTGGTCCAGTCCCCTCTACTACCTTCAGCATGGCTGGGCCCCAGACTTGCTGTGTATGCAGCACAGGAGGCTGGCATAGGGCTTGCGCTGCATGCAGTGTGTAGCTTGGAGCTGGCATAGCAGACAGCATGGGGATTTCAGGGCACAGGGCCCTACATGCTGACTCCAGCATACACTGACAGCTTGAGGCTCATTCCAGACCAGTACTGGAGCCAGTGTACAGGGCCAGTCTGGTGCAGGCAGTGTATGCAGCCCATACCCCAAGGCCCTGTGCTGTGTACAGTGCTAGGTCCAGCCTGCAAGTCACACAGAGCACCATCCCTGGGACAGGGCCCGTGAATGCTGGATGGGCTGGATCTGGCACCGCGAGTATTGCACACAGCACAGGGGTGTTAGTCCTGACCTGGCCCATGAAGCAGCTCAATAACCCTGACCTCTAACCTAATGCTGTCTAGTTTCTTAGATTGTCTAACAGGATCACTGTGGAGCATAATATGAATGACACAGTAATGGTTTCCTAAAACAGGATTATGTAATACATCCAGAATATCCCCAGGAACTTCCTTGAAAATTTCTGGAAAGAGAAACCACAAGGCAACAATTTGAAGGACGTTTGAATAACTTGGAACAGTGCTCTTGATACTGACTCCAGCAGACAAGAAGTGAGGTGTGGCTCCAGAGTGAACAATCCCTCCATGAGAACAAGTTATTCAGATTTGTGGCAGAAGGTGATGGTTTTGGCTCTTCACACTCACTTTATCATAGTTCTTCTTTATTAACAGTGGGAAAAATTTTAAAAAGACTTACACAGGTGATCTGTTCTTCCCTTTCTCTCATAGAGAAGAATTTTTGTCTAAATCTTATTAGCTTGTTTTTCTCCATGGGGAATTCTATTGGCAGACCACTTCATGCAGACCCAGATTTATCCAGGAAAGAAAGAGATGCAGTCCACGGGCTTTTACATAATAGCAGGGAGATAACAAAAAGATAAAGGACTTCTCACCACGTAATCTGGGAAAACTATTGCACAGCACATTTAAAGGATTTGTTGATTACAATTCACAGACAGAGGTTTGCACTAGGAACGTGACTGGATAGAACATTTCCCTCTAAGATTCTCCCCTAGGGCTGTACCATTTTGTGAGTGGAGGTAATGTAAAAGCTAAAGCTAAATTAAACCCTGGGGTCCACACTATCCAATGGATTTGGCAGGTAACATTTTTAAAAATGTCCATTTATTGTGTTAACCTGTCAAAACATATATCCACCAGGGACATCAAGAACCAGATACTAAGTTTCAAATGAACTATTAAAAATAGTTGGATGGGGACTGGGTAGGTGGGGTATTTTTTCCCCAAGACTGTCAAGGCTCTGAATAGGAGTCTCTTAGGGCATTTAATAATGAGTTTAAGTCTAATAAAACTGATGTTCATTCTGATGACCTACAGTTCAGATGTAAAAGCAGATATGACAGGGGTGAGCAAAATACAGCCTGTGCAATTGATTCTATCAGGCCCATGTCGCCAGCAGCAGCTGCAGCTGGCAAGCCCACGGGTAGCAGCTTGGACTCTGGCCTGTGCTGATACAGTTGGGGACCTTGGGTGGAAGCAGCCCCCGCTGCCCACCTGGCTGCCTGGTGCTATTCAGGGGTATGGGAGATAGACTCTGAACCCCCAGTGCCAGGTGGGTGGGTGCTTGGGGCTGCTTTTGCCCAGTGTTCCCCACTATGCCAGCAGAGGCTGGAGCCCTGCCTACCCATTTGGCACTTTGCAGCAGGGCTGTGGGGGTGAGACAAGGAATTGAGCCCTCTGCCCTGGCCCCTCCCAGCCAGGGTCTGCACAATGTGGGGGTGGGGGGGGAGGAGGGTGGCCAAGAAGTAGGGACATTCTCCCCCTGCAGCCTGGTTCCAGGTGGCTGTGAATGCCGAGGCTTCACCCTCAGTGCAATGTGGCTCTCAGCCCTGGTCCTGCCTGCTGGTGTCAGAGAAGCCAAGCAGCATGGGGGAGGAGGGGGGTGGTGCATGGAGGTGCAAGGAGGAGCAGAGATAAGATGCTACAGTCCTGGGCGGGCTCATGCTTCTGCATCTGCTGCTGCTCTGGCATCAGCCTCAGCCTGGCTGTGGGGAGCTCATGTGTGTGCATGCACAGTCCTCAACAACTCACCAAAATTCATTAAGGGCCCTCTAGCCCAAATAACTGCCCACCCCTGAGATATGGTGATGTAGTGGGTGCTTCCTTTCACTTTTTCCTTGTTACCTCTTGCCACTCCTGCTCCTCTTTATGCTTTCTTGTTGCTAGTCTAAGACAAAGTTCATCTTGCTATTTTATGTTCAAATCCCTCTGAATCCTGTTACATGAACAGGGTGAGTAGACTCCAAGTGCCCTAGCAGAGAACCACTATAGTCATGGTCTCCCTGAGGATCCAGCACTTAAAGTAAGTTCCTCTTGCAATCATTTCCTGGTTCTACCTAGGTCCTGGAGGATTAGAATGCTGATTTGTACTTCTCTGTGGCTTGCTCCGTATTGTTCCCTAGAGGTTTGAATCTCTTCCCCATTAACTGTGGTGTGCGAGTCCCTGGTAAGTACCCTTTTCTGTATCATTTACAATAGGGGTATCAAACATCCAGCCCATAGGTGACTGGTAAGGAGGGTACCGGGGGATGGGGGGAGTCATGTGCCCCGCCCCGACAGGGCTGGGGCTGACAATGCCAGCAGCATCTGCAGGTGCTTGCCAGCTCCATCTGTGCTACTGCTGGTGCTGTTTGTTGTGGGTGGCCCCCCAAACTCAGGAGGCACCAATTACCCATGACCCAGCCCACAGTTTGGATTTGGCCTGTGGAGCTACTCTATCCAGCTGAACCAAATACCATCTGGCAGCCAGAATTTGGGGAGGCGTGGGCAAGAGGGGGTGGCCTGCCATAGAATCTGGACATGGTGATCAGCAGCAGGAGGGTGAGCAAGGGCTGATATAGCCCCTGTCACCCTCTGGCCCCGTTGCCTGTAGCCATCACCACAGCCCTACCTCCTTGACTGCCAGCTTTGCTGCCCCATGCTGCAGCCACCATTTCTACCATATACCCCATGTCAGAGTAGAGCTACCCCTACTGCCATGTCTCCTGTGCTGGAACCACCCATGACCCAGGTTGGATCTGGCCTACAAGGAGCCTTTCAGTCTGCATCTGGTCGGGGCATGTGACTTTGATTTAGAATACAGTTAAATAAAAGCAGTCCTAACACCAGTCCCTCTTGCACTCACAGGACTCCTGCTCAGCTTGGTACCTTTCCCTTTGTCATTACCTGTTCCATGTAAGCCAGTTTTCAGTCCACCTGACAACGTTTCTAACTTTTACTTTTTCAGTTGTGAGGATGAGAGGCAGTGATAAATAGTTTACAAAAATCACGTATCATATAAAGTGATGCTGTAAGTGGCATTACTTGTATCCCTTCCTCTAATGTTTTTTAACCAGACTGATTCTTTTTGCTATGTATGTTTGCAAGAGCAGAAAAATACAAGGAGCCTGTGATGAGTAGTTCCTGAGAAGGTCTAATTAGACCACCTGCAAGAACCTGGAGAGTGGAGGAAGTTTAATTGAATATCAGGGTCAGCTGGGTTGAAGGTGGGTGGTTCCTAAAAGTGCATTTGGTAGGAGAGAAGAGAGTTAAGGAAAAACTAAGATAGTTTCTGTGATGGGCTTTGTAAACAGGGTAAGGGCCTAGGGAAGAAACCCTGTGAGCAGAATCCTGAAAAAGGAAGAGGGACCCTGAAAAAGAGACCAGGAAGAAGACCTGGAGCTGACAAAATGGGGTAGGAGTCCTGCAAGGATACTGACTGGGGAGAAAAGAGTGCTAGTAGCAGGGTATATGTTAACAACTGACTTTCTGGTGATAGAGGTAAGGGCCCTTGAAAGGAGGCCTGAAAGGCTGAGTACTCCATGAAAGCTGCTGCTGGGGGGAAAAATGAGGTGAGTGAATTGAGGTGACCAGAAAATAGAGATTCTTGCTTTTGTCGGCCCAAAAGTGGGTATGCTGAGATGGTGTGTGTAAAAGATAGGAAGTCGTGCAAGCAGGGGGCAAGGAGTTTGATGAAGCATGCCTTATCTGCTTGTTGTAGAGTCCCTGGAATTGAATGCAGAGGACCTAGTTTCCCTACAGGTTTCTAAAGAACCTAGTATAAAAACTTTTGATGATTTTTTGCTGGGTAAGAAGTAATGGAAACCCTGAGCAAAAGGTGTAAGAACCACTGGGACCAAATTCAGAAACATAAGACCCGACTTCAGCTTATTTTACCAATGTGTGTGAGATTCTGTTACCTTGTAAGGGCCTGGACTGAATATGACCTCTCTGAAAAATAGTTACAAGGAACAGGTTGCTGCAAAACTGACATTTGGTAGAAGGCATTTGAGGTAAATCATTCACTGTAGTACACGCTGTAATGATGGGGAGAGGGATGGAGGGTTGCACTGGCTAGTGCACAACTAGAAACATTTGCAGTATTTCTAGAGGTGTTTAGTTTTGATAGTCAGAAGTCCTACAGAAGGTAGGACAGTGTGGCACCATTAGAGACCAACTGGTTTATGTAGGCTAGTAACATAGGATGACTCAAGTGGAATGAAGAGAGGAGTAGGACCATAGTCCTCTTTCCCTTACTTATCAGTACCAAGTATTTTTCCAAGCACTTAAGTGCTTGCTGTCAAGCTTTGGGAAACAGGATTGATTCTTCACACAGTTGTCTACAGTCAATTATTTTTTGAGAGGAAAAGTTAAACTTGTACTAGAGATGGGAAGTTCCAGGATTGCTTCTCTTATCTTTATTTTAAGTCAGCATTACATTTGATTTCCCTTAGTCTTCTGGTATTTCTCCAGTTGCCTGTGTGGTCCCAGAAAGCTTCAGCGGTCTGGGATGCATATGTCATACAGACATGCTGATTTATATGGCTAGGGACAGAAGTTGCGCACACACTGGTTTAAGTGATCAGAAACTGGTTTAAACCTTTAACAAAACGGAAGGTCAGTGCACATAAACCTGTTTTAAATGGCTGAAACTGATTTGAGATAAACCCAGCTAAATGTATTATCAGACTTAACCAATTGAGGTCAAACTGGTTTTTGGATGTTGTCCCCCAGAACCCTTCCTGGTTTAAGTTAAATCGGAGTCCTCCATCATGCCCCGCAGCACTGAGCTGGACTGTCTGCTCCAGCCAAGCAAGGGTAGCCCTGCCTCTCTGCTCCCTAGCTGGTGCACCATCACTGCTCCAGCCAACTGAGAAAGGGGTGGGGGTGGGAAAACCCTGCTTTGGAGTGCTTCCAGGTCTGCCCTCCCCAGTCATTCAGGCCTGCCCATGCCCCTTCCCTCAGCTTAGTTTCCCTCCAGCCAAGGCCTCACTCTAGTGCCCCACAGCTTCTGGACTGAGCCATGGGCTTGCATTCCTGGAGGCAAAAGTGAATATCTGTTTACTTCTAAATTGGTTCAGTCAATGAAGGTTAGACTAACCTGCAAAGACTGAATCAATTCAGGCTTTGGCTTTTTGAATATTTGTCCCTAGCCTATGCATGAATATTCTCTACTCTGCTCTTGAGCAAGAACCATTTTTTGGTCACTTTAATTTGAAATAGTTCCACTTTTTATTAGAAGGATAGAACTAATGTCCAGATGTGAACAGCCTGACACTTTAGAGTAGCTCGAATCTAAATCTGGATCTAAACTTCATACTTACGTTTTTCTGGAGCGGGGGGGGGGTTGTTTTCTTAGTTAAAATTTCAGTCTTTTGTTTCATACACAACTTCATGTTTCAGATACAAAAAATAACTGAAACACTGTAAGGAGCCAGCTTTCGAACCACTTACTCCTCCTCAGTAGCAGTCTGTTCTAAAGGGATTCCCATGGGAGTGCTCCAAAAGTAAAGCTATTACTATCCAATATAAGCAAGGGTTATTAGAGCTTGGTCCTTTGGAAGAATAAAGTTATCTTAATTGAGTAAAAATTAGGTGCCCATTGATTAGACAATATCAGTACTACCAGACGTGAATGAATGTGTATGAAAGCACAACAGGAAGGCTTGATGAGCTATGCAGGGAGGAATGGAATTTAGCACAGTTAAAGAATAATTGCAGTGGGGGTTAGAAGCGCATATCTGAATGACTGGAGTGATGAATCCACTCTTCAGTGTGTGCGCCAATGTAAAGGAGAATAAATACAAAGGCACCAAAATCAGTCTGATCTGTTTATCTTTAGTGCTGGGGATTTTCCTTTTCATGTGTCCTTTTCAGGTAGTTCACTTCATATGACTAGACTATGTATTCAGGTCAGTTTGAGGGTTGGCTTTGCCTGTTCAATTTTTAAATTGTTGACATGAAAACAGCTATGGAAGAAATTTTCAAAATTTGTTTATGGCAATGCCAAAAATCACAGGGTTTAAATTTTGTAATGCCTAATTAAATTCCAAGTCACACTGAAAAGTCCAGTTGTTCAAATACTTATGCATGTGCTTAACATCCAGAGGAATTCTGTTGGTATATGTCTCTGATTTAGTCTGAGGTGCAAATCTACCTTGCCTAATGCATTGCTGACACTGAGACTATCCACCATAGTCAAGTTTATATGCATGCCTAAGCCCTGATCCTGTGGAGCGCTAAGCCACGTTTGAAAGTGGGACCTACATTTCTAAGTTACTTAAGCTCTTTAGAAAGTTTTAGCCTAATATTTCAGTCTGAACAAAACTTCTGAGTGGATGTGGGGTGCTAAGAAGTAGTCCAGCAGGCTTCTCTGTTCAATCCATCTCCTGGCTATCGCTGTCACAGGAATTGAGTTTCAAGCATTTCCAGTTGGAAAGAGTCTTTAGAAAATCTGGCCATATTACATCATTGCTAGTGGTAGTTAAGGATGGAAAGTGCTCTACCCAAGCATATTGTTTGTACAACGGTCTGTTGGAAGGTAGGGCTGAAAAGCAGATGCTGCAGAAGCAGCTGCCAGAAATCTTTATTCATAGATTCATAGATGTTAGGGTCGGAAGGGACCTCAATAGATCATCGAGTCCGACCCCCCTGCATAGGAATGAAAGAGTGCTGGGTCTAGATGACCCCAGCTAGACGCCTATCTAACCTCCTCTTGAAGACCCCCAGGGTAGGCGAGAGCACCACCTCCCTTGGGAGCCCATTCCAGACTTTGGCCACTCGAACTGTGAAGAAGTTCTTCCTAATGTCCAATCTAAATCTGCTCTCTGCTAGCTTATGGCCATTATTTCTTGTAACCCCCAGGGGCACCTTGGTGAGTAAAGCCTCACCAATTCCCTTCTGCGTCCCCATGATGAACTTATAGGCAGCCACAAGGTCGCCTCTCATCCTTCTCTTGTGGAGGCTGAAGAGGTCCAGGTGCCCCAGTCTCTCCTCGTAGGGCTTGGCCTGCAAGCCCTTAACCATACGTGTGGCCCTTCTCTCTCCAGGTTATCCACATCTCTCTTGAAGTGCGGTGCCCAGAATTGCAGTATTCCAACTGCAGTCTGACCAGCGCCTGATAGAGGGAAAGTATCACCTCCTTGGATCTGTTCGTTATGCATCTGCTGATGCACGATAAAGTGCCATTAGCTTTTCTGATGACTTCGTCACACTGACGACTCATGTTCAGCTTGGAGTCCACTAGGACTCCAAGATCCCTTTCTGCTTCCGTGCCACCAAGCAGGTCATTCCCTAGGCTGTAGGTGTGCTGGACATTTTTCCTCCCTAGGTGCAGCACTTTGTATTTCTCCTTGTTGAATTGCATTCTGTTGTTTTCTGCCCATATGTCCAACCTGTCCAGGTCTGCTTGTAGTTGTTCCCTGCCCTCCAGTGTGTCCACTTCTCCCCACAATTTTGTGTCATCCACAAACTTGGACAGAGTACACTTCACTCCCTCGTCCAAGTCACTGATGAAGACATTGAAGAGTATCAGTCCAAGGACCGAGCCCTGCGAGACCCAATGCCCACACCCTTCCAGGTCAATACCGACCCATCCACTACGACTCTCTGGGTACGACCCTCTAGCTAATTCGCCACCCACCGGACCGTGCAGTCATCCAAGTCACAGCCTCTTAACTTGTTCACCAGTATGGGGTGGGATACCGTATCGAAGGCCTTCCTGAAGTTTAAGTAAACGACGTCAACCCCTACTCCTGCGTCCAGGCATTTTGTAACCTGGTCATAGAAAGAGACTAGATTAGTCAGGCATGATCTACCTGCTATGAACCCGTGCTGGTTTCCTCTCAGCATAATTTTTCCTGCCGGGCTCTCGCAAATGTGAGCCTTGATATTTTTTTCAAAGACTTTGCCAAGGATGGAGGTGAGACTGACTGACCTATAGTTGCCTGGGTCCTCCTTCCTCCCCTTTTTGAAAATGGGGACCACATTGGCCCTTTTCCAGTTCTCTGGGACCTGGTCCATGCGCCATGAGTGTTCAAATATTCCCGCCAGTGGCTGCGCAATTACGTCAGCCAGTACCTTCAGTACCCTCGGATGGACCTCATCCTGGCCTGCCGACTTAAACGCATCCAGTTCCTCCAAGTGCCTCTGCACCATCTCAGGGTCTACACTTGGTAGTCTGGCACCCTGCTGCTGCCTCTCTACAACCCCAGTGAGAGACTTGTCTTGCCCCTCTCTTAGGAACACTGAGGCAAAGAACTCATTGAGGAGTTCAGCCTTGTCCCCCCTGTCCATCACCAATTGCTTCTGCCCATTTAGCAGGGGTCCTATTCCTCCCTGGGCCTTCCTTTTACTCCCTATATATCTAAAGAACAATTTTTTTGTTATCCTTAACTTGGGATGCCATTCTCAGCTACATGGTAGCTTTGGCCCGTCTAACTGCCTCCCTACAAGCACAAGCAGAGGAGGTATACTCCTCTTTAGTAATCTCCCCCTGTTTCCACTTTTTATATGCCCCCCTTTTAGCCCGTAGACTGCTCTGGATTTCTCTGGTCAGCCAAGGAAGCCTTTTGGCCCCTTTCCCCCTTTTTCCCTGCATCGGGATCATCTCTCTCTGTGCCCGAAGGATCATTTCCTTAAGGCACAGCCACCCTTCCTGGGCCCCCATCTCTTCAAAACTCTTACTCTGCAGCGCGTCCTTGACTAAACGCCTGAGTTCATTGAAATCAGCTTTCCTAAAGTCTAGCACTTTCCCCCTACTAGTTACCTTACCCACTCAACGTCTTATGATGAATTCTATTATTTGGTGATCACTGTCCCCCAGGTGACCACCGATCTGTAGGTCTCCTACCATGTCATCCCCTGTTGCTAATACCAGGTCCAGCAAGGCCTTCCCCCTACTGGGACCATGTACCTCCTGCGTCAGATGGAGGTCCTGTACACAGGATAGGAACCTGTGTGAACGGTGGGACTTTGCTGTCTGCGTCTCCCAGCATATGTCTGGGTAGTTTAGGTCCCCCGTGACTACCGCCTCCCTAGTTTTTATGGTCTCCGGGAGCTGCCTTGGGAGTCCCAAATCTAGTTTTTCCCCTTTGTGTTGGGGTCTGTAGCAGACCCCTACCACCAAATCCCTTTCTCCTTGACTTCCATGTAACCTAACCCACAATCTTAGCGAGCTTCTTCTGGCTTTGTTGCCTTACTGTCCATAAAGCAAGAGGGGGCTCTCCCCTTGTTGAGCAAAGAGGAGAAAGAAGGTTCTTGCCTCCTTGCCATTGTTCCTGACTTAACCCTGAATTAGGCTAATTCTAAAGTCCAAAAGCTGTTTTTCCGTCTTAACTTTTTCTTTTTTGTGAAGATTTTTCCCCCTCTCTTTTTTCTGATTGTTTATGTTGCCTTTTTCTGGCTTGTCAGAAATAAAACCTTACAGCAGTGAGGGGAAAAAATCCTTACCACTTCATGATCTCAGTGTTGCTAAAAGGCTGACAGGATGTAAATTCTAGGAAGAGCCAAAATATTTGGGGACTTCAAGATAGAGAATGATTTCTAATGAGAAAAGAAAGGCCCCAATCAAGAATGGAGCCCATTATTTTTTACAGGTACAATGTGAGGGAGTCCCTGTCATGAAGAGCTTGCAGTCTCAATAGATGAGTTAAATAAGTGGAAAGAAAAGTAGAGAAGAATTAAATACCTTTCCAAAGGTCACATAGGTCAGTGGCAGAGCCTGGGCTTTGTAGAACCCAGTCTTTTTCCTCTTGCATATACAGGGCGGGGGGAGTCCTGGTTTGCAGAACAGCCAAATGATAACCTTGGTACAGGCACAGAGTGGGATCAGAGATGGTGCTTCTCTGATTGTTGCCTTGAATCGTTTTTGAGTCCCACACTCCAAGCCCAGCCAAATTCTTCTCGGATAACTTCCCCTCTCTTGTAGGCAGAGGTGTGGTAGTAATTCACAGTCAGACCAGTATGCTGTATCACTCAGCTTAAATGCATTTGATGGCAAACAAACATTTTATATTTTTCCCCTTCCTTAATTCCTTCTTGATAAACTACGTATTTGCCACCTGTTTAATTTTCTTACGCATGCAGCTACTGATGTACTTGCTATGTTTAGCTATGTTAGTTTGCCACATATATTCTTAGACTGTTACAGCACTTCAAAAGAATAGATAATCCTCTACTATGTGTGGCTGCATTTGAATAGATATGGTGACCTCAAACCTAGTAAAAATAGATTTTTATTTTTTTTTTAATTGGAATAAATAAATTACTCCTGGAGTGCAGCTGATGTCAAGTTTATTTCAAAATCTTCTTAGAGCAGAATTGGCTGTAACTGAGAGATCAGGAGTCACAAGTTGAATAAGGTCATACCACCAGGGCTTGGTGTAGATTTACGATAACCTGTGTAAAACCTCAAGGTGCTCTGGCATGGCACATTCAACTAGCGTATGTCAACAGCAGTGCCATCCCCATGCTCATCTTTAAAGAAACCTGAAACCATCTTTAGCCAGTCTTCATCTTGCTGCTTGACACTAGGAGAAATAGCATGCCCTTACATATGAAACCACTTAGATGACTTTCCTTTAAAGTCATTCCAAGCCTGCCTGTCAAGGAACAAGGTTTACTAATGAAATTCCTTCTCTTCCTCCCCCCCCCCTTTTTTTTTAAATTGGTAAATATGAAAGCTATGCAAAAATCTTAACAAAGAAGTAGCAAATAGCTGATATCAGAGCACTTAAGAAACTTATGTATCTTCCCACTTATTTTACACAGAACCTGACTACATAAAATAATATATTCATGGAAACATAAATATCAATAAGAAAAATGTATTAGATCCTTCACTTAGTCAGTATCTCTCTACTAATTAATTGTGTGCATAAAATGGTGATAATAGTATCCCACTTGTAGCACTTTTTGAAGACTGATTAACTTATGCTTGTGGAGCACTTGGATATTATACTGATCCTCACCATAAAAAAAGTCCAAGTGCATTAAGCGTGCACCCTGATACTGTTGTTTTACTATAGCATTTGTGTGGCTATGGCTGGGGAGCGAGTGTTATTTTTCTAGAAGGGGGGTTAGATGTCACACATTTTTAGACACGGGTCATTATTACTTTAATGAAAGCAGTAGTTTGGGAGTTTGTTTACAACCAGTTTAAATATCATGAAAAGCTGCTGCTACAGCCAAGAACTAAATTCACTTCCGTTGTTCTCTCTCCATTGTTCTTCCTGGCATGATGACCTAGCTTCTCTAGTGCCCTTTGAAGAAAGTTGTTTGCTTTCCAAGGTGTCCTCAAAGTAGGAGCTGATATAAAATGGCACCTTCTGATCCTTGAATCATTTCACTGGAATACAAAGGTTAAGCATCAACAAGTATCTTAACTGCATTTTACTCAGGAGCAAACTAATCCTGAAATTCTGCCAGTACTCATTGCTATAAAAAGTGAATTGCATCTGTGATGATGACAGCTTTCTTGGCCTGAACCTTGTGATTCCAACCTATGCCCTTCTTGGCCGATGAGCAAATGATTCCACTCTTCCTCTAATGGTGCATTAGTTGTTTCAGTGAAAAGACTCCTGCCTTGCTCCTTCAAATGGGCAACAGTGTGACATGCCCTGAGGAAACACACCCTACATTTCATTAGGTTTTTGCTAACTGCTGCCTAGTATCAGACCTTCAGTTCCTGGCCGAATGTAATGAGACAGCCAAGGCCAATTAATTATGAATTTCATAGTTTATAGTTGGTAGGGTCAGAAGGGACCTGAGCAGATCATCAAGTCCGACCCCCTGCCATGGGCAGGAAAGAATGCTGGGGTCAAACGACCCTGGCTAGGTGATTACCCAGCCTCCTTTTGAAGATCCCCATGGTAGGGACGAGCACGACTTCCCTTGGAAGTTGGTTCCAGCTCCTAGCCACCCTGACTGTGAAGTAGTGCAGACCTGGCCCAGCTTGGCTTGGCTTGGCATGGGGCCATGTGCCTTTGGGTAGCTCTAGGCTGCTCAGGCTGTCACCAGGAGCCCTGTGCCACTTGCAGGGACCACATATCATGCTGGGCGAGGTCCTGTGTGCACAGAACTGGCCCAGCCTGATGGCGCGTGGGGCCTGTGCATGCAGAACCCGGCCCAGCGTGATACGTGGTCCCTGTGAGTGGTGTGGGGCCCCGGGTAACAGCCCAAGCAGCCTGGAGCTGCCTGATAGTGCATGGTCCCGTGCCAGGCCAGGCCTGCACAACTTGGCACAGGCAGTCCTGGGTGCCAGGTGGCTGGGATTGAGCTGTGCTGTACTGCCTGGGGAAGGGGGGCTGTGGCAGGAGGGCCCTGAGCACACTGATGTCTGCTGCTGCTGTGGGTGGGGTGAAGGGCATGAAGGTTGAGTGGGCGGAGCTGTGGGCCCTGCGGGGGGTGGGGGGGCAGTCCACATACGGTGCAGTGGGGGGGTATGCCCTGTGGGGGGGCAGGGGACCTACCCACATTAAGTCCTCACTGTAAAAGCACTTCTTGGCTTCTGACTGAAAGGTGGTTGTTGGTTTTTCAGTTTTTCACTTTCCCCAAACAGCCTACTGCAAAGTAATCGAGGAGTTATTTGCCAGAATGCTTTAATTTGAGAGGGCATTATTCCAGCCTTCCAGTAAGAATTCAGGATCAGGTGGACTTGCATATGATTTAGATTTCAGTTATTCAGAATTTAAAGCTGGTATTAGATATGGGATTTTTCCTGACCTCAGCAGTGCAAATTGGCCTGCCTGTAGTGCAATACGAATGTGGCTAACTAGCACTTTTATTTAGCAGGGTTAACTAGCCCAGTACCAACATAGTACACATGCAGGGGTTGTTGCTTCTGGTTTAGAAGGGTAAGCAGCAGAGTGTATTTGAAAAGGCTGCTGTCTGCTAAGTTTTGGCATTCACGTGTGGTTTTTTCTTTTTTTTTTTTTTTTTTTTTTTTTCTGTTGTACCAAGTGACACTGGAGTCATTGACCAACTCTTAAGATTTTATGGTGAGTCCCCTGTGGGGACCCTTTCCCCTGCCTGGGCCTCGGAAGCCATGTAGCTGCTCAAAACCTGCAATGCTTGCTGCTTGACAGCACATGTACAATTGTGCAGGCCCACAGTGCTCTGCTGGCATCCAGCTGGCTGGTCTGCAGGCAGCTGGGCTGGCATCACATGGCCGGAAGAGGGGCCGCAGATCAACCCAGCCCCTCAAAGCTCCTGAGATGAGAGGAGCTCACTGGTTATGTCCAGGGGGAGAGCAAAGGAGGAAGAGCCAGGCGTGTGTCCAAAGCCTTCCTCATGCTCGAAACAAACTCGGGGTGACAGCGGCAGCATGGGTGTTCAGACCATAGAGGGGGAAACCTCATGGTGTCTGAGTGCTTATTTACTTGCATCATTGGAGCCAGAGACTTCTCTTGGGGCAGGGAGCTCTGGTGAGCCAGAGAACAACATGAACAACTGGATACTTGGGAGAGAGGACCCAGGTATCAGCAAGGGAGCACCTGCAGAGGCACCGACGGGTCCAGACTTTACTGTAACCCCACTTGTGCAAAACCTCACCAGCAGCTACATGTAGGGCTGCTGGGATGGGACCTGGGCAGCCAAAGGGGCATTGCTGGGACCCAGCCAAGGGAAGAATCCACCTGAGAGCATATTGATTCTGGCGGCAGCATTTGAGCAGCTGGGGGCCCCAAATTCCCTGGCAAGCAAATATTAGGACCCCAAAGGTTGTAGGGGTGCAAGAAAATGGCCCTTGGGACATTATAGCACATGGCCAGACACCAGCTGATGCAGAGCATCAGTCCTCGCAGCGCCAACCCACAATGCAGGATCATGCAGGGATTGAACAAGTCACAGCACACGTGGTACAAAGTGATGAGAAAAAATGCCCAGCTCTGTGAGCATCATTGCCCTGCTCACCTGCGCCACCTACATGATTTCAGTTCGAGTCCAGTTAAGTTATCAGTTTGCCAGTCAGGCATGCCATAACCACGTTCCTGACTAGAACTACAGGCAGGCCTTCCAGTGGAGCAGATAGTGCCTATGATACCACCAAAACTGAGCCAGACCACCCAAGTGGAAAGGAGTGAGGTGTAGAGGAGAAGGAGCCTCACAGAAGAAGCACCAGCCAAGGCACCCAGGGTCACAAAAATACTGGACCAAACCTTCCAATAGAAACTCGGGTAACATCAAGTCCTGGCAGGTGAGTTGACCCTGGTATGGCACACCCAAGTGGGCAGGGCACGCTAGTGGCAGCACTGCAAGTATTGGCCTGCCACAACAATGAAAGACCTTGCAAAGTATAATAAGCAAGTGGGGGACGTCCAATGTGGTGTAGAGACATGGGAAGAAGACGATGTAATAAATGTAACTTCTATACCTGGCCCTAATTCCTCACTAGTGAAGACAGTAGAGGAAGGTGTACTTTGTTTCAGCTGGGAAACTTCAACCATAAGAAAAAGAGGAGGTTTGCAAGCTGCAACACATGGACAGCCAGTCTGTCACTCAAAACACATTCTCTTAGGAGGAAATAAGTGAGCACTACCTCCTCCCCCCTTTTGCCTCTTTTCTGTCTTGGTTCATCTTATGGCATCTTGCACATTTTCCTCATCAAATATGTTAGTATGCATCATGTTTGCCCTCCCTCAGCAAATATGGTAATATTTAGCACATATAAAATTCAGCGAGCAAAGTGGTTAAATGGTCCAAGCAAACAAACAAAACCCCAGTACTGCTTTAGCTTTCTTTCCTATGTGTTTTAAGATGAAATACCTGCAAACCAGCTATCTTAAATAGCAAGTGCTTCTGTTCTACTCTTTCTCTGCAGGGCTTTTTAACTAACTTGCTGAAGTAATTTTCCATTCCCATTTATTTTCTTTGCTGCACATATTGCATCGTCAATGTCCTCTAGTGTTGCCAGGGAAACAGAATCCTGAACTCAGCTGGTCTAATAAGTGAAGGAGAAATGATCTTTTATTGACAATGTTTGCCTATCTATCTGTCTGTCCTTCAGCAACAAGAGGAGGATCAGAAAAAGTGGTTCCTTTTACTGAATGGGGGCGGCAACCTTGTGACCGAGGATGCAGAAAAGGCTGAAGTGCTCAATGTCTTTTTCACCTCAGTCTTCACAGGCAAAGTCAGCTCCCAGACTATTGCACTGGGCAGCACAGTTTGGGGAGGAGGTGAGCAACCCTCAGTGGTAAAAGAACAGGTTAGGGATTATTTAGAAAAGCTGGATGTGTACACGTCCATGGGGCCTACCAGGATGCACCCAAGAGTGCTGAGGGAGTTGGCCAATGTGATTGCAGAACCACTGGCTATCATCTTTGAAAACTCATGGTGATTGGGAGCAGTCCCATATGATTGGAAAAGGGCACATATAGTGCCCATCTTCATGTAAGAGAAGGAGGAGGATCCAGGGAACTTCAGACTTGTGAGCTTCACTTTGGTACCTGGAAAAATCATGGAGCAGATCCTCAAGGAATCCATTTTTAAACTCTTCAAGAAAAAGGAGGTTATTTAAGAATAGTCAGCATGGATTCACCAAGGGCAAGTCATGTCTGACCATGGATTACCTTTTATGATGAGATGACTAGTTCTGTGTATGTGGGGAGAGCAGTGGATTTGATATATCTACTTCAGTAAGGCTTTTGATACAGTCTCCCACAACATTTCAGCAAACAAGCTAAGGATGTACAGGGTTTAATGAATGGACTGTAAGGTGGATAGAAAACATGTGCATGTGTCCATGCATGTGGCACCCCCTGCCAGTCACCCCCCTTCTGCTCCCGCCAGCCCCTTGTAGGCTGGAAGGGATTTCCCATGTTTTTCTCTTTTAAAATGAGAATTTTTTTTTTTTTCCATGGCAAATACAAAACCCAGATCTCTGCTAATGATCCATACTGGGGAACAGTACAGTTTCCTCTCCCCCCCCCCCCCCCTCCTTTTAAAATTGATCCCTGTCTAATAAGAAGGAAAAACTGCAGGGAAGGTTGTGTGTGGCCCCTGCACTTTGGACTGAAGCATGTTCATCGTGGATGGAATTCAGTTTCCAAGCTTCAATGAATTCATACTGGGCATGTGGAAACTATATCTTTTCCACACTTGTAAAGTAGATTTGGTAGGGTTTCATGGGGATGGCAAAATGAAAATCCCTGACATGCAAAACTTTATACCAAATTTTAAATCAATCTCAGCTATTTAAGTTCAGAATAAACCCTCTTTCTACAATTCTGTTTGTATATATAATTCTTGTTTTGTTATTAATGTCTGACTATTGTGACTAGCCCAGGTAACTGTCCTCAGGAATATTTAAGTGAAAAAGAGAAACAGTTTAACAGCTGCAGC
Source organism: Alligator mississippiensis (assembly GCF_030867095.1). Taxonomy (NCBI): domain Eukaryota; kingdom Metazoa; phylum Chordata; order Crocodylia; family Alligatoridae; genus Alligator; species Alligator mississippiensis. The sequence continues at coordinate 33,376,566 of NC_081826.1, read as the reverse complement.
CCCTTCCAAACCATTAAATCTCAAGGTAAACCAGAAGCAGTCAGCAGGATTTGGATTTTCAAGTTTCAGGCGAATAGGCCTCGAATTTCAGTGGAAGTCTGTGCCTGATTCTCTTGGCCTCCTTTTAAAATCTTGGTTCAAGCTTCTTTCAGAATAAAATTGGCTGGAAAAACAGCCAGACTGCTTTATTGCATCATCCATTTTAGATTAGAATTTTTAAGTAAATCAACCTTTATCCCTAGGATCTCAAGATTTCTCCAGAAGAGTGAATTGATCCAAATCTCGTACAGAAAATATTGGGCTGTAAAAGGACTAAAAGCAAAGCTTATTAGAATTTTGAAATTTAAAGGATAGTACTTGTCCCGGACACTGAAAACCTATGGCAGAGTTAGTTAATTTACTGTGCCCAAATAGGGGTACATATGTAGATAGATGGTGATGCTTTACTGTGAAACTAATTAGCCAGCTCTGCAGTAAAGAGTGTGTGTAAATGCACCCAGTGAGATCAATAGCACAGCTGAGAAATATCCCTCGGTAAACTTTTACTCTGTGTCTTCAGAGTGCAGGTATAATTTGTCATATTTGAATACAACACCTTTACAATTTGAAAAACTGTGCTGGTTTGTGGAGAGAGTAGCTATTTGGTATTTGGAGTTCTGTAGAATCTGCAGGGAAGATGACCTGTGCTTTCTTATGAAGGCTATATACTTTTTTTGTTAGTTTAAAATCAAATGTAGCCAAGGTGTATGACTTCCTTTATGTATAGTGTTAAGCAAGTGTCCTGGGGCTATCATGTTTTCTCTCTGGCTCTCTTTTTTTTTTTTCTCTCCTGCCATGCCTTGATAGTCCAATGATTGATTGAAAGAGAGAGAGGGGGTGGGGGTGAGATCTGTCACAATCAGTGGTAGGGCTCAAGGGGACGGCTTTTCTTTAGCAGGTTCCACCTCTCCTACACCCTTACCACACCTGGCTGTGCTTAAGCTGACAATCTATCGATGTCTTGTCCTCATAGAAATGCACCAAGTGTTTCCAGGCTACAGACAGGTCATTTCACCATCTAAGTGCAGGATTTACCACTTCACCTATGCTGGCTTATTTGACTGCTTAACTTATAATTCACTTGCTAGCCAGTCTCTCACCGTTGATTCACCAAATCAATTAGTTCTTATTTATCCTTCACCCATGAAGGTGTCAGTCATCACTATGTTTATCTGTATCTGCTTCATTGATTAACAAGTTTCATCACTTGGTTACTTCTTATTTAAACTCCATTAAGTACCAAGCTTTTATCACTTGATTCTTACTTAGATTTTGTTACTCAAGGAGTTTAGCATCACTCCTTGAATCATCAACTAACAAGTCAATTGCTCTATTTATCTTCACTTCATACTTCATCAATTCCTGAGTTTGTCAGGCACTGGCTTATCCCATTCTCTCCATTTGAGGACAAGTCCCTTGATGGGTTGCTCCCCCACTGGCTCTACTTATCAGTTAACCAGATTTAGAGTACCATCATGTCCCAGCCTTCCACTTGCTGACTCCTCTATTTAGTTAGTCCCTTGACCAGAATAAAAAAAAAAAAAGGAAAAAAAGACCCTCCCCCCAGCAGCCTCCCTCCAGGAGGACTTATCCTCTGCTACTCACTATCACCGCAGGGACCTGGAAGGCTGCATCTCTTCACTCTCCAGTTTCTGTTGTCTTACCCACTGTTCTGTCCGGTGTATTCACTCAACTCCTGGCTCTTGCCTCTGGACCGGTGTCTGGGACTCATACTGCTGCCCCATTCTGTGCCTCCACACAGACTGTGCAGCCCTCTCCCAGGAAGAGTTATACCTTCCCCTCTCTGGGGGATCTACAAGTGTGCCTGAAGTCCCTTTTTGGCTTCCAGCAGAACTCCCAGCAGCCAATCGGGGCTCGTTCCACCAGCACATGGCTGCATACCTCCTGAGTCTGAGCCTGAAGCAGCTGACAGTCTCATGGAGGCTGGCCATGCATCTCTGGGGTCAGCACCACAACCCTGGGGCCCAGAGGTAAGTCCCTCAGTGGACTCTGGTCTGGCCAGTCAGCTGGACTATGACAGGGCCTGAGATTGGTGCTCTGTTACATATAGGAAATAAAAAATGCCTGAATCAAGAAAAATATTTGGGGAGTGTCAGACACTTATTTCATTTGTAACTGGGGACTAATGACTGTCTTATTCGTCAACTGTAGCAAGAGCTTGGAGACTGCTTTATTTTTGTGCATGAGTTTTTAATAACTACTTATGGGAATTTTCATGCATATATTACTATTATATTATAAAATACAGTAGAAATAGTGTTTTATGGCTATTAAAGCATGCTGCTTTTTTCTGCTGTAGATAATGCTTACTAATTAAATCTCTCTGTGATGCATGATTTCATACACTTAGTAAGTATCCTAATAGCACAAGTGGTCAAGGTGTTTCTGAAATAAAATGTATTTTTATGGCTCTCAGCAACTGGTAACTGAAACTGATACTATTGTCAGTTTCTTTTCTCCTGCACCACTAGTGAAAATAGTGAAAAAGATCAGGTAAATTAGCATGGGATGATATCACAAAACATTCTATACAAAATGAAAGTTTTGCTTAATTTTGAAATGTTCTTAAAATATTAACAAGTTCATTTACTAACATCTTTAATTTCAGAAAATTGCACATCCAAACTTTTTTGGATTTTCTACTGTTTCAGCATTTCTAAATAAGGATATAAAAAAATTATGTTAAAAAAAATCTTTTATTTTAAAATTAGGGCTTCTCAGCCTTTTTAGACTCAATGCACCCCTTGGTAAATGCCAGCTTTTAGTTTGCGTTGGTTTTTGACTACAGAAAAATAGAGTAATTCTTCTGTGGCTAGGAACTCGGGAAGACCCAGCAGGCCAGAATGTTTTTCACACTAGGAATTCCTATTTGAAATCTTTGGGTTTCTCTTGGGAATCATGTTTGCACACCTACCTGTGCTAAAACACCGGCGCTCCTGTGGCACTTCTGAAAAGATCTCAAAGCACCGCAGGGTACCCTGAGTAAGAATCACTGTTTTTTAGATGAATGCATGTACTAGATACAAAAACTGGAGACATTGTAATTGAGCTGCAGGTTCAAATTTTTCAAATAGAAGTGAGGGCATGTGTGCCTGGGTTGTCTTTCCAAGATGAACCTCCTCCATCAAAGTTATGATTTGTCTGTTTACATGATTTGTTTAAGAAGTATATCCAGCCCTATTTACAAGGGAGTTAAGGCCTAGCTCTCACCACTGCCACTATATTTGTTCCCTTCCCTAAATAATAGTAGGCTACTGGTGTGTGTGTACGTAGTGATGTGCTGGAAGGTGTCTGAACTGGAGAGTCTTTATGGAGGATGTCGATATTAGTAAGGAGATAAAGGCCATGTTGAGAGAGCTGGAGGGAATTTCGGTGTGTTGGCTAGAGTTAAGTGGGATAGGGGACTCACTCTACTCTGAGGTTAGGGTGGCTGGCTGGGAGCATAGTCAGTGTTTATACCCACCACAACCTGAAATTTAAGTAGCTTAGCTGCTGCCTGCTCCAATTCTTCAGGAGTTCCCTCTCCCCTGTGATCCAGCAGTGAGAAAAGAGATGAGAGCAGGGATGGGTTAGGTAGGAAGGTTGGCGGGCAAAGCGGGCACAACAGAAATGCTGGAGCCACTCCCATAGTCCAGCTGAATGTTTGACATTTAAGCTGGGCTGCTGGCATTCTTGGGAAATGTGTGACACCTCTTGGTCCTGAGGCTTCCTTTTTGACCACATGCTAAAACAAGGCTCCCTTTTGCATTGTGTGAGAAGGTCCCTGGAGAAATGGGGCTTAGAGGTCTGTGGAAGGAGCTTAAAAAAGGCTTGGTCTGGAGGGTTTACAGAGGACAGCAATTATCCAGGAAAGTTTTCCAGACCAAGCGCTGTGGAATAAGATGCCTGCCAGCTGAGAGAAATTGGAGAAGAAGCCTCTGAGTTCTTGGCAGAGGACTGTTGGAAGAGACTGATGAACAGAGGCAGATACATGAAGTAGCTTTGCAGTGAGCCAGTCTTGGGTTTACGTGGGTGCTGCCTCATGAATTAGGGTCTGAGGGCTAGATGTGTTGTAGAAAAAAAGGCATCTCCTCCCCAAAGAACATCACCTTAAAGAAACCTCGGCATGGGGGAAAAGAGTTATTTAGTTTGGTGAGGACCAAGGTGTATCCAGGCCTGCAAAAATTCAGCTCCTCCTAGAAGGAGGGATGTATTCTCTGTGAATCCCTGTATTCATGGATGTGAAGGACAGTTTAGGTTGTCTGAGGAAGACAAGAAACTATTGACCCTCACCCAGTGTCAGCAGCTATCTAATCAGGAAGCCACTTGCTGTTACTGGGAATGTGTTTAATGGTACATTTTTCATCAGAAAATGCCAATTCATCAAAACTTTTTTTTTCTCTCAAACATGCTAGTTCTAACAAAACTTTCATCAGCAAAATTTCTCAGCTGGGATCCAGAGGATTCTGGAGAAGGGGTTGGGGAGGGGCAGAAGGGTGAGGAAGGTGAAAGAGACCTCTACCCTGGCTATAGAAGAACTCAGGAGTCAAGGTACATGTCTAAGTTGTAGAAGACTGGTTCAAGTCTTGACTTCAAATATGGCAGAAGACAGATTTGGACCTTGTGTCACACCTTACAGGTGAGTAACCTATGGCTGTCTTGGGTGAGTGGAAAAAAATAAACACTTTGAAAGCCTCCTCTCCCTCCCAAAGCAGAACCGGGAGAAACTGTGGGACCCGAAAGCTGTTTCTTGACCAGCTTTAGAGTTTGAGCCCTGTAGGCGCTTTGTCAGTAGGCGTTGCTATTTCTATGAATGCTCTTCATGTGTGAGTTCTACACCAGAAAGAAAGACTTGTGGTTTTTATTTAGGCTATTTAGTTTAGAGTGTCTGTCCCCAAATTGGTGGGGTTTTGACTTGGGGTGACAGGTGAAATCCCCCCATCTATCCAGTTAGCATTCTTCAGAAGCCAGAAAAGAAGGCACAGAATGGAAAAGAGAGCAATGGATGTGTGCAGATTGCACAGTGTGAAGCTTCAGTACTGCAGTGTTTTAGGGTACACAAAAGGGCCTGATTTGTTAAGTGTTGCAACTCTTCTAAAATTGGTAATTTACTGAGGGAGCGCCGTGTCCTTGTACAAAAGTATCAGGTTGTCTTTGCAAAATATGATTCTTATCTATAGATCCTGTATTTGTAGACTTTGATTGTGGAAGAAAATTATTGTTGCTATTCCCCTACACTGTGTATTTCTCAACAAAAATCTTGCGGGGCCTATTGAATTATCCCATGAAATGAACATTCTGTACCACTTCCTACATAAGACCCCTTGTGCTTTTAAAATGACTGTAAAAGTCATTTACATTAACTCCACCATGATTTTTTTTCACCTTCATAACAATGTTTGATGGGAAGAATTTTATTTTCAGCTATAGGTGTGTAAATAAACACTATAAAATTATTAGAATTTGTGAATTGTGTAGGAGTTGGAAAGTAAGATTTCACTTTTATTTTTCTGTGGAAGATAGTATAATAAAACCGAGAATAAACAGAACAACACCCAGGTCTGACTACACTCTCTATTCATTTAAGAAGCTGATGTCATAAAACTCTTCCATTTTCCAGGAAAGAACGTACTTGAATGTACACTCATATTTTATAGTGAAACAGTCTTTGGACCCTGTTCACAGTTTGCATTTTTGGGTCCCAACTTCCCTTCCAGGAACCCAGATGTCTTAATTTAAAAATAAACTGATCTTCTATTAGCATGGCTAGAAAAGCCCATTTTTTCTTCCTGCAAAAAGAACTTCCAGTGTAACATTTCCTTATAATGAGTTTCTCAGGAAAATTACTTTTTTGGGGGAAAAATGTGAAAATTATCCATTCTGTGTTTCCTTTTCTGACCCTGTTCACGAACTTGCCAAATATTATTTAAATGAATAGGGAACAACTTTACATGCTAAACTTATGCTAGTGGTTTCTTGGCTGGATATTATTTATAGGTAGCTGTAAGTGGCTTTCTTGTTAGTTTTAATGATTAGAGAAGCAGACTGCATCCTTGACTGAGTTATGTTTCCTTTCCTCTTGCAAAATATAATGTGATTACAAGGTGGGGAAATCTGATTCCAGGACTGAAAGGTCTTGTCACTCATTTCAGAATATAGGATTTATGAAGGATAATGAAGCTATTAGAAATTGGGAGGGTCTATAGCATAATTCCTTGGATACCTGTTGGATTATTCCTATTTCTGGAATAATAGGGAATCTGCTGATACTTTGCACATGCTTGGTTGCAGAAGCAGAAACTGCCTTGTATAAAGGTATCAGAGTTGTATGCTGCCTCAGTAGCAGAACTAAAAACAACAAAAAATTATCAGAAACACTTCTTTTCTGTTTACTCAAATTGGGAGCTTCTGATAGAAGGGAGGGAACTCTGCAGACGAGTGCTTCCATGGAGAAAGCTCTTGCTTCTGTTGATGTGGGTTTAGACGGTAGCAATTTGGGAGCTAAAGAACTGTTCAGAACATAAAGTAATGCTTAGTGTTTATACAGCCTCATTACCACTAGTCTTTGTAATCTTTTGATGATTGAGTTCAGAGTATTCCCTCTTAATCTAGGAGCAGATCAGATCTTCCAACACACACTTATATGTGTGTTTGGGGGAGGGGGGTTGCAGTTTTTTTGAAGAGAATGGTAAAAATTTAAAGGAATCTAATTAAGCACCTGGCTCTGCAGCAGGTTTTTGAAGGACAAACCCTTGAGGCCCTGCGTGGGTGCTGGCAGCAGAGTTTGGATGAGATTGCCTGTTAGGGTCTGTCCTTGCCCTCTGTTCAGTTCTGTTTTTAATTTTATTTGCAATATTGAATACATCTATATTTTACTGTGGCTTTTTCCTTTCACTTTAAATCCCTGTTCTAAAAGTAGCCTTTCCATCTATGCTCACAGTGTGAGAGTCCCTTTCAAAGACTCCAGGAGAGGCGCTCCTGGCCTTTCCATTTGCTAGCTCATGCTGACACCTGGTGGCCTCTTGCTCTGCGGAAGAACAAAGTTCTCTAGTGAAGTTGAGTAGGGAAGGGATTTTGGACATACTTTCATCTGGATGCTGCCATGCTTCCTTTCTGACTCGGCTTCTTTTTTCCAGCTTAATGTTTCTCATCTCGTTCGTTAAATATCTTGATCCAATGAATGTTAGGCCACATGGTACATAGTTACAGCCAATTGGGTCAGAATATGTCTGGTTTTGAGTGTGTTCAAAGGACTGGGGAGAGGGGAAGTACTGTATTTGATCGGCTGAAGGGTTTTGTATGTATGGCGGAGAGGGGAGTTACAGAGGAAAGGACAGCAATGGCGGTGTCTTCCGTCATCTGTCAGGTCTAGCTCATTGCAGAGTAGAAGCCACTAACCCGCCAAATGGAGATTGAAATTCAAATAAGTCATTGCTTTGCTTTCTATGCTGTTTCATTAGGCATAATACAAATAAACCACCTCTTTTTCCCCAGAAGTTTGCAAAACCTCAGTCCTTGACTGTTCGGCTCATACTGTCTGAGTAGCTAGCTTAACAATTCACTACACCCACTCTAGCAAGTATGAGCTACTGTCAGGAGGCCTGAGTCTTTTCCCTGGCCTTTTTTGTCATCATTTATGCTAGAATGCAAAATGAGCTTTAAGTATCAGGATGATAAATGGTTTATACCAACTTTGTACTTCTGTATATGGCTACAATGTGTGCTGGGAATCTGGGGCAGAAGTTTTGAAGTAAGGATATATTTGCTCACTGAAAATGCATGCAGATCTGCTGAAGTCTGAAATGAAATTAAGTAGATTTGAAGATGCCTTAAAGAACTTTCCTCATAGGTCGTTTTAGATACTGATGTTATAATGAGCCCAGGTAAATGGAATATTTTAAAATAAGCACAGCTATAGCTCCCACGTGACTCTGGACCACGTACAGTGCAGGCTGGAGAGCAGAAAGTGACCATCCTTTACTCTCATTAAACACTTAAAATAATCAGTGTGCTAGCACCTGCAGTGGCTCCAGGCACTGACTAAGGGATAGAGAGACAGATCGGGAAGAGAGCTGCCATCTTGTGTGCAGAACTGAGACTGCATCAAAAGAGACAACCTCCAGGTCTGTCTTAGAAATATGTAAAAATGATAACCTAGTATGGATAAGTTGTTTCATTGATTGGCTTACTACTTTCTTTAGATTCAGTAGCTGTGTTATTTTTTAACTATTAATGAATATTTACACTTCTTATTACTGCAAAATAACCATTTTTTACTAGAGCTTTTGGGAGATCTCCATGTGTGTATGTGTGTTTTGGACTGGCATCTGCACTGCTGCTGGCCCCCAAAAGTTTGCATTGGAGGCATGGATGTGAGGGGTGGAACCAAAGGCCTCCCAAGGCAATGACTCATTCCTCCTCAGCATCATCTAGTAGGATTATTTTCAGGGTAGGGTGTTGCTATGGTTTGTGGAACTAGACTGCAGGTAGTAAAAAACTTTCTGTAAAATCATCACTGAAGTTGAGTCAGCACTCTTTCGTAATATATGTATGTACTGGTCTACCTTGACTTAAGAAGCGTATCCATTCATTAGTTCTTACTCTGTCAGGGCAGGAGGGTTGCCTTTTAGTGCATTTTTTTTTTCTTTTTTTTTTTAATTAGTGTATGTAAAGAAGCTAGCATGCAGTACACCTAGAAAGTAGTTTATCATGGCATAGACCAGTGATGCTCAACCTTTTTGATCCTGTGGGCCAGATAAGTGACATAGGGCTGGTCCAGGGGCTGGGTCAGGCCCTGCACACCAGAATCAGGCCCTGGGCCAACCTGTGCTACCCTCATTGGCCATGGGCTGCCCTATGCTGCCCCACTTGGCTCCCTATGCCACCCCAATTAGCCCTGCACCACTTCCCATATCCAGATTGGCATTGTTAACCCAATCTAGGACATAGGGCCACACTATCCAGCCCATGGGGTTTCCCCTGGGTCTGGACATTTTGGCAGCAGGGGAGTGGCCATTAGCTGCCACCACTCCCCAAAGCAGTTATGCATGGGTTAATTTACATTGTGCATTATAAAGTGGCTCCCTTTTAAGCAAAGATTATCTCAAGTTCATACCTCTGGCATGAATATGCATCTTTTTCTGACACGCTAATTTTAATGTTGCATCAGTCCAATGATTTGAAATTGTTGCAAGTGAATGTATGACTCCACCTTATTTTGCTCTAGTGTCTCACATGAGTAAGACAGGTCTATTATAATCTATCCACTGGAGAATGACTGAGGATAAGCACTATTTGCTCTCATATCATGTAATATCTTGTGATTTTTCTGTCTTACATTTCCTAGTCTCATCCTTTTCACAGGCCTTGGTGACTCCATTTGTACTGATCATTTTTTTGCAAAAGGCTCAGTGGGAGCTGGAGTCGGTGCTGGCTGGCATTTCTTAGTGTCATTGAAACACTCCACAATCATGCAAAAAGACTCTTGGCTAGAAATAAATGCACATTTAGATATCAAATCTGCTTACGGGTCTTCAGTCAGGGCTTGTCTATACACTCAGTACATTCTATGAACTTGGAAAACTAAGATAAATCAACTAACCGTGAAAACATAACATGTATAAACTACAGTTTATTAAACCTATATTTGACTTTGACACTCATATGGGATGTCATTCTGAGACCTTGCAGAACAGGTTACCAGCATCAAAGAGCACAGACTAAAGGGATAAATCCTACAATGATTGTTTGTCCAATAATTATAGACCTGAGTCTGCACCATTGAAACCCATACAGGTTTTGTGTGTGGGCAGTGGATCACAGCTCTGCCACAGCTCCAGACCACACTGTCACTGCTGCAGGATCGCAGTCTCGGAGCATCTCCCTGGCCCTGCACTGTCACAGCCCTGCTGCTCCTAGGGTCTCTGTGGGAGCTGGCCACAGTGATGCTGGCCAGGGCTGCTGGGGAATGGAGTTTGCCCACCCCTGACCTAACCTGTTCTTAAAACTCCACAGTCAACCTTGTCACACAGGCATATTTCTTCAAAACACCAAGAATGCCCTAACCTGCCACAGGGGAATGAGGCCAATGTCAGTGTCCTGCTGCTGTAAGGATAGAAAGTGTTTTAAAAATGCACTCAAAATATCTAAAGAAGAGGGCACTTGCTACAGCCCTTTGCTACAGCAGAAACTAACCTGGGACAGGCAATTTATTTTGGGTGGAGGGCCGCTTAGTAAGTTTTGCCAAGCTGTTGAGGGCCGCATAGGTAATCCCTCCCCTTGACAGATGTCCCACCCCTGGTACCCATCTTTGGACTGGAAGTCCCGCTTCTGACCCTTGCCACTGGAAGTCCCTCCCCTTAACCCTGGAAGTATTCCTTTGAAGAAGAGGGTTTTTGCTATCTTAGAACTGGGAAAAAAATAAACTATGTACTAAAAATCAAATACCCATAATATTTTAATTCAATTAAAAAATATATTTTTGTCCTGATACCTGTGTGTTTGTGCTTTTATATGTAGAAGTGGCTGCATAATAGCTCAAAATGTAGTCGTACTCTTGTATAGTGTATGGGATGTGTAGCTGTGTTGGGGGGTATGGGTGGATGTGGGGTTTGTGGGGAGATGTGTATGGTATTTGTGGGATGTGCGATTGTGTCTGGATGAGGGTGTGGCTGTGGGGTTTGCAGGAAGGGTTGCAAGGCGGGGGAGCCAGCCAGGCACTTGCTGCCCCAAGCCTCATGGCCGCGTTTGCACTCAGGCAGGTCCTGCTGCTGCCAGGAGGCTGGGGACTGCCAGGGAAGGGCCTGTCAGGCTTGGGGGTCAGTGTGGGGGGCTCCTGGAGCCACAGGGGGTGGCTTGAGTCAGTGGAGATGTGGCCCAGAACATGGGAAGCCCAAGGAGGTGGTGCAGAACTTGCATCGCGTGCCTAAGGCTTGGGGTAGCAAAGGCTTGGCTGCCCCCCCCCCCAAGGGCAGCCTGGGGGTTGCCGCCACACCGAGGGGATGGCCCAGGCCCCCCCACACACCCTGCAGGGGCCCAGCAGCCTGACAGCAGCTTGCCCCCCAGCCCTGGGACAGACAGGGAGGCTGTGGGACAGACAGGGAGGCAGAGTGCAGCAGTGGCTGTTTTTCTGTTTTAGAAGCTCCTGCAGCTTCCAGGAGGCCGGGGACCCTGGGGGAGCTCCTGGCCAGCCTTTGGGGCAGTGTGGGGGGGCCACCTGAGGCTGCTGGTGGCGGCACATGGCCCAGGATGCGGGAAATCCAGGGTGCAGTGCGGAAATTGCATCCTGTGCCTGAGGCTTGGGACAGCAACAACCTGGCTATCCCCACCAACAGGCATCCCCAGCAGGTGCTGCCACCCTGGGGGAAAGGCCCGGTCCCCCCTACCCCACAAGGGCCCAGTGGCCTGGCAGTATCTCATCCCCCACTCCCCCCCAGCCCCAGGCCAGGCCAGGCCAGGCAGGAGGTTGCACCAGGAGCCGGAGCAGAGCTGCCGCTGCTTTTTCCGTCTGAAAGCTCCTGTGGCCTCCCTGAGCTTCCCGCACCCTGGACCGGGACCCTGCCAGGTCATGCCACCCCCAGCAGCCTCAGGAGGTGACCTGTGCTTCCCGCAGGGCTAGCCAGGACCGTCCCCAGGGTGCCTGGGCTTCTTGCAGCCTCAGGAACTTCTGGAGCAGAAAACTGGCTGTGGACCTGCTCGTGCTCCTACCTCAGCCTGGGGCCAGGGAGTGAACTGCTGTTGGGCATCTGCAGGGCGGGGGACCCGGGCCTCCCTCCTTTCCACCCCCCCCCGCAGGTGGCAGCACCCACTGGAGCCTCCTGTAGGGGGGGCAGCCAGGCCGTTGCTGCCCCAAGCCTCAGGCACAGGATGGAAGTTTTGCGCTATCTCCCTGCACCCCGGGTTAACAATGTAAATAAGATGTAAACAAAAGTTTAACTTTCTACAGTCCTTACCTGCTGTGTTTTGTATAGTTGAATCTCTTTTTTAAGTGCTAAATGTCATCTTATTAACTAAAAGCATAGGACTGGAAGGTACCTCCTGGGTCATTGACTAGATCCCTATCATTTCAAGCAACTGAATCATGAATCCATTCATAAACTTAATTTCAATTTCCAGCTAAATGTAACTGTGGCTGATTTATACCCAATTGCTCTTGTTTTAGCCTTATATTTAACTTTTATTCTGAAGGGTTGGCATAAAGAGGAGGGAGAACAACTTTTCCCCTTTGAGAGTAGAACATGAAATTATGATCTCAAATTACAGTAGAGCAGATTTATATGTTATGGTTAGAATAGTAAAGCAGTGGAATAACCTGCCCAGGGTAGTGTTAGAATCTTCTTTGTTGGAGCTTTTCAAGAAGAGGTCGGATAAGCATTAAGGAATGTCAGTAGTATTCATAGGCACTTCTGCACATACTGTGATGCATTCTGAGTAGAATGCATTGGAGCTCACTTGATTTAATCTGACCCCCCACAACTCCAGAGCGCATATACCAATGCCCCATGCGTTCATTCAGGGATTTGGACCCTTGAGGTCCCTTCCAATCCCATGATACTATTAAGCTATACTTTGTACTATGAAATTTCATCCTGTTTTTGTTGTTCTTCCTTGTAATTTTTCTGTGTTTGTATATAATTCTGGTTTTTTGTACTGATGCCTCTCAATTATATCAGTAGCAAACAGGATATGTCTAATTCATGGACCAAGATCATTTAAGAAAATATTAAATGAGTTCTAAGATCATCCTTTAGGAACCCCAATACTTCCATTTTCAACATTACCCATTCTTGGCGTGTGCGCTCTCTCTCTCTCTCTTTTTTTTTTTTTTTTTTTAACAATTTCTATTCTTATCCCTATTCACCTAACTTAACCCATTAATTTTTCATGTGGCTTGATATCAATTTTTTTTGCTATATCCAAATAAAGTGCATACTGCATTTTTTGCCTAGAAAATTAGCAAAATTTATTTTCTGAATTTATTTTTATCCTACATTACATTTACCTAAATCTTTTCTGCGTTTTCTTCAAAAATTATTCTTAAGCCGTGTCTGCTTTTTTTAAGTCAGTCAGCAGGTCTAGAGTTATCCAAATCAGTTTTTCTTTCCATTTTTTTGTAAGTACAGAGACCCTACTCTTCTTCAGCCATATACTAATATCCCAATTTGATGGCTTTCTTAATAATTGCTGGCAGATAAATGATTTTTTTCATATGCTCATTCTTTCAATATTTGTCCTTATTATAGTGTACCTATTTGGGTTAAGAGAATAAACCATAAATGCTTTCTGAATCAATTTCTGTTGCATGTGGTAGATGGGACAAACCACCACACATGCACTTCAATTTGAAGTATCCTGATTTAATATTTGAACATTAGAGGGGTGTACAGAAGTTACACTTTTGAGTTAAGGGTGCAGAAAGCACTTAAAAGCTGTAACTGAACAGACATTCATGGCACATCGAGCCCTTTAAAAATGGCAGATACCATATCTAGGGTTAACTTAGGGTGGTATCAGACTAAAGCTGTTTAGTTTAGAGCAGTGGTGGGCAAAATATGGATCACGGGCAATTTCATCCAGCCTGTGGGCATCCGCCAACTGATTGTACCTCACTCAGCCTGCGTGCCTTGTTCCCACCCTCATGGGCAGAAAGGCCCAGCTCAGCCAGTGTGCAGCTTCTGGGCAGTATAGGCAGTGGCAGGAGGCAGTGCCTCCTGGTGGTGTGTGGCTTCAGCCAGGAGTGCAGCCAGCGGGCTCATTTCTGGTGGAGTCATGGGACCTGCATGGCACAGAGCAGTGAAGGCATCTGGCTCCATTGCATGGGGCTCCCACTGGTGGTACACGAGTGCTGGGAGCTGCACATGCACCATGTGGAGCCCTGTGCAATAGAGGTGGGCCAGCCTGGCTGTGCGCCTTGGCATGCGGTGTTCATGGTGCTACCCTCAGCTAGTGTTTGTCTGCTCCTGCTGAGCGTGGGCCCAGCCACGCTCCTGGGCTGTCACAGAGGAGACGGAAAAGGCTCCGTTTCCTTTCTCTGTGGCTGGGCAGGGGAACAGGCCCCCTCTGCCATGCAGAAGGCCCTCCTCCAAACTTGTGGGCATGGGTCTTGGTGGAGGCTAGGCCCTATCCATGTGGCAGAGAGGCTTGATTCTCTCCCAGAGCTGCAGCCAGGAGCTCAGGCCTGTGATGCTTTTCACTATGCTGGGAACTGTGGGTGGGGAGGGAGAGTCTCTCTGCTTTGTAGAACACCCTCCCCCCTCCCCCCCCCAACCTGTAGACACGTGTCTTGCTGGGAGCTTGGGGCAACTGAGGGGTGACCCCCCCCTCCCCCTGTCTGTGCAGCAGAGGTGCAACCCCTCCCCCAGTCACAGTTCCTAGTGCAGTGAAAAGTGGTGCAGCCTTGAACTGTACCTTCTGGATGCAGGTGGGGGAATGGAGCCTCTCTGCTGCATTGGCATGACCCAGCCCCCACCAAGACCCCTGCCCACAAACTTGAGGGTGGGGGGAGGATTTCATAGATTTCATAGACATTAGGGCTGGAAGGGACCTCGTAAGATCATCGGGTCCAGCCCCTGCCCAAGGGGCAGGGAGTCAGCTAGGTTCAAAGGATCCCAGCAAGATAAGCATCCAAATGTTTCTTAAAAGTGTACAGAGTAGGTGCTTGCACCACTTCTGAGGGGAGTCTGTTTCAGGCCTTGGTGGCTCGGACCGTAAGAGGTTTGTCCTTATGTCCAGCCTAAAACAGGCTTGTAGGAGTTTGTGATGATTGGACTTTATCATCCCTTGGGGTGCTCTGGTGAACAGGCATTCCCCCAGATCCTGATGCACACCCCAGATGTACTTACAGGCTGCCATCAAGTCACCTCTGAGCCTGCGCTTCTTCAGGCTGAAGAATCCCATAGCTCGTGGCCTTTCTTCAGAAGGCCTGTTCTCTTTGCCTCTGATTATGCATGTGGCTCTCCTCTGGACTCTTTCAAACTTCTCCATGTCCTTCCTAAATTGTGGAGCCCATAATTGGATGCGGTACTCCAGCCACAACCTCAACAAGGCTGAGTACAGTGGGAGGAGGGCATCCTGGGTCTTGCTTGAGATTTATCAGTAGATGCAAGTCAGAGTTTTGTTTGCGTTGCCAGCTGCGATTATCGCATTGGTGGTTCATGTTCATTTAGTGGTAAATCATGACCCCCAAGTCTCTTTTGGTCATAGTGCTAGCGAGTGTAGCACTGCCGAGCCTATAAGCATGATGCGGGTTTTTATTCCTGAGGTGGAACACCTTGCATTTCTCTGTATTGAATGCCATCAAGTTTTTATCCACCCACCTTGCAAGTCTATCTAAAGTTTGGTGTCATCAGTGAATTTACCCAGCCTACTTCTAACACCAGTGTCCAGATTGTTTATAAAGACACTGAAGAGTACAGGTCCAAGAATGGAGCTTTGGGGGATGGAAACACTCCCTCCCCACTCAGTGCCAAGTGGGAATTCCGTTCCATAAACTACCAGCCTCTGGGTCTGACCTTGGAGCCAGTTCCCCAGCCATTGGACTGCTGAGTAGTCGAGGCCACAGTTACCCAGTTTTTCCATGAGGACGTCGTGGGACACCAGGTCAAAGGCTTTTTTTATTTATATCCAAATAAATTATATCAATCTCTTCCCTTTTGTCCAGGGGATATGTCACGTGGTCATAGAAGGAAATGAGGTTGGTCAGGCAAGACCTACCCGCAACAAACCTGTGTTGGCTATTCCTCAGAATGTTGCCTTAGGTTAGCTTGTCAATAATGGTTTCTTTGAATTTTTTCCCCTCAAAATCTGCCCAAGGATTGAGGTCACACTGATTGACCTGTAGCTTTCCAGGTCTTCTTTCCTCCCTTTCTTGAAGATAGGCAGCATATTAGCCCTCTTCCAATCTTCAGTGCCACAAATTCTCAAATATCCTTGCCAGTGGCTGCGTTATGATGTCTTCCAGTTCCTTTAGCACTCTTCGAGGCAATCTATCTGGACCAGCTGCTTTGTTGGGGTCCAACCTCTCAAGATTCTCTCACAAGATCCATGCCAATGGTGGTCATATATTCACCCTCACCCTGGTCATTCTGCATCATGTTAGGCAGGGTGGTCCCTTTGGGCTGGTGAAAAACTGATGCAAATCATTAAGCAGATTGGCTCTTTCCTGGGTGTCAGTAGTCAGCTGCCCCAGCTGGTTTAGTAGGGGTCCAATGTTGCCCTTGTTTTTCTTTCAACTCCCACATATCTGAAGGAGGACTTTGTTATTGTTCTTGACTCGTGTAGCCAGTTAGAGTTCAGTTGCAGCCTTGGCTTTCCTAATTTGCTCCCTGCAGGTGTGAACCAGTGCAGAATACTCCTTCTTAGTAGTTTTTCCAGTCTTCCATCTTTCTTAAGCCTCTCTCTCTTTGATGGAGGAGGTCCATGAGTTCTCTGAGCCAAAGGATTTCTTATGCCTCAGCTCTGTATTCTTGGGCAACCCTGGCACAGGATGCAGTCTGACTCACAAAGGACTGCCCCCCCCCACCTAAACGAAACTGATTAAGATGCAGTGAGAGACACACCTAAGACCCTCCAGATAAGGGTGACAAGAGTGAACCAATTGCCCTAGGTCTCATTTGCATCCGAGATGGAACCAGATGACCATTCATTTACATGAGAGATGGAGAACAGAAAGCCTGAAGCAGAGACTGCAGTGAATTCTGGGACCAGAGAAGCAGGGGAGCACTGCATGATGGGGAATCTGTGCTTCAAATATTAATCAACCCATGTTCACACACACCCAGCTCAGCATTTATCAGACCAGTTCTAATCTGGATTTACTAAGGACTTTCCCCCCCGCCCAGACACACACACACACACACACACACACACACACACACACACCTCTAAGTTTAATAGGCATCTCGGGCCGTATGTTCCCCGGTCCCACTATGGGAGGCCTATTTAAACTTGATTGACTAAAACTCGGTTGCCGGGTTAGGGAATGCTGAGGCAAGAGACCGAGTCAGAGGGGGTATGGGCAACATTTGAACAATGGTTAAGGGTTCATCACAGCATCCAGCCTGCTGGAGCCCTAATCACAGAGGTGTTGTCATACTTTTCCTGAGACAACTAGTGGGAGTCCTCTCCACAAAAGGTTATGAGCACCCCAATAATTGTCTTAAGTCTGTTAAAAGACTATAGCAAAATCTGGAAAAGACATGCTAAGCTGAGACTTGTGCACAACAAGTAAAAATCCAAAATCCTGATGCTGCAAGCTATCTATTGTTCCTGAAGAAATCATGAGATATCCCATCAGTATATCTGCCATCCATAGGAATCTCAAGCTGGCTCCCAAGTATTTGGGTTACTCCCTAATCTTAAGTGTTTCCTGATTTATCAATCAGTTTCTTGAGATGTTCCAAACCAGATAACCCCTTGTCAATAGAAAAGACAGTGATTTACACTACTGAGGGTGCTTCGAAGCAGCTGAACTGAGGGTATAAAAATCTGTAAAAAGTGTGTGCGCTTCAAGAAGAAGAAGAAGGGAAGGAGAGGAAAAGGAAAGAAGAAGAAACTCGTGTGCTGACACCATCCCCTGTCATTCTTGGGACGCTGGAAGAACAGATCGTCTCTCTTCAAGGATTGTGCTACAGACTGTGCCTGTCAGCTTTGCAGCCTGAGTATCTTGGACTAGGTGAGATCCCAACGATCTCTCTCTTCTCTCGAGGCATAAACTTCTGAACCTGAACTGTATCAGTTAAGCTTGAGCTAAGTTTCCCCAAACACTTAGTGAAACCAGGGTAGTATTGTCATTGTTTGTGTTTGTTTTTCTTTTGCATGTCTATTACTACTAGTACTATTATACATTTCATATGCTTAGCAATAAATAACTTTTATAGTCAAACTGGTAGTAATTGGGTATATTTTTCCTTCTCTGCTTCTCTTTCCTCCCGTGCTCTGCAGCAACGCTTCTTTTACCTAAGTTAAAGATCCCTGTGAAGCCCAAAAATATTGTGGGGTCTGCTCATCAAGAGGCCAAAGATTGGGACATGCTGAGTTTGAAACACATAAGGGGATCAGCTTGTACAGGCTGATTGACCCAGTTTGACTCAGACCTGCTGGCCCATGAGGGTGTCAGCTGGATACCCAGCTGGATTCAGACCGATTCTGTTCACCTGTGTGCTTGTGTCTGACTGCATTTTATTGTTGCTCTTATGAACTGATTCTTGGCATATGAGGGTGTCAGCCTATCCATGCTGATCAGCCTGGCCAGGTCAGGCGTGTCACATTAATTTGTGTGTGTTTGTGTGTATGACTGATTTGGTGACTGGAGAAACCCAGTCCCATTGAGACTGAGTCCTGCAAGATAGCTCCACTGGGGGTGAGGTCTTGCAGAAGGGAGAAATACAGCTCCGTATAGTAACACAAGCAGCACATTGACAGAATCACCAAGACCCTAGAAACTATCCCTAATAAATGAGCACACCCCAAAGTAATGGGCAAATTTGGTAACAGATTTGTTGAGCCCTTTTACCACCATTCCTACAGGTTGGGATGGACTCCCCTTGTGCTTCTAGGATCACTTCCAGGATTACCTGGCCAGTCTACATTAGAGGGGGCCACAGGAGCCCCCAAATCTGACCAGGGCAGGGGAAAAGTCAAGGGCTCCTTGTCCTCCTCCATTAGGGGTGAGGAGGGTAAAGGGCCTGCAAAAAAGGCTGAATTACTGGCACCTGCAGGGACCAGCGGTACCTCATTAGCAGGCACCCTGCCCACTCAGCATTCTCCCAGGCCTGCAAGCCTGGCTGCTCAGCCTAGCAGCTTGAGCTATGCCTAGGTGGCTGCAGGGAAACCTTCAGCTTCAGAGCCTGGGCCCTCCACTGCCTCTTCCCACAACTCATTTGGCAAGTGGGGCCCACTCCCCACCATGGCCATAGATTAATAGATTGTAAGACTGGAAGGGACCTTGGAAGATTGAGTCCAGCCCCCTGCACCAGGCAAGAAAGACAGCTGGGGTCAGGTGACCCCAGCAAGGTGACTGACCATAGATCCATTCATTAGGACTCTCTGGGTCTTACCCTGCAGCCAGCTTCATACCCATCTAACTATTTCTCAGTTAAGCCCACAATCCTTCAATTTTGCCATGAGAACATTGTGGAATACCAGATCAAAGGCTTTTTGGAAATCAAGGTATACAATGCCAATCTCTTCTCTCTTATCCAGGTGGTGAGTTACGTGATTGTAAATGGAGATGAAGTTGGTAAGACGAGACCTGCCTGCAACAAAGCCATGCTAGCTCTTGTTCAGAATCCTACCTTCTCCAAGCCTATCATGCACAGACTCCTTAATTAATTTTTCCAGGATTTTCCCTGGGATAGAAGTTAGGCTAATTGGTGTATAGTTACCCAGGTTCTCCCTCCTCCCCTTCTTGAAGATGGGCACAACATTGGCCTCTTCCAGTCCTCAGGGACCTCTCCAGAGCACCGTGAGTTTTGGAATAGTTTTGCCAGGGGCTTCACGATGACTTAGCACTTTTGCATGGAGTTCATCTGGTCTTGCTGACTTATATATGTATAATTTCTTTAATTGATCACACACTGGTTCTATGGCAATAGTAGGAAGGCAGTCATTCCTGCCCTGCTCAATTTGTACCCTATCTGGCATGATTTTCCCCTTGGCCCAGTGAAATACCAAAGCAAAGTCGTCATTCAGGAGTTCAGTTTTCTCCTGAGTGTTGGTAACCAGCTGTCCTGAGTTGTTAAGCAATGCCCCCATACTTCCATTTGTTTTCTTCCTGTTCCCTACATTCCTAAAGAAGGATTTCTTGTGGTCCTTGGTTCCTGTCACTAATTTAAGTTCAGTCACCACCTTAGCCTTTCTAATGTGTTTCCTACAAGTGCGGGCTGTTGTATAGTCCTCCTTGGGGCCTGTCCCAAGCTTCCATTGTTTGTGTGCCTCTTTCTTCTTTCTTAGGAGGACTGCGATTTCTCTGTTTAGCCAAGAGGGCATCCTAGCCCTTCTGGTACCTTTCATCTGCATGGGAATGGACTTTCTCTATGCTTCCAGGATCATGTCCTTAAGGAACAACCACTCTTCATGCACTCCTTTTGCCGTTGGTCCCTGGTTCCACAGTCCTACCCCTACTAGTGACCTGACCTTGTTGAAATTTGCATTTTTCAAGGCCAAAACTTCAGCTGTATAACTGATTTGTCTGCCTTGCGATGGACAGTGAACATGATGATTTCATGGTTGCTGTCACCTAGGCTACCATCTATATTTCAGTCATTCACCAGGTAATCTCCTTTGGCCAGGATCAAGTCTAGGAGAGCATACCTCTGGTTGTCCTGTGCACCTCCTGAGCCAAGAAGAGCTCTTTGCAAGTCAGGAAGGAATGTGACTGGTTTGACTTGGCCAAGTGTTCCTCTCAATAGAAGTCTGGATAATTGAAGTCACCCTTGATGACTATATCCCAGACACGTGCGGCCTCTGTCAGTTCTTGGGGTCTTTTGCGTAGTGGGGCCTGTTGCAACATGCCCAAGACTGAGCTGCTGCTGCTTGAGAACTATGTGTTTGTGATTGGTTGGGCAGTGGGGGGGCCTCCAGGTACTACCTCAAGGGCCTATTCTACTTTGCTATGGCGGTTGCCACACAGGAGGTGGTAGGGAAGGGATTAGTAGTGGTGGACAAGTATGTCCCACTTGAGTGCCTGGAGGAGCTGGGGACCTTGGTGGTCCTCAGCCCTGTCCTGCCCTACATCCCCAACTGGGCCCTCATGCCCTTTCTACAGGACTTGAGGAGGGTCCTACCTCCAGTTTCTAATCTCCCACTGGGGTGCCAGGACCTTACCCTCCCCCATATTCATTCCTTTCAATGCCAAGTCACCATCCAGCTAGTGGCAGAGGTGGAGGGAACCTTATTGCTTCCCTTCCTGGTGTCCCCCAACCACATTTATTACACAGAAGGGGAGGTGAGGTGCTTTTGATGCCAGGCACCAGGGCATCTCCATTAGGAGTAGCCTCTCAGTCAGCCACAGAGGGCACCCTAGGCCCCCAGCAAGGAGAGGGGTGCCACTACCACTGGCATCACCGGGACCCCTTGCAGTTGAGCTTGCAGGAAGGCTGGATGCTGGGGCTCAAGGGATCCTGCACCAGTCATCAGCAGGGCTCCCAAAGCAGGAAGGTGCAGGCAGGGGAGGGTGATGAGGGAAGCCTGACAACTCCCACCATCGCCACCCCTTCCTAGTCCCACACTACTGCCAGCACCCTAGAGTGATTCCTCCCTAGATCACCTTGAGGCTGGGTGAGTGCTGGTCCCATACCGGTGGTGATCAACCACCCAGGCCAAGCTCAAAACCCAGAGACAGATCGGGCTTTGTGACATGGAGGGGGGTCCCCTTCCCACCACTCAAGAGAGGGGGCTGACATTACTGTCATTGCCGCCCTTTCCTGAGCTGTGCCAGGAATCCCACCCCCCAGAGAATATCACAAAGGTAGCTGTTCCTGCAGTGGGGAGGGGCCCAGGATGGCCCAGCCACCCTGAGGTAGAGGAGCCCATGGAGGAGACTCCTAACTCTGCTAGTTGTGACCTGCCTCTCTCACCACTGCAGGCACTGGGACCTTGGCCCCTGCTGACCTGGGGGTGGCCCAATGGTGAAGCCCTCCCCAGCTGATCACATGGGGGAGGTTGGAGCCCTGGAGCTCACACCAGTGGTACCAGTACCAACACCACGTAGGTTCCCAATACATCTTCCCAAACCCCAGTTGGAGCCACCCCTTCCACATATCCCAGTGTGTCCTGTGGCCTGAGGTCTGAGGGGGGAGAAGCAGGGTCACCCACCAAACATGTTTCCAGACTTGAGGGGGACCCTGCACAGGAACCCCTGCCACTTTTTCTTGCCACTTTCCATGCTGCCCGCTCCCTTACCCCAAGGGGCTGCATCTCTCCTTCCCCCTCCCCTGGGCTTGGGGGTTGTAGTGGACCCTGTGGTTTGGGCAGCACTCCACCGGACCTCTGTCCCCACAGGGGAGGAGGAGTGGGAAACACCCATTCCACCTTGCAGCCAGGAGGAGCCCACCAAATCACAGGACCGAGAGGAACATGACTGGCAGTCTGTGGGCTCCATAGAACCTGCAGATCTCTTGGCCCCAGTGGTACCCAGGGAGGAGCTCCTCCAATTCCTGGAGAGCATGCACTGCTCTGGGAAGAAGATGTAGCTTTCCCTGGAATGCTGGTGGAATTTCTAACAAATCCTCAACTGGGTGAGGGCTCTGGTGGGGGAAGGCAAAGGGCACAAGTGGAGCAACACCAAAAACTACCATTGGGCCCAAAGCTTCCATGACACCCTCTATACCTTCAAGAGGGAAACAGAATGGCTCTTGGGCCCTGCAGCTGGTATTGCCTCCTGCAAAATCCCGCCCAGCCTCACAATACCTCTTACCAACTGTATGGTAACCCTCAACTGGCATGGCTGAAGGATGGGGCTTTGCAGGTGCCAGTTGCTCTCCTTCCTTCAGGAGGTAGGGTACTCTGTTTTTCCTGCAGGAGACCCACGCAACTCTAGCTGCCAAAGCCAATTGGCAGCTGGAGTGGGGAAACAGGATCTACTTCAGCCACTTCATGGACACAATCTGTGGGCTGGCCACCCTGTTATCCCTGAGCCTGCAGCCAGAGGTCCTACTCACTGTTGAAGTAGTGCCAGGCCACCTGTGGCATCTCCAGGTCCAGGTCCAGGGGCTCGTTCTCAGCCTGGCCAACATGTGCCCCTGTGCATGACTTGGAGATGGCCCACTTCTACTGGCAGGCAGCCACCTACTCCAGGCCCCTGAGCCCTCACGAGTGCCTGGTCCTCGGTGGGGACTTTAACATTACCCTCAAGGTACAGGACTGCACTGGCAGGGAGTGGAGCCAGGCTGCTGCAGGTGTCCTCAGGGAGATCATCATGGACCACTCCCTAATGGACATCTGGCATATGCACCACCCTGACACCACCACCTTCATCTTTGTTAGGGTGGAGGATGAGTGGGTATGCCACTCTTGGTTGCACCAAATCTTACATGCCAATAATAAACACTGCCCAAAACCACACCTTCAGGACTAGGCCAGCCTCCTTCAGTGACCACCACCTAATGTACACTTGGGTCATGCTGCAGCCCAAACATCCAGGGCCAGCCTGCTGGCACTTCAACAACAGCCTGCTGGAGGATGTGGGCTTTGTGTCTGCCTTCTGAGAGTTCTGGCTGGCCTGGTGTGAGCAGCATCCAGCCCTTTCCTTTGCCCAGAGATGGTGGGACATGGGGAAGGTGTGCATCAGGCAGTACTGTCTCCACTACAAATCGGGGCACACCCAGCAGTGGGAGGTAACTAGAGAGCAGCTTGAAAGGGAGGTGTTGGCACTGGAGAGGCATCTGGACAGCCTGTCCCTCTCTGGAGAGTGTTGGAAGATGTGGGAAGAGCTTTGCACTCTGGACAATGGCCGTGCCCACAGTGCGTTTGTCTGCTCTCATGTCCAGCTCTTTCAGGAGATGGACTAGGGCTCCCACTTCTATGCCCTGGAGAAGAGGAGGGACACTAAGAAAAACATTGCCTTCCTCCTTGTGGGTGATGGTGCCCCCCTCACGGACCCAGGTGAGATGCGAGAAAGGGTGAGGGCTTTCTACGCAGAGCTCTTCTCCCTGGGTCTAACCAATACAGATGCCTGTTGGGTCCTGTGGGAGGCATTGCTGCAGGTCAGTGTGGGTGACTGGGACTGGCTGGAGACTCCTCTCATTCTCATCAAGCTTTCAGATGCCCTCTGTCTGATGCTTGCTAACAAAGCATCAGGCACTGACAGTCTGACTGTGGCGTTTTACTGACATCCTCAGCTCAGACCTTGCCGGGGTCTGGGCTGAGTCTGAAGGTGATGGGAAGCTCCCCCTGTCATGCAAGAGGGCCATTCTGGCCCTGCTGTCCAAAAAAGGGGACCCCCCCTACAACCTGAGGAACTAGCAGCCAGTTTCTCTCCTTTATCCAGACTATAAGGTCATAATGAAAGCCATCTGTTTGTGCCTGAGATCCATGAAGACGGACATGTTTCACCCTGACCAGACGTACACGGTTCCAGGGCATTCCATCATTAAAAACCTATATCTGGTCCAGGACTTCCTTGAGCTCACTCACAGGGATGGCCTACCTTTCAATCTACTTTTCCTTGACCTGGAGAAAGGATTTAAAAGGATGGATCCCAGGTACCTCGCAGGCACAGTGAGGGCGTGCAGTTTCTCTGGCTCCTGTATGCCTCCACAGAGTGTATGGTCAAGCTCAACTGGACACTGGTGAAGCCCATCCTGTTCAGCAGTGGAGTGTGGCAAGGCTGTCCGCTGTCTGGCCAGCTCTACATCTTTGCCCTCAAGCCCTTCCTCTGTCTCCTGTGCAAGCCAGTGGTGGGGCTGGTGGTTGAGGAGCCACCCATGAGTGTGGTCTGTCAGCATACACCAATTAGTGCTCTTCACTGTCCAGGACCCAAGTGACCTAGCACAGGTGGAGGCCTGCCAGTCTGTCTACTCAGTGGCATCCTCTGCCCAGGTCAGCTGGGTCAAGAGCTCTGGCATGATGTTGGGTGATGGGTGGAAAGTGAGCTTGCCTCCAACCTGTGCTCCAGTACATTCAATGGCGTGCAGACTTGCTGCTCTATCTGGGGGTCTACTGTTCCCTCCCCCAACCACCCTTTACTGTCAGAGAACTGGCACCAGCTGGAGGTCAGGGTGTTTGAGTGGGTGTGGGCATGGGCAGGCCTGCTTCAGTCTCTCTCCCTTCATGGGAAAGCACTGGTCATCAACCAGCTGATTCTGTCCATGCTCTGGTATCACTTTAGCATGCTGGCCTTTCTTCCAAAGCTCCTGGCCAGTCTCCAGAGGTGGGCTTTGGGGTTCTTCTGAATGGGACGGTACTGGGTCTGTGTGTGTGTCCTGAGCCTCCCTTTGTGTACGGTCACATCCGCACCTTCCACCTTCAGGCCCTGCAGAGGTTCCTCTATGGTGCTGGTAGCCAGGTGACATGAGCCCTGATTGGCTGCACCTTTCTCCACCACCTCCAAGGGTTCCAATACAACCAGCAGCTCTTGGGGTCTGTCCAAGCAGGACCTGGAGGAGCTGCTGGATTTCTACCAGGACCTCCTCAGGGCCTGGAGGCTAGTCTCCTCTTCCAGGTCCCTAGTCTGCCTTAATTACCCAGGGCACTAACCTCCTCACTCAGCCCCTGCTGAAAAACTCTGGTGGTGGGCAATGGAGGTGCCCTGGGTGTGCCAGAGGATGGTCCTGGACCACATCACTTGTGTTGGAGACTTCCTGGACTATACTAGGCAGGGACGGGTATCCCTCTGTGCTGGCCCAGTGCACCAAGGTAGTCCCCACCCTTCAGTGTCCCCAGCCCTCTGGAACTCATCGTGGGGCTGCTGCCTTGGCAGGCCCCACAGCACTCTCCACCTTACCACCTCAGCAGGCTAGGGGACACCAAGCCGGTCCACTTTCTAGCAGCCTACCACCACCATCTCTACATGCTCATGCTCCACAATGCCCATCATCCCATCTTCACGTCCCATCCCAACAACAATGGCGGAACACCCTAGGTGGAAGCAAGGGTCCAAAGTGGACTAGCCTGTATTCCACCTTGATTCCATGATCCACCAGAGACAGCTGCCAGCTTCTTCATGGTGCAGTCTTCACAGTTATGCATGTGGTGTGCTTTACAGACATCCCTGATACCTTTCCCTTTTGCCCACAGAGGGAGGCCCTGGTGCCTGCTTACCTTTATTGTGCCAGGTTGCAGCCCCTTTTCCACCTCCTCCAGAAACTTCTGCTTAGGTCCTGGCTGCACTTCTCCCTGCTCCACCTTTTTTTATGGACTCTCTGTCCATGCCCCACCAAATCCTGGGACCTCCTGGCCAGCCTCCTCCTGATTCTGCCTAAATCGGCCACCTATAAGACCAGGAAGGAGGCTCTGGCTGGGAGGATGTGGCAAGAGTGGGGCTCCCTTACCCCAAGGGGCTGCATCTGAGCAAGAGTGGGGCTGCTTTCCTGGGACTACTTTGCTCACGTCTCCAGACAGAGTTTCACTGATCAGTGTCCACAGGCTCCCTCAACTCCTTCAGGGGACAGTGGGTGCTGGACAGTCTGCTCTGTTCAGTGTCCCCTTTCACTGCCCCATTTATTAACCTATGGCCTTACTTTTGTTCCTGTTTTCTTTTTTGTTGTCCCAGGCAACCAGTTGATGTGTTCCCAGTAGCCTCCCTCATTCAGGGAGGGTTATAATTTCCATGATGGGCAATAGCCTATGAGATTTTTCTTGGCACATCAAATAGACCTGTATCTCACAGTTAGGGTCCTTGTGTAGACAGTGGAGTCCTGGCATTGTTACGCATGTGTAGGATGACTAGAGGTTGGGGTATTCTAGAACATTTGAACTCTTAGCCTTAATGATGTCATGAACCACTTCCAAAACCTGAGCTTGTGCAGTGAGTTGTTTGACCAGTACCTAGTTGTCCGGTAACCAGGAGAACAGTGGTAGTTAGGACCATTATTTTAATGAGTTATTATGGGTCATTGGGATAGGTTGATTTGTATGGTCCTAGGTGTGATTGACTTTGATTGGTATTGACTGAGAGAGTAATGATTGGATCTGCACGTGACAGGTGGCGTGGTTTGGATGTTATAAAGCCTGTCCAGTGTAGGGGCCGGCACGGCTTTTGGGGGTCATCATTGTCAGAGTTACAGCTCTCTGAGACCTGCTCTGTCTTGCACTCTCTCCCTTTTTTGCCTGGTGTGTGCACATGTGCAACTGTTTAGTAATTGAGTCCTTGTGTTTGTGGAACCCATCATTTATTGACTGTGGAGCGAGTGAGAACAGTGTATCTGTGTGTGGGACAGTGTTCGGGAGCAACAGGTGGGTCCTGATCACCTGAGCACTTTCCAGCCACTCAACTGCTTCTGCACATCACGTTGGTCAGGTAAAGTATCACCTACCCCTTTTCTGAGGTGCTCAGTACTCACCTGTGCATGAGGGAACAGCATAGAAATCCTCAGGTGTGTGAGGCTGTGGAGCACCTCTGGTGGCAGAAAGGTGTGGGGTTCTTTAGCTGTTCTTTAATTTAACTGTTTATAGTACTGTATCCTGTGTCTGTATACTGTTGCGTTTGGTTTTGTTGGTTCTTGTCTTAATATACTTGTGAAACTTTACATTTGTATGGGGTTTTGCTTGGTATTTTGCACCTCTGGTCAGGGCTAGGCAGTAGGCCAATTTCCAGAGGGATTTAACTCATTGGTATCCCTCAAATTGAATAGGGAGGTTGGTAGGGTATAGAGACTTAACAACCCTGTGTGTGTTTGAGAAGGTGTTTGAGTACTGTGTGTGTTTGAGAACGTATGCCTTGGGGTTCTCTGTTTTATTGTGGTGTGCCTGCCTTCTCTTTTCCCCGCTCTTCACTTGGACTTGTAGTGACTGTCATTCCTGTTTCTCCTCCCCACCCCCCTCACCTCCAGAAATGTGTTGTCTCATTCTCTTCTCCTCTTCCCTCCCCCACCAAGAAATGTGTACTATGTATCTAGTGGCCTGGTAGGCCAAGCATGGTGCTCCTTGGATAATAAATAGGTCTGTATCTCACAGTAGCACAGAGGATGCTAAGGGGAAAATATTTACACAAGGCCTGACTAGACTGAGCTGTCCCCTGCCCCTTACCATATTTGGTGTAGGCAAACCATGGATTTCAGATGGCATTACCTGTGTTTGTTTTCAGATCCTTTTTTGATAATTTCTAGCATTTTTCTTGCCTCCTTTGATGGCTGCTGACCCCTGGGCTGATATTTTCAGAGAACTATGCACAATAGCTCCATGGTCTCTTCCCTCAATATTCTGAGATCCTTTTGTACTTCTTTAGAGTCATTTTTTTTTCTCTGTAGTACCTTGAATAATATAATGTCATCTGTGAACTTGGTGACCTCACTATTCACCCCACTTCAAATCATTTATGATCCTTGTTGAACAGCAGAAGCAAACTTTCATCAAAGGAGTTGGGCTAAGGACAGGCATTCAAAAAGCCTGAGCCTGAATTGATTCAGTCTTTGCAGGTTAATCTAACCTGTAGAGAGTGGACTGGTTTGCAAGTGGATAGACATTTGGCACACGCCTGCAGTGGCTCAAGCCAGGAACCCGGGGATGCTAGATCACCCCTCCCTTTCACAGAGAAGCTGAGATGAAGAGTGGGGGCATGCCCAGTCCCTGGCAGGTATGCCCCAGGGGCTCCCTGACCAGCTGGGAGCAGTCCAGGCATGCAGGGCTGCCTGGCCTCAGAGGGGAACTCTTGCCCCTCCTCCCTCTCCCCCACCATGGTGGGACTGGGAGGGGGCCCTGTTCAGTGCTGGAGAGGCTCTTCTCCCTCTTACTCCCCACCTTGTGGTGGGGTACGGGGCTCTGTGGGACTCTTCCCCCCACTCCTACCTACCAGGCCAGAGAGATGCTCTGTTCCATGCTGGGAGGAACTCTTCCCCTTCCTCTTATTCACCCCAGAGGAGCAGCGGCAGCACGGAGCTCAGCTGGACAGGGTGCAGATGTGAGGGAGGGTGGGGGGTGTAGGGAACCCCACACATGCTCCCCATGGTGTGCAGCCCCCACTGCCTGCCAGCAGCAGCAGGCGGGGAGGTCAGGGTGCTAATGCTCGGTGCAGGCACAGTTCCAGCTGGCACTCTACGGGGGGGAAGGAATGGAGTCTGCCTTATCCCCAGGGCTCTGCTCCCTGAGCCTGCAGCTCCAGCACTCACAGCAGGGGAAGCCCTGCACTGGAGTCAGCTGCTTCCCCCGCTCCCCACTGTGCAGGTCCTGCACTCTGCCAGGAGTGGAGGGAGCCCTGCCCCCTGCTTCCCTGCAGAGTCCAGTGTGGGGCTTCCCCTTTGTGAGTGAGGAGCTGCAGGTGCGGCACAGGGTTGTGATAGAGGCAGCCAGCACTGTGCCGGGGGTGAGGAGTGCAGACCCGTGCTGCCTGCCCAGCCACTTCTATCCCCATGGCTCTGTGCCACATCTACAGCTCTTCACTCACACATGGAAGCCCCCCGCTGGACTCTGTGGGGAAGCAGGGGGCAGGGCTCCCCCCAGTTCCAGCAGTGTGGGACCTGCATAGTGGGGAGTGGAGGAAGCAGCTGGCTTTTGTGTGGGGCTTCCCCCGCTACAGGCTCAGGCTCACGGAGCAGAGCTGCGGGGATAAGGCAGGCTCCATTCCCTCCCCCTGTGCAGTGCTGGCCTGAACCATGCCTGTGGTGGGCATGAGCACCCTAACCTTCCCCCCTGCTGCTGCTGCCAGGCAGTGGGGGCTGCACTCCATAGGAGAATTGTGTGGGGATCCCTACACCCCCCATCCTCCCTCACTCCCACACCCTGCCCAGCTGAGCTTCATGCTGCTCTGCGGGGAGGGGGGGGGGGGGGGGGGGGGAGGAAAAGGAAGGGGAAGAGTTCCACCCAGCATGAAATTGGGCCTCCCCCTGTCCCCACTCCTGTTCTGGGGCTGGGCAACATCGCATGGAGCCCCCTCTGCTCCCAGCCCCACAGTAGTGTTGGGGAAGGGAATGAGGAGGAAGAGTCCCCATTCAGTGCCTCAAAGTCCCCATCCCCACCCTGGGAGGAGGAGGATGGGGAAAAGTCCTCCCCAGAATAGAACAGAGTCCCCCTCCTTACTCTGCGGGACAACCAACCCAGCGTGGCCCAATTAATCATGGAATCACAGAAAGGAGGACCGGAAGGGACCAGTAAGATCATCAAGTCTGGTCTCCTCTCATGAGCAGGAGGTAATTGGGCTCAAACGAGCTCAATGAGATATTTGTCTAGCCTCCTTTTAAAGACCACCAGAGATGGTGACTGCACCACCTCTGCTGGAAGTGTGTTCCAGTTTCTAGTTACCCGTATAGAAAAGAAGTTTTTCCTTATGTCCAGTCAAAACTTTCCCTCGACTAGCTTGTGTCCATTGGCCTGCATCTTCTGGCAGGGGTGGGGGGTGGCTTTTCTGAAAAGTTGTTCTCCTAGATCCTTGTGTTCTCCCTTGACATATTTGTAGGCGGCTATCAAGTCACCTCTCGGCCTCCTTTTGCTCAGGCTGAAGAAAACCCAGATCCCAATGTCTATCCTCATAGGGCCTGTCTCCCAGGCCCTTGATCATGTGGGTGGCCCTTCTCTGTACATTTTCAAGCTTGTCCACATCCTTCTTGACGTGCATTGCCCAGAACTGAACACAGTACTCCAGCTGTGGCCTCACCAACACCGAATAGAGGGGGAGGAGCACCTCTCTGGATTTGTTGGTGACACATCTGGAAATGCACGCCAAAGTTCTATTTGCTGTGCTGGTGACTTCTTCACACCGGTGGCTCATATTCATCCTTGGGTCAATTGCCACCCCTAGGTCCCTTTCAGATGCAGTACCAGCCAGTGGACCACCACCCATTGTATAGATATGGTGAGGGTTCTTTCTACTCAGAAGAAGGACCTGACATTTGTCCCTGTTAAATCTCATATGGTTTTGTTCAGCCCATAGGACCATCCTGTCAAGGCCTTCCTGAATCTTTGACCTGTCCTCTGATGTGCCAGCTTGTCCCCACAGCTTGGTATCATCTGCAGACTTAATCATTGCACTTTTTCACTCCCTCATCCAGGTCATTAATAAAGATGTAAAAGAGCACAGGCCCAAGCACTGATCCCTGTGGTACACCACTGGAGATGGCCTTACAGCATAAGGCTACTCCATCAATTATGACTTGTTAAGATTGGCTGCTGAGCCAGTTCCCAGCCCACATCACCGTAGCCTGGTCTAGGCCAGTTAAGGTGAAGGGGGCAGAGAGAAGGGATAATTCTACCCTCTATCCCTTTCCTGTAGCCGTGGTCTACCAGCTTCAGGGGCCACCACTGCAGCCCCCTCCCCTCTGCTCCCTGGCAGACAGGCTGACCAGAGCTGTGGTGTGGGAGGAGGAAAGAATTAACCCAATCCTTGCCCACTTTGCATTAACAGGACCATGCCAGCCGGTGTCTCTGCTAGGGCCTATCCCTGCTCTGGCTCGAGAGCAGAGGGGTGGGGTCAGCCCTGTGGCTGGAACAGAGAGCCCTGCCCAATCCAGAGAGCATGCCAGGATGCTGGAGGTGTCTGCTTTATCTTAAACCAGCAAGAGGTTTGGGACAGACAGTTCAGAAGCCGGTTTGACCCAAGTCAGTTAAGTCTGATACTACGTTCAGTCAGGTTTATCTCAAACCAGTTTTGGCCATTTTAAAACTGGTTTATGTGCACTAAATGTCTGTTCTGTTACAGGTTTGAACCAGTTTCTGATCTTTTAAACCGGTTTATGTGTAATGTCTGTCCCTAGCCTTGGTGCTACCTTTGGCACCTAATAGGCATTTCTGTTCGGTGAGTCAAGTTTATCCACCTCACTCCCAACTTCATTTTCCAGCGTCCATGGAATTTGGGATTTGGATTTGTCTGTTTGGCAGCACATAGTTCTAGGCTATTGAGATGACTTTCTATGAGCATACTTTCGAAATTGTAACTACAACAAACCACACTTCCCATGGGCTTGAAATGTGTGCTATTTTCATTTATTGCATTTGGTGATTAAACATTCTTCCTCACATACTGGCTTCCTATCAGTTCTGTAAAGTCTGCCTCTGTTAAAGCATTCTGGTAGCTGGAGAGAAATCTTTTAGTAATTATCAAACTGTGGTAGTGTTTGTTGCCTGTATGCTGCTGGCTGCAACAGTAAATCATGTTTCTTTGTTATGATTTTTGGGTTTTTCCCAAGGCGTCTAATGTACTCAGTGTTCTTCCATGGAAATAATAGTTATCAACATTGATGCATAAAGCTTTTATAATCCATTTAATTGGAAGTATGGAGAACTCCACCGCAATACTGAGGAGTCGCTCTGGCTTTGGAAGTCACATGCATTAGGGGGCAGGCAGCCTAATGAGTGCATTCTGACAAAAGACAGCTGTGCTGAAGCTTACCTTGCAACTTGGTATATTAGAATGCCTCAGATCAATACAATTAAATTACAGATGGAGAGTTAATCCAATTATTATTACTATTTCCTTTAATTCTGTGGCTCCTATCATGTACTTGCTATAACACAGCTCTCAGCAATACTGATGGTAGCTGCTTGAGTCACAGAATTCCAATTTTAAATGATTTTTTTGGCTACCTGTAGCGTTTGCAGTTCATTTTAATTTTCTTTTGCTTTGACATTGCTGTCTGTAGTCCAGTGTAGCTAAGCCTGCTATTGTCACTAGATGTATATTTCTCATCCAGTGCTATCTGAATCCACTAATTATTTAGCCTGTGATGGTTTAACATGAGATAATAGAAGCCCAAATATCTTCTAATGATACTCCTTAATTTTGAAACTTGGTTTCTATGATGATGTGGAACATTTAGCCCACTTGGAAATGAACTCAATTACATGCTTGCCATTTGCTTTTTTTTGCTCTTTAGTTACTGATATAAAGTCTCCCACGTGACTGTGCAATAAGGCCACTGCACAGAAAAGTTGCAGTTGTTTACAGTTGTATCTAAACATGAGCAGAGGCTCTGACCAAAGAGCTAGCCCTTTAAAAAAAATGAAAACTCTGTCTACTGTTAAGAAGAGTTGGATTTTATTGTTCAGTTTCTACTTAATCTCTAGAATATTTTTGTGTGCCCAGCCTTGCTAATATGCCTGTTTCTCATTTTAACTTGTTCCTTGTCTTGGCTTCTCATTATGTTTCATTTGATAAAAGGACAGCCATGAAACTAACTTCTTCAGTTGTGATTGGAAATGTAAAAAACAATATTTCAAATACCAGTACTTTCTTTCATTGATGTGTCCAACACATGGGCTCAGAACTAATTATGAGCCACTAAGGTCTTAATGTGCCTGAAGGTGACTATGCTGAGGGCACATTAAGACCTGTATTTAAGAGTGACTGAAAGAGAAGTAAAGATCAAAGTAGCCTTTGGTTTCCTATTTTAAAAAGTAAAAGGGGTAGGATGCTGGTGCTCTTTTTTTCTAGAGCCCTATCAAGAGTAGAGGATTCATTAGCAGTTGACTTTCTTGAAAAATGCTGTTGCTTTGTGGAGAAAAAAGGGATTAGTTTCTCTGGGATGGCTGAAGGGAAGATGAGATGGTTGCTTCTTGGGAAGGAAACTTGCTTCTTTTAGACTCTGGGGCTGAGAAGAATGGTTTTTACAGGAAGAAGGGAGACACAGGCAGCAGGAGCTTAGAAAGGACCTTCCTATGGACCTCCATCAAAACCAGATGATTCTGTGCAAGGGCAACTGAGGAGCTTTGAAACTAAGCTTTGAAACTCAGATGTCCTTCTTCAAGAGCTACCTGTATCTTTGACCCCACTCGCATTATATCCTCATGTGTTAGGCCTGTGGGGAGTAGATTTTCATCCTCTTATTCCTGAAGTAGCCCCAAGCCATTTGAGCTTTTATTTCCTTTTGCTGTTAGCAATATATCATCCATGACATGTATTTGAGTTGTTGCAGTGTCCTTTAGTAGAGTGCAGTTGGATATGTACATACTGTCTAATTTGTTTTTTAAAGTATGATATAATGTGGATTAAGATAGAAAGGTGGTGGAAAAGAGCACTTCTTGGAATGCAGAAAAGTTTGGGTGAACAACATGCAGCTGCCTTTTGTTTTCATTCCTTTTTTGGCCCAAACATTTGAAGGTCCTTTCTTGAGGAACAAGATGCCTCAGCTTTCTATAACTTTTTTTGCCCAAATTTTCCCACAGCCTTTGAAGATAAAATTATTCTGGCAATTTGTTACATAAAAGGAGTGTCAGCAGATTTGTCTTCTTCTTAGCAGGCAATATAAATAGCATATTTTAATTTGCAGCTCTGCAACAATACTAAATTTCTGCCACAATGAAGGGTTCCTTGCAACACACAAGGAAGAATTGCAGGTCCCAGGAAACTGATCTGATATTGAAAAGACACCTGTAATGTGGGAATGAGAATAGCGTGAGACAGCATGATATCTGTACCAAATTATAGGTTCAATTTTTTTTAGTATGTTCTGCATGTATGTCTGTTTGCCTGAGGGCATTGTTTTCCAGATAAGTTCCCTGACAAGTAACAGAAGGATAGGAGTATTGCTGGTAAACCATCAAGACAGCAGTCTGAGGCCAGTGGGAAACAACCTTTTTAGAGTCTCTCCTAAAAGCTAGTTACTGTCAGGTTGTGCAGAAGCTCCTCCTACACAAGGCTGAGTAGTTAAAAAAAACCCTCAGACACTGAAGCTGACATCTCTTATTTCTCACTTCTGTTGGTTCTGAGCAGCATTGAACAACACATGATATCAGAAGTAGGGTAAAATGAACCGAGATGATACTTGCAGTAGAAAAATGGAGCAGTTAAAACAGGGACAGGCAAGTATTTTGGCTGGAGGGCTACTTAATGAATTTTGGTGAGCTGTTGAGGGCCACAGTGGTAGCCCCACCCCTTGAAAGGTGCCCTGCCTCCTGGTCACCATCTTGGGAGCAGAAGGCCTGCCCCTAACCCCTGACCTTTGCTGCTAGAAGCCCTACCCCTTGCCTCTTGGACGTACTCCTTTTGGGAAGGGAGGGTTGCCATCTTGGAACCAGAAAAAAACCAAATCACAAACTAAAAGTCAAGCACTTACTATAACATATTTTATTTTATTACAAAACATATTTTTGTCATGATTTGTGTCTGTGTACTGTATATAGAGGTGATCGCATAATAATTAAAAAATAAAGTCTTACTTTTGTATATTGTGTGGGGGAGTGTTTGGGAGTGGGTGTGTTCAGGGGGTTGTGAGGAGGAGTGGCTGTGTATGGGGGCAATAGGTTATGTTGGTGGGTGTGTATGTGGGGGGAGCTTTGTGGGGTGGGGACCCCCATGCACTCCTGCCATGCAGGCACTGCTACCTGGTGGCACACAGCTCTGGTCAGCACTGCACATGGGGGCAAGGAGCACAGCCAGGCCGGCCCACCTCTATTGCATGGGGCTCCACACAGTGCACATGCAGCTCCCAGCAGTCATGCAGCACTGGGGGAAGCCCTGTGTGATGGAGCCAGATGCCTTTACTGCCCCCTGCCATGCAGGTCTTGGGACTCCACTGGAAATGGAGGGGAGCTCGCTGGCTGCACTCCTGGTTGGAGCTGCACACCACCAGGTAGCACTGCCTGCGCGGGCTACAAGCTACAAGCGCCCTGAGCAGCCCTGCCTGCTACTGCTGCTGCCGCTGGCTACAGGGACTGTACACAATAGGGGGAATGTGTGACGGGGTCCCCAATCCCTTATTCTGCCCACCCAAGCTCTGTGCTCCCACTGTCCCTGTGGGCACAGGTTCCATGCTGCTGCCAGCCTCATCCCCATTCTTTGTGCTTCCTCCCAGCTGCAGCTCCCCCCCACGCCCCCTGCTGCTTCCCTCCCAGGTTCCTGGAGTGAGCAAGAAGCTGGGGAAGCTGAGAAGGTCCCCCGGCAGCTGCAGGAGTGGCAGCAGCAGGCAGCAGCCCCTCTCAGAATCTGTGCGCTGGCTGGACCAGGCCCTTCTGCCCACGAAGGTGGGAGAGAGGCATGTGGGCTAGGTGGTGTACGATTAGTTGGTGGTCGCCAACAGGCCAGATGAAATTGCTTGGTGGGCTGGATCTGGCCCCTGGGCTGTATTTTGCCTGAGTTAAAAGCTTTACCTATATTGAAACTCTGGATTTGTGGAGGATATCTAGAGGTGTTTAAAACAGTCTTTCACTCAGTATGGACAAATTTGGTGCCCGCTAAAAGGAAGATGGTCATTATCTGGTTTTGAAGCATTTGATATTTGTAATGGTTTTCAGTTAACCAGGATGGACATGGTTAACTATAAAACTGTACTCCAGAAATTTGAGAAGATTATAAAAATAAAATACGTGGGAGAGTATAGAAACCGGAATTGTAAGTTTGTGATTGATTTAAGGTTGAAGACACAATCTTGCAATTTTGGGGGAGAATTGGGTCCCCGATAAATGATCAGATCCAATTAGTCACATAAAAAAATACTCAAAACAGAGGTTATGGAAAGACCTGGAATTACTCTTTGACAAGCAATGAGAATTTTCCAAGAAATGGAATTTATCAGCCCAGATTAAAGGTTATGGAGGAAGGATGGTGCTATGAATCCAAAATGCAAGAAACCCAAGGTAGAAAGGAAGTGAAGTTAGACTCTATTCTTTATTTGAACTGGTAGATTATGGAATTACCCCAAGGAAGCATGGGGTTGTCACCTGCTGACATTTTGTTGAAGAGAACTGAAATACAGAATGTCTACACTGTAACAAGTGGGTCATGTGCCCTTGAATCTCACAGTTAGTAACAATGATGAGTCTTTATTGACACTCTCCTAGAATTCAGTTGCTAGTAACTTTGCCTGCTTGCAGTAGTTCAGTTTATAGTATATTAGAATTGCAGTGAAGGGTGGTGGACCAGGTAGCAACAAGGCTATTAGGGTACAGACTCGCAACATATTTACTACAGAGTAAATGGACATCATAATAAAAGTGGAAAGGATAAAGAATTCAGTCTGGCACAGGTATATGTAATTCCAGTTTGTAAAGTTACTGTCAAAGTGCAGTATGTAATAGTTACTCAATAGTGTACCTGTTCCCACAGTTGATTGCATATCAATGCAGACTGGATCCCTGCCATGGAGCTAGGCCTTATAATAGCCCCTACTGTGGGCTAAATCTGTAGCTCTGGTCACATGTTCTCTCCTTACTGGGCACATCTACATGTTCATTAATGCGCAGTAGTTACTGCTCATTTAGTTTAGTACTCGCTTAATGAAGTACTAACTAAATGCGCAGTAACTGGTTACTGCCCACCCAAACTCTGGGCTCCCACCCCATCCCCCTGGGTACAGTAGGAGCCCAGTAGCACTGGTGCACGTTATTTCATAATGGTTACTGTACAGTAACCTAATAACACTGCACAGTACCTTATTAGCATGGTTTTTGACTGGCACGCTACTGCCAACTGGTATTAGGCTACTGTGTTGTAAGCATCTTGTGTAGTTGAAATTACTCTGTATGAATTGTGTTGTTTGCCATAACTTTCTAAGGACCTAGCCTTTTCTGAGGCATTTGGTAAACCTAACAACATACCACCGTTGCTCATTCTGAGCTCTTTTGTGATATTTTTGGAACAAATTCTGTGCACATTTCTCTTCCAGGTTCTTTCACTGAAATTTCCTGAAAGATTTCTGTAGCCAGCTAAAAGTGATCTTTTGGGGAACTAGGGCTCAAAAACTTTTTATACTGGCCAATCTTGAGTGATATGATTTTTTCCATATTATTTCTAGCTTACAGCATATGTACATTTCCACATGTAAAGGTCATCTTTGCCTTACGTAATACTATAAGTATTTCCAATGAAATCAGTAGAGCTACTTGTGGTGGTCAGGTGCTGTCTGATATGTGTGGTAACATTTGAATTTTGGTTATAAATAGACAGTATCCCTTAGCTGGGCGTACTGTATTCTTCAGGAAGACCGGTTAAAGGGTTAAGCATGGTGTGTTATGATGGTGTGTTCTGTATAAATCAAAGCAGCTTAAATGAAAATATATTTTTTTCTTTTTTTTTTCCTTTTGTTCTCATGAGAAACACCTGCATCTGTAGAGAAGTAACTTTTAGACTGGTAAAACTGAATAGATTTTATTAAACTGTAGGGAAAAGGAGATATTTTCCTGTTCAAACTCAGCTTTTGTAATGTGATTTTTTTACTATTAATTTATAGGGTATATGGACTGGTCATGTTCCTATGAGGAAGGCCATTGGGATTTAGGAGCCAATGCAGGTAAAGCTTCTGTTATTTAGGGATGAATAATAAGACATGAATAAATTGTAAGAAAGGAAAAACCCTCTCAGTTAAGTGAGAAACATGACACATGTATCACTGCAGATTTCCTATCTTTCAGTTATTGTTTTGGTTTTCCCCCCAATATATTGTTTTATAATTTTTTTGAAACCAGGTTTATAAAATGTTTATAATTTTTATTATGCAATGGCTTTACTTGAGCAAAACTATCAATTTCAATAAACACCTTCCTCAAATAAATACAATGGGTCAAATTCCACAGGTCTTATCTCTTTTATGGTATATACATTGTAGATCAGAACATGAATGGCTTCTGTCATTCTGCAGTTTAACAACAACAAAAAAGTGCAC
Organism: Alligator mississippiensis; assembly: GCF_030867095.1. NCBI lineage: Eukaryota > Metazoa > Chordata > Crocodylia > Alligatoridae > Alligator > Alligator mississippiensis. Next base: position 33,338,347 of record NC_081826.1, on the reverse strand, counting down.
TGGTCCCATTGGCATAAAAACAATTTCTCTGCTGTTGCGCGTGTTTCTTGCATGGGAGTGAAGAAAAAATATTTCCTTTCAGTTAAGTTGAATGGACTTCAGTTGTATGTAATATAATTTCACATACATTGATGAACAGCAAACTTGTTTAATCTTGCTTCCAAGAAAAGGCCTTCTCATGCACTCAAAACCCCCTATGAATGGTACTTGAAAATGAAGACAAAGTTCTCATCCTTTGAGTTGACTTTTGTCCATAATCTGTAATAGTTACAGCTGGCATCTAAAGTTTGGAGGTTCTTTAGAATACCTATGTTGTTTTGATATTCAGCTGATAAGATTGCTCATTTTCCTTATGTAGGCTTTTTTGTATTGCTGTTACCCTGAAATGATTTGACTTTGACCATGTTATTCATGTGTTCAATTCAAATAAGGTACATTTACTTTGTAGTGCATTTTCTGTACCATCAGTAGATACAGAAAAATTAATTAAGTCTAGTCTAGAAACACTATCATTACTTGAGGCTCCTTCCCATAATAGCATTTGCATGTAATCTACTCAGTAATGCAGTAAGTAGTATGTTTCCGACTGACTAGTAGGCTTGCGCGAGTAGGCAGCTATTCGATATGGCTTCAGATCCGGCTGCTTCGGATGCCACAGATCCGATCCAGAGCTCTGGACTGGGTTTCTGCTTTGATCCAGCCGAAGTGGCTCTGAGGCTTCAGAGCTGCCTCGGAGATCCGGCCATAGAGTATAATGAGGAATCAATTAAATATCTATAAGTTTGTTGTTTTTTGTTTGATTTGGATGAAACATACAGGAGTGGTAGCCCCTGGTGAGGCCACAAAGCCTGCCAAGTTTCGAGAAGATTGGTGTAGGGGTTCAGGGGGAACTGCACCCCAAATTCTTGAAAGCAAAACTCATATCATGTGTATGTGTTAAGCCACAGTGAGGTGAAAACTGCAGGGGTGGTGACCCCTGGTGAGGCCACAAAGCCTGCCAAGTTTCAAGATGAAAGGTGCAGGGGTTTGGGGGGAACTGCACCTCAAGCTGCTGACAGGCAAAACACATGACATAGATGACCCTGTGTGTGTTAACGTGCAGTGGCCTGAACACTGCAGGGATGGTGGCTTCTGATCAGGCCATGAAACCTGCCAAGTTTCAAGGAGATAAGTACAGGGGTTTGGGGGGAACTGCACCTCAAGCTGCAAACAAGCAAAACTTGTGATATGGGTGGCACTGTGTATGTTAAGGCGCAGCAGGGTGAAAGCTGCAGGAATGGTAGCCCCTGCTGCAGCCACGAAACCTGCCAGCTGTTCTGGGGCCCTGAACCCCTAGCTGCTGACAGACAAAACTCATGACATGGGTCCTTGTGCAACTGACTGTCTCTGTGTTGGGTCACTTAATTGTCTGTATTGATTCCTTTCTCTCCTTAGTCTCTGGTTTTGTAGGTGTTAATCTGTGCTCGTTAACTTGTTATGTAGTAGCTAGCTACTGTGTATTGAGCTGGTCCCTGAGTGAATCATGATTGATTGGTAACTGGTAACACAGTAGTTTAGCAGCCAGGCCTGCAGTAGTCCCCCTCCCAACCCCAAAACAGAGACAGCTGCACAAGCACCCATGTCATGAGTTTTGTCTGTCAGCAGCCAGAGGTGCAGGGCCCCAGAACCCAGAAGCTCTACACCTATCTCCTTGACAGCTGACAGGCTTTATGGCTGCAGCAGGGGCTACCATCCCTGCAGCTTTCATCCTGCTGCGCCTTAACACACAGTGTCGCCCATGTCACGAGTTTTGCTTGTCCGCAACTTGAGGCGCAGTTCCCCCAAGCCCCTGCACTTATCTCCTTGAAACTTAGCAGGGTTTGTGGCCTGAGCAGGGGCCACCTCCCCTGCAGTTTTCAGCCCACTACACCTTAACACACGCAGGGTCATCTATGTCATGTGTTTTGCCTGTCAGCAGCTTGAGGTGCAGTTCCACCCAAACCCCTATACCGATCTTCTTGAAACTTGGCAGGCTTTGTGGCCTCACCAGGGGCCACCATCCCTGCCGTTTTCACCCCCCTGTGGTGTAACACGTAGATGTGACATGAGTTTTGCTTTCAGGAATTTGGGGTGCAGTTACGCCCAAACCCCTACATCTATCTTATTGAAACTTGGAAAGATTTGTGGTCTCACCAGGGGCTACTGTCTCTGCAGTTTTCACCCCCCTATGATGTGACATATACATGTGACATGAGTTTTACTTGAAAGAAGTTGGGGTGCAGTTCCCCCTGAATCCCTGCACTGACCTTCTTAAAACTTGTTAGACATCCTGCTCTCAGTAGAGGCTACAACTCCTGCAAATTTCACCCAAATCAGACAAAGAACAACAAACTTATAGATATTTCATTGTTTCCCCATTATACCCTATGGCCGGATCTCCAAAGCAGCTCCAAAGCTTTTCCAAAGCACTTCGGAAAGCCTAACAAAGCCAGCGCTTCAGTCCAGACATGCTACTTCAGACACCAAAGCATCCAAAGCTTCTCCAGATTTGAAGCATGGTCCAAAGTGTCACACAGCCCTACTGATTAGCTGTATAGCCAGGCGTTGGGGCTGAAGCCAGTATCAGAAAAGCAGGTTTCTAGGCACATGCATAGTGAATGTAGGAGTTGTTAACAGAGCTGAGAACACTTCTAAGGAGTTTGAAACAAAAACAAGAGTTTGGGTTCTGGTTTGCCTTTAGAAAATTAGGGGTTGATATTTTAAACTGATTTAAGAGCTGGATTTCTAGATCTGTCCTTCACAACTCTTAATCAAGTCTTGATTATATATAAGAAAAAGCTAGTGCATTCATAGAGCTTAGAGTGATGTCTTGGAAATGCTGGGTAAGTTATCGGATGACTTGCAGAGCTATGATTTTCTGTGAGTGAGGCAAGGAAATGCTTTCTGATACAAGACAGCAGAAGCAAACTTGGTGCCAAGGTGAAATAGTCTCTCTCTCATTAGGGGCACTCTCCCTGATTGCAATAACAGATTTAGAAACTAGCCAAGAACACTCAGTGGAGCTGCAACTCATTTGCATTATGGGTGCATCTGGCTAGCCTCTAATGGTCTTTTCAGGGTTTTTTTGGTTATGATAATTAAAGAATAAACCATGACAGAAAAATTCTGGGTGTTGCTGCATGTCTCAGTAGGTTTTATATGGCACAAAACCAAAAGCTAAGTGAATAGAATCATCTGAGTAATGTGCTGGTTAGAGACATGCCTAACATTATAGAGAAACCACTAAAGCAACACCTCAGTTCTTTTCATTCTGTTCATCTGAAAGCTAAAATGCTGCACCATTTACTACCTGCTGGTGCTGTGTGAAGCAGTAACTGGATACTTCCAGTTCCTCTCACATGACCCTTGAATGGCCAAGTAGATTTTTTTTTTACTTTAGGTGCTTGGAGCCCCAAAATCTGAAGAATACCCCCTAAGATAAAAAATCCTAATGTATATGCTTGTGCTTGCTCGTGCATGCGTGTGCAATCTCTCTCTCTCGTGTGCATGCTTTCTCTGTATAGCTTATAAGGCTAAGTACAGAAAATCAAAAAGCCCAAGGTTGAATTGATTCAATATTAGGTTTTTCTAAGCTGCTTAGATTGAACCAATAATGAAGTGAACTTTTGAATCTAGAAAGGCAGCTAGATGCCTGCAGTGACCCAGGCCAGAAGCCAGGGGGTGCTAAAGCACACCTCCCAGCCTGCTGGCCACTGCCAAGAGCACCTAACTGCAGCTGAATGGGGCTCAAGAGACCCTCCCCAGGGTGGGGAGACCCCTACTAAGGCACAGGGATCTGGGCTGGCCCTGAACTACTCTTATTCCTCCCACCTGTGCGTCAGTGACTTTTGTGGGCCAGGAAGGGGGAGGGGGAGATTCCTTGCAAACCAAGGCTTTGGCCAGAGCTGGGAGGGAGGCTCTGTTCCCCTTCCTTCTCCCCATCAGACTGACAGGTGCAGGCAGGAGCAGGGCCACAGAACAGAGGCTTTGCTGTCTCAGCTCTGTGATAGCACAAGGGTAGGGCCAGCCCTGCTCAGCTGGAGCAAACAGCTCGGGCCAAGGCTAACCCACCCACCCCATGAGGGGGCATTAGTTTAGGCAGTTAAAAGCATCCTGGGATGCTGGGGGGACTGTGAGTTAACTTGAGTTGGGAGGGGATCTGGGACAGAAGTTTGATAGACTAGTCTAACCTAAATCAGTTAAATTTGGTACTACATTAATTCAGGTCTATCTTAAACTGGGTTAAGTTATTTTGAAACCAGTTTATGTGCACTGAAATTCTGTTCTCTTACAGCAGGGGTGGTCAAAATACGGTCTGCGGGATGAATCTGGTCCATCAGGTGACTGGATCTGGCCTGTAGCTGCCCCTGTGGTGCTCCATGTGGAACCATTTTGTGCATAGGTGGATTAATGCATGGGCCTGCAGGGCTCAGGCCCAGGGGCCTCAGATGCCTGGGTTCCCTTGGGAAATGGCAGATTTCCCCTTGCAGGAGGGCAGCATTCTAACCTTCAAGGGGTTATGGCTGGGGTGGCTGGGAGAAGGATGCAGGGAGCACTGCGTGCATGTGTGTGGCTCCATGAATGCACATGGCCCAGAACACAGCTAGGCAGTATGGAGGGCAGCTCCCTGCATGTAAGTGCATGGGGGCGGGAAGGGGCATGGGAGGACAGATTGTGGCCCTTGTGGTGAGGGAGGTAGTGGGGCAGGGGCTGGGGCTGGTGCCTGGGACCTGAGGCCAGGCCAGAGAGCAGGGCAGAGCCACAGACAGCTTGTTCCAGCGGGGGGGACGAGGGGGACAATGGCTCCCTGTCTTTGTGTGCCCCACCCCGGGGAAGGCCTTGGGGGGCATGTGCTCCCCCATATTTGTGCGCAGGCTGGATGTAGGCTGCTTGCTGTGGGCTTGGGGCTCTCCACTCTGCTGCCTTTGTCCCAGGGCCCTGTGCCAGCTGTGCATCCCCTGCCTGCCTGGCAGCAGTGGGGGCAGTGAGTTGTTCTGCCCTCTTTCCACTCAGCTCTGCTCCACTCTAGCAGTGCAGGGGGGCAGGAAGCAGGGAGGAGAAGTGGGCATGTGACACCCCACCCCCAGCCTAGCTGGATCCACCCAGCCTTCCCCATGAGGCATAGAGGCCCACCCCGCCCTTGGCAGCAGCAGCACCAAGAGGGGAAGGGGCTCCTTCCCCAGCAGAAGCCCAGGGCCCCAGTAAATCTTAATTCACCATTGATGCCCTGTCTATCTGCTCAGACAGGGGAAGCCTGTGCTGTGGCTGTCTCTGGCACCCACCAGCTTGGTTCCAGGTCAGCACACAGCCTCTGGTGGTGTGGCTGCAGCTGGGTGTTGCTCTGTGCCCCCTGCCTCCGGGGGCAGATCCTGCTTCTGATCTTATCCCTGCCATGCCACACAGGGCAAGCAGTTTCAGACAAGTGGGTCTTAGCCCAGTGTGCAGGACTCTGGATTCTAGAGCCGGAGCCCCATGCACCTGCCAGGAGCAGCACAGCATGGTGCAGTAGAGTGAGAAGCGAAGCTGCTGCTAGAGGTGGGGGGTGCAGAGCAGCACCTGGCTGCAGCCGCACTAGGAACAGCCTGCTCCAGGCTGCTCCTGCTCCTGCCCCTGCCCCTGCCCCTGCTGCACTATGTTGTGCCATGCTATGCCATTCTGAGCAGGTGGGTGAACAATTTCAGCCGGGTGGCTCCTGCTCCAGTGCTGGAGCACCAGCTTTAGCTCCCAGCTGCCTTCTTGGGAACTAGAGCTGGAGCCCCATATGCTGGGGCAGGAGCAGGAGCAGCTTCCAGAGGGCTGTTCCTAGTATGGCTGCAGCCAGCTGGGTGCTGCTGTACACCCCCTGCCTCCAGCAGCAGCTCCTCCTTTTGCTCCCGCTGTTTCACACCATGCTGCACTGCTCCTGGCCTATACATGGGGCTCTGGCTCCAGATCCTGGAACTGGAGGCAGGGGGTGCGGAGCAGCACTCAGCTGGTCTGTGGACACTGGCTGGAGCGTGGCATGGGCTGCCACAGTGTAAGCGGGTGGGGTTTGGCCCCATGTTGAGTGCTGAGGGGGCAGTGGGGACGGCACTGCCCGGAGGAGCTCTGCTGCATGTACCTCCACCTCTCTCCTCATCCACAGCAGGCTCCTGGGACCTGACTCCTGGGGTGTAGTGCCCAGGCAGCCCCCCCTTCCACACACATCCCACACACCAGAGGGCAGGGGCATGTGATTCCCAGCCTCGCCTTCCCCCTCTCACTCCTGAACACTGCTCCCCCCACCCACAGGCCCATAAGGAGTTTTGGTGAGTTGTTGTGGGGTGGTGGTGGTGTAGCATGAACTGAGCTAATGTAGCTGATGTTAACATAGAGTGTAATAGTAGTGAAATATAACCATGTTAGTCTTGTCCTGTAAGCAACTTGAAAACTCCATTTTGTATCCTTCTGCTTGACATAAGTAAATGAACTCAGCATTGCCTTTATGTATGTGTGTGTGTAAAAGGGTGAATGGTGAGAGAATGGCATACAGACAGGAGAAGAAGATTTAACTGTTTATGTAAGCAACAAGATGCCAAATGTAAGTTACCAGTCAGTAAACTAATTAATGAATGGCTAAAGAATCCCTTTTAGGCCTTGGGCACAAAGAAGATAACGAGGAGAAGGAATGCACCCATCTGCCAGACTGGCAGCAAAAACACTCCAAAGCTGAGATAAGCTGAAGACAAAAGAAGAACAACCACAAAAACAGAAGCTGGGTATAAAAAAATCCCAAAGCACTGAAACAAAGGATGCCAATCCCTATAAAAGAACACTTTGAAAATGTCAAATTGGGTGTCTCTTTCTCTACTTCTGCTTCATTGGAGCACAGATGCATCTGTTCACCCCGCTCCAGCTGTTATCTTCAAATCTGCTATCTTCAAATCATCATCATCTACTCAATAAGCCTCCCTGGGCTGATATTGAGCAACTATTGCTGGTAACTATGTCTGGTGTATGTGCAGATGAAATGGTTGTTTTGTCTATGTGTATGCCTGTGTGTAATGATGTGTATGATGATTTGTGTGTGTTTGTATGAATGGTGTGCCCGAACCTCTATGTCTAACTTGTGATCAATAAACGCGGCACCTTGCCTTATCCCCCTTTATAAAGTCTCACTTGTAATTTAAGCAATTGGTAATTTAATAACAGTGGAAGGGGTGTTGACCCGACCTGAGACAATCTGATCAAAATTCCCTATGTGGCCCTTGGGCCCAAATAATTGCTCATCCCTGTGTTACAGGTTTAAACTTGTTTCTGATCATTTAAATTGGTTTATGTGCAGTGTCTGTCTCTAGCCCAAAAGCTCATGCTTCTCTGAACAAGTTAGCGTATGACACCACATGCCATGCCTTCTGTGTAACTTCAGTCTATCATGGCTAACTACCTCTCTCTGCCCCTGTAAGACAAAGAAGAGTCCCAGAGGAAAATGATTTTGCACTGTATATTGAGCAGCTGTCTTTACTATTCTCTGATACCAGAACTTCTCTGGTATTCTTCCTCTATTATCTCCATGGAAGGAATTCAATATAATTTTATGCAGCAATTCAATTAACCCTTAGTTTTTGGGTTGTTCTCTTCCAGTTGTGAAGGTCTGTGTACATCCTATTGACCTGAGTCCAAAGCTTAGTGTATTTTTTCTGGGGTAGTTTGTGCTTATTGCTATTCATGGGGACCATGAACTACTTGACACTGTCAGAAGCAGAATGTTACACCAGATGCACCATTGACTCCCAGCTGGACATCATGCTGCTAGTGTCTCAGGAAGCTTTCTTTTTACCTCTAGTTGCTTAGGCATGAAGCAATCTATCTCAGCTTTTCAAGGCATAATATGAAGTGCTTTGGGAATTTCCTTGTTTTCATGAAAAAGCTATAAAAAGACTTTTATATTGTTACCCACTCAGTTGAGAGAGCTTAACTTCTTGGTGCAAAGAGAAAGCAGTGATATGTCCGTGGATCATGCAGACATGTTGGGAGAGAGGAGTGATTAGCTAGTAAATGGAGCTACTATGAAGAAATAATGGAAGATCTGTTAACAACATCATTAACTCTTGGGGGCTGGGGTAGGCTGAACATGAGAAGACAGAGTGACTGGAGCTTGAGACAAAGTACTGAGGTGTTAGCAGATTATACTAACATTGATAGCTGAGGTATTGGGGAAGAGTTAATCCTTGATGTTTGGACAAGATAGGCAAGTTGTGCTGCAAACATGTCTAAACAGGTAGGCTTTGCTGTACCGTATTAGCAGACTGTAACTACAAACATCTGCTGATTGTATGGTCACAAGAGGGCAAGTCTGAAACAGAGCTTCAAGTCCTTCTGGACCCACTGAAGGAGCCACAGTGAGAAACAAATTCACTACATGTTGAAGGCTTGGGATAGAGGAGTTGCAGAGTTTTCTCTAGAAGGAAATGGCCTACTTAGCAGGACCTACTGCTAAGAAAGGAAAACGGCTGAAGAAACTATACGCAAAGGTTGAAGGCATAGAATGCCCTGAGCATCCCTGACTGCATTTTAGTATGCATTGAAAATCAATTATACATATGCAGTGTCTGTATTTAACAGTTTAAAATCACAGTAAGTATAGAGAACCACTGGGTAGCCTGACTGACTTTGTGGCTACTGGAAAGCCTCTATCTTACCTTAGTCCTGCTCACAAAAGCATAGTTGTAGTGGTGACACCTGACTTGACTGTTTCTCTGAGGCTCAAAGATGACAATAGCAGAGGTGGCCTAAGGAAGCAATCCATCAACACAACAGACTAGTCAGTCTTCCACAAGCTGCTTGCTAATTTGTCCCCTACAGCTGCACACCATGGTGATCCATGTAATTGCTGAGAGAGTCTCACAACTTATTGTGCCACATAGTTAAACATTTATGGCCACAAGGAGATGAGCAGTCTGTTGGGAACAGTGACCTGCAGTGCTGGTGTTCTGTTTGTTTTTTTCTTTTTTCTGTTAAAACTGAATTGAATGACGGCCAATCATTTTGTCAATGAAATCTGATGCCCCAACCATTCCCTTGTTCTTAACCACAACAAACTCCATCATATTATATTTGTCCTTAAGCTAATAAAATACTGTGTATATAGAAAAGTATCTTTACAAAATAAAATTTAGATCTAATGGTTATAAAAATCTGTTTTCAAGAGCTTCTGGTGTTTAAAATCAGTAGAATATTTCAGTTTAAATTAGAGCCCTATTAGCCTATGAGTTGTCTCTCTGAAGACATTCCATTTTGCCAAGAAACCCAGCTGTTTTGAAAAAACTTCACAGACTCAGTCACATCCATTCCTGTTGTGTTTCTTCTTTGTTACCGAATGGCTTGTAGAATGCTGTTATTTTTCAGGCCGTTAGCCAAATAAATACTTGAAGCTATGTAGCTTCATTTAGGACTGGAGATTTTTTTTTTTTTTTTTTTACCCTAAAACATCTTGTTCTGTAATAATTTCAAAAGGATCTATTTGCTGACTGAACTTTTTGAGACAGAAGAATGCTTTGATCACTTGAGGGGTTTATGATCATAATATGAACCATTAGTCTAAGTTCAAATACTCAGATAATTAAAGTACATCAAAAACCTGCTTTTATTTGCATGTGATCAAGAAGCTATTTTTTCCCATTCTAAAGGTCCATAGAATCATAGAGAAGTAGGTCTGAAAGGGACCTCAAGAGGTCATATAGTCAAAACCCCTGCCTGAGGCAGGATGTGCCAAGGTTTCATTGTTTCTTGGATTGTTCTTAGCTGAGAATACACCTAGACTAAATTAATTCTCTGAGGTGATCTTTCTGTGGCCCGTACAGGACTGGAATATGCTTGCCCAAGAACTAAGGACCTGACAATCTTCTGCTTCAAGTACAAAGTGAATTTCTTATGTCTTGAACCATAAACACCTAAATATGCACTTTCAGGAAAATTCAATATAAAAAACCTCCACTGCCCATTTCTCTAACACGAGGTTGAGAAAACCAGTATGTGACATGTTAGTCATGTTTAATGCACTTCTGGAAGGGGCTTCAATACTTCTGTGATAAACAGGGTTAAATAATCTAGAGGTGCTAATTTGACTGCTTCAAAATACTTTCTAGCCTTTCTGGGAGAACTCTTAAACTGTACAATAGCCTTTCCTTGGTTCCTACAGGCAATTAAGCAATGAAATACAAAGACAGTTTATATTTCTCTGTGTGAGATTTTTAGGAGAATCTCTTCTAGACAAGGGTTACAGAACAACAAGAATCTAAAGTTATGCCAGAATCCAAAAGAAACCTCAGTGTGTCACGTATATCCACTGGATCTTGCAGGAGTCTTATGGGATCACACCCTACTCTGCTGTCCCCAGGATGTTCATGTGATCTCAGGCACCTTTAGCTCCTTCAACAAAGTCCCAGTCTTTCAGAAGACGGGGTGCAGGTAAACCACCCTGGCACCACAGTAAGTGCATAAACAGTGGTATCATTTTTCTCTATGTGTGGCTGCTTCAAAGACCTTGCAGCCCATAGACCTTGATCCTTCAGTTCCTCCACATGGGAAGATGGCTTCACCTACATGGAGCTCCTTAAAATGAATGGGGCTGTCCATGGAGGAGAAGAGATCAGTACCCAAGGAAGCACCATCTGCATTTGAGAACTGTCTCAGTACATGCAGACAATAGTATAACTGCACCAGTATTAAGAACAATCTGATGAGAACCTTTTGAAAAAACTGAGTCCTGTTTAGTACTAATCCAGTTGTGTTCCTGGAATCTAGATAGAGAAGGACATTTCAATAGGGCCAACATATTCACTGTTATAAGAGAAACTTTGCCATTGGCCACATGTACACATTTTCATAAAGATATCAAGTTTTGATTTCTGCTGATGTGTAAAATCCTATAGAAGTCAAACTCCTCCAACAGAACCATGGAACAAATCTGAGGAAAAAATCCTGTTTCACTTCGCAAAACCTTACTAGACTTAAGTGCCATCAAATTTGTCCCTTTCCAAATCCCTGAAAAATCATTAATGCATCTGCTTTTGTAACACATAGTTATGTTAGCATTAGGTCACAAAAGCAACAAGAAGGAGGAAACTTGCTTGTCTCTTGCATTAGTGATTTATTTGATTTTTTTTTTCCCCAGGGTCTCAGGCAGGGTGGAAAAAGATGGTACTTAGATGCTTAAATGGACTTAATCACCAATAGAGCTAGATCCTATTGCACCTTAATTTTCAGGCATGATGCCTCATACTTGTGCCAGGCACAATTATGTTTTTGTGGCCCTGAAGGGCAGACTAGATAACTGTGAGGCTCAGCAGTGCTCATCCTAGGAACATGCAAATAGTGATATACTGCTTCTAGTTCATGGAGTAGTGTCTTGTTTGAGGGCTCTGCTGTTTCCCACAGTTGGTTTGTGGTGTATACATGTCTTTACATATTAAAGCCTGAAGTAGCAGATGATATACTGGCTCTAGTAAGCACTGGTAGCTGGTTTTGGGAGCTAGACTACACGTAGGGGGGGCAGATGGGGGCATGTGCCCCCCTGAGATTGGCCCCTGCCAATAGCATCTGTGGGCAGTCGCCGCTTGCCACCCCTCCCCCTTCTCTGCTGACACCGCCATGGCCACCTGTGGGTGGTCCTTGCTTGGCCCACCCTCACTGCCAATATCACTGCAGCCAACTGTGTGCGGTCCCTGCTTGCCGCCGCTACGCCTCCACTGCCAACACTGCCACTGCTGCCTGCGGGAGGTCGCCATGCCCCCCCAGGCTTAGGAGGCATGAGTCATTCATGCAGCTGAGGTTGTAGATGTTGCAATAATGGGTAGACTGGATAACTTAAGTAAGCAGGATTTGTTTGGAGAAAAACTGGCTTAGAATTTTGATCACAGTGGAGTTCATTTTTCATGGGCTAAGCTCTAAAAGGAGAGATCACATTGACCTGCAGTAAATGCCTGCTATGAATGATATACAAGCCACAGGAAGTACTACCACAAGACTTCATGCTTTTGATCATGTCTCTGCTTTACAGAATTCCTGGAGTAGACCATCCCACTTAGCTTAATATAATTTCCAAGAATGATACTGGATGGTATGAAGGGACCTTGTGAAGAGGAAAAAAAGGAGAAAAGCAAGTGCCAAAAAAAAAAAACTTTATCTTTATAAAGTCTTTATAAAGACTTTTTACAGGTGGGAGACAAAAAAGTTGGCAATGATTGTTTCCTACAGAATCTTTTAAAACATTAAATGTGATGTCCTGCATAGGTTTAAACGTGTTTCTACTGTAGGTTAGATCTCTGTGATTACTTTGTTATTGTTGTTATAGTGTCTGGTATAGTGCAAAGCACCTAACTTCCCATTGGGATTTGGGCACTTGAATACTACATTTGAAACTTGCTTGGTTTTTTTAAAGGTAGAAATATTTCTTGAATTTTACTGTACATCCTTCACATGATCAAAAATATTCAAACAAAAGAGCATTTTGGTCTCATTTAATATATCAATACAAATATATTCATTATATCATCACCATCATGACCTAGGGGGTCACAAAATGAAACTAGTACATTATTAAGCTTAATTAAAACTAAAAAAGGAAATTCTTTTTCACACAGCATGTAATTAAAGTGTGTAACTCCTTGCCACCAAAAGTTGTGGAAGCTGCCAGTTTAGCTAGATTCAAAAGAGATTGGACAAATTCCTGGAAGAAAGGGGCATTAGTAGCTATTGAGCATGGGAGTTAGGGATATGGCCTCTGAATCAGACTTCCATACCTTAAATGCTGGGGGCTTCAAGTGAGAGAGGAACAGTGGAAAAAACCCTCTGGTCATATCCAGTTTACTCCCCCTTTCAGCATCTACTGTTTGCCACTGTTTGACATGGTACCAAGCAAGTTGGACCTATGGTCTGACCCAGAAAATGGCAATTCTTATGTTCTTACCATTATCATCATCATCAGTGTGGCAGGGCAGTGTTGGTGTCTGCCACTTTAAGAGCTGAGCCAAACAGCCCCCCAGGTGCTTGATTATGGTGGCCATTTTAGAACTCTGGCCGCCTATATAAACAGAGCAGTTCACTGCTGGCAGGCCAGGCAGAAACATCGCCTGGCGGTAAGGCTGAATGCAACATCCTGGAGGTAAGGGCTGGAGCTTAAGGGGATGGTTTAGAGGCTCCTGGTCATGACCTAAAACTGCACCCTGCCTGGAGTTGGATGGTCTGGTGGCCCGGGAGCCCCCAGGAAATACCAGGCCAGTTACCACCCTGGTGAAAGGCAGGTTGGGGTGCCTTAATAACCCCAGCTCCCACATCCCTGGTGGGTTCAACTGGTTCAGTGGGAGCCTAGGCTCATGGCAGTCCTGAGGCAGGGTCCGAGTCAGTGGGGGGTCCTGGAGCAGTGCCCAGGCTTTTCATGAGTCCTGTGGTTGCAGGGACCCTGAGTGGGGGCCAGGCATGGCTGTGGCCACCTGAGCCTTACAGGGTGTGATACCCCAGGGCAGAAGGCCAGGCAGGGCTATGGCCACCTGACCTGGATGGGGCAGCAGACCTCAGTGAAGGGGCAGTGTGGGGGTGTAAGACTCTAGGGCCAGGCAGGGCTGCGGCCACCTGAGCCCCAAGGGGTGGAAGACCTCAGTGTGGAGCCACAGTGAGGGGGGTGAGGGCTTGGAGTGCAGTATGTATTTGTTTGTGTGTATGTTTTATGAAAGCCCCAGTGCAAACCACTGGTGGATGCTGTCTGCAAGGCTTGGGCTGCGGTGTAAGGAAGGAACAGAGCTGCAGATAGCACCCCCTGGCATCGGGGCAAGAATGGGCAGCCTCCTGCCTAATTAACACCATAATTATGTATCATCAAGGCATGGCAGAAGAGGAGGCGGGTGGTTGGCTCAGAAACAGGTGGGTGGGCCAATGACAGACTGGCCCCAAGAAAGCCCCGTTACAATCACATTTTTTTGTTCTGAGAAATGGTGTATGCATAGTTAAACTAGGACTTTATTTTAATGGTCATAAATAGCTATTAATTTTAGAGAATTCAGAATGGGGCTGAAGATTTATTGTCTTCATTTCTGTAGTGATGACAAGACTGATTGAAGGGCAAACAAGGTAGTCCAAAAATGTGAGATGTCTTTGATTTGCCTCATTGTTCATCTTGGTTAACTGAATGTGGAAAAAGTCAGCCTATAAATGTCCCCCAACACATGTTGTGCTATGCCCTACAGCTCAGTTTGTTGAAAGCAACTATCAGTTTTATAAATTACCAGCAGCTCGTGTGAAAGAAAGCTGGAGAGATGAAAGGCTGTCCAGGGATGGCTAGTCTGTGGGAGGATAGTTTGGTAATGACAAAGTGAAGAGCATCTCAGACCAAGGGAAACATGAGCTGATAAAGGGAACAGGAGTGAGAGCCTTGAAGAATAGTAGGCTGAAGACATCAGAAAAAGGGAACCAAAAAGTGACACACTTCACTGAGAAGGTTAGATATGGAAATGATATAACTAACTTGGTGCTTCAGAACTGACTTGAGCATCATAATACATGATGAAAACGATAGTGCTGTTTTCATATTATAGGTTTGTGGATACATGGCTTCTATAATAAGCCTCAGCAGTTTAGTGTGAAAGGATAATACCAGTTGCTTGAAATCCCATTGAGATCAATCTCTGTGACTTACCTGCATTTTATCTGTGTTAGCTAATGGCTGGGCAACTCTGTGGATGTTAATGTGTGTGTACCAAGGATGAATATATAGAGTTCAGTATACACACAGGGTGCATCCAGGAGAGCCTGCATGTGCTTCTTGCAAACCCCTTTGAAACTTTGCAAGAGGCATATGCACAAAGGAGAAAATGTTAACGAAATTAGAACCCTGGATATCCAGGGGTCAAAAAACCCTACACAGAAAAAAGCAGGGTAGGGCAGACTGTGCTCTGAGGCAACCAGAGTCTGGGTCCTCCGTAGAGATGCTCTGACTGCCAGAGCATCTCTATGGTTAGTCCTCATCCTGGTGTTGAAGCACGCTGCCTGCCCATGAGGGCAGGCAGCATGCCAGCAGCAGGGAGCTGGACCCAGGCTCCGCTGATGGTAAGGGGTTGGGGGGCTGGAGGAGGGGGGAGGGGACCATGGGGGAACCCCCACTGGTCCCACCCACTCTCCCAGCCCCTCAATCCCTTCCCTGCCTGGCCCCAGCCCTGCCAGCTCCCCCAATTCCTTCCCCACCTGGCCCCACCCCCTGCCTGCCCACTGAGCCTCTCAATCCCTTCCATGCCCCTCCACCCCAGCATCGGGAAGAACCCCCCCCCCCCAAAAAAAAAAAAAAAAAGCAAACCCTGGAACTTGCCAGCAGTTCCAGCTGCAGCTGAGGTTACTGGGGCCCTGCCCCCACAGTGCAGGGCCGGGTGACAGCCCTAGTGGCCCCTTCCACTCACCAGCTGATATATAAAACCCTGCTGCCCTGTGCTGCCTGGGGGGGGGGGGGGGCTCTGCTAGGAGGTCCCATAGCCCCCACAGCCCCTGCTGAGTAAGTACAGGCTTTTCTTTTTTTTAAGTGCTGGAAGCTGGGGTTGGGGGTGGGGCAGCCATGGTGGGGCTGAGGGTGCAAGTCAGAGATGGGGCCAGGTGGGCAGCCATTGGAGGGCTGCAGAAGCTGGTGGGGAATGGGGCCAGGCAGGGCAGCAATCCAGGGAACTAGGGGAGCCAGCAGGGGTGGGATGGGGCATGTAGCCCCTGAGGAGGGGGGCAGCAAAACTATATATTCATGAAACGTATTTAGAGTTCACTTTATTATTATGATAGGGACACTGGTAGTCTTCCAAATTGCTTTAGCACTGTAGATATATCAATAAAACATTGCCCAACTGATCGATCTCTCTCTCTCTCTCTCTCTCTCTCTCTCTCTCTCCATCTTTATAGCGATCTTTTGTTTTAATTGGGTAGGAACATGGATTTTGGGGTATTTTACGGAGTGACTTTGGGATTTGTTTATCATGGATTTTTTAGTTTTCAAATAGGGAACACCAGAATTGCTGCTAGGGAGGCCAGTGATAGGACCCTGCCTGCTCAGAGCTGGCACCTTGGACCCAGTTGGCTGTGGCTGACCTCCTGGCCAGATGGGGACAGGAGGGCATGCTTTAACAGTTCAAAGCAGGCCACCAAACTGGGAACATCTTCCAGGCAATAGCTGCCCAGATGGCCGGGCAGGGACACACATGGCAACAGTGCTGTACAAAGGCCAACCCTGCAGCCACAGCCCACTGGTAGCTAGCCCAGCGGGGCAGATGGCTCATCCAGGTCTGGCAGGTGCACAGCAGGTCACAGCCAGGCAGCAGTCCCTACTGCAGTGGGTAAAGGGTGCAGGGAACTCTCAGGGCTGCTTCAGCAGTCTGGCTGGCACAAGGGGTGGTGTCCTCGGGTAGCAATTTGCTGAGCCCTAGAAGCTCCTGAGAGTGAGTAGACCTACTTGCCAGGGCAACTGTTTATACTGCTGGGGACAGCACAGTTGCTGGCCCTGGGCTCTAGCTCCCCCTGGCTGCAGATCTGGGAGGAGTCAGGCAGGGTCTGCACGTGCCCATAGAGTTCATTGAAAACTTTAAGTGTTCATAAATGAGGGGTGGAATTCCAAGTAGTTTTTCTACTGTTTTCAGCCCCCTGCTAGTTCTCCTTTGTTTGATAAATGGTAGCTGCTCATATCAGTGCCCAAATTGCTATGCAAACAAGGTTATTTATGCATGACCAAGAGTATTCACTGATTTCTGATTAATTATTGCTCTGTTACTTGTCATTTTGTTCATTCTTCTCTTGCTTAAAAAATGTATTTAAGTAATTGAAACAATACCTAGGAAACTGTCACGTCAGAGATAATGAATAGTCGAGGCAAACAGTTCCTGAGAAGTCCAAGGACTGAAATTCCTTATTCCACACTCTACTGTAATATGTCACATGGGCTTGTGAATGTATTAGAATTGTCGCCTATCCTAGTGCTTTCCATGCATAAAACTTAAAGCAATTTACAATGGAAGTAATTATCAACCCCATTTTGCAGAGGTGAACTGAGGCACATAGCTTAAATGAATTGCCCAGTTACCCAGTGAATAGTTAACTGTAACCAACACATAACCAGGAGTCAAGATCAGTTTGTGATTCATTCTAAAAATAGGGGAAATGTTAATTTTAGGGGAGAATTGAATTATTCATTGAAAAAATATATTTTTAGAGTACAATAGGCCTATGTGGTTTTATATATCAGCTGGTGATGAGTAAATCAAAAAGTTTTTAATAAGAATTTTTTTCTTTTCTCTATGTACAACAAATGCTTAATTTTTAAACCTTCATTTGCCATGCTTAAGCAATTGGGAAATAGATTCTGCTGAATGGAGCACAGAGCAGAATGCATGCTCCACTTCAGAGCATTTCATTATTCCTGTGATTTTTGCTACAGACTCTACAGTAAATAATTTACACTCCATGGGTGAACTGAGTTGAAAAAAACTTCTAGGCTGGCTGTCCCGACCTCTGTGCAGAGGTGTAAATGAGATCTTTCACAGGGAGAGTGAACCCCAACCTCAAGGAATGTTAAAAATTGCACTCCTGGGCTTTTGAGAGATTGAACCAGTCACACACGGGACTTACTATGAAGGAGCTGTTGAAATGTAAGGTGCTGGGCCATTCATAACAAGACACTTGCCTGAATCATGGTCTCCTTCAGTATGATTGATGGGAGTAGTTTCTTGTGGTGGCCTTGCATTGTTTTTTTGTTTTATTTCTCTGAGCCCAGGAGGTGGGAGGCAGGAAAGGAGAGACAAGCAGCTTGAACTGCTCACTGCTCCTGGGAGACTGAAAGAGAAAGGGTAGCTAATATGTGACTTTAAGTGCATCTTACCACTGAAAGAGACGTCTGAGAGATTGAGGAGAAAGTGAGCAGTGCAACTGGTCAAAGTAGAAATATTTATTCAGTAAGGCTAGGTAAAGACATTCAAAAAGCTTGAGATGGACTCACTCTAGTTGTGCAGGTTTCTGGAAGTGGCATAGTTTAGATGTGTAACAAGCAGAACACATTTGCCTTTTGGTAGGGGTGCAAATCTTAGACTGGATTTTGCCATTTTTAAACTAGTCTGTATGTGCTGAACTTTTGTTCTGTTATGGATATAGAATGGTTTCTGATCACTTACACTGGTTAAAGTATAATGTCTATACCTGGCCTAAGAGCTCTAAATGAAACTTGTAACCTGATTTGACTTACTCGTGTATCATTACCCTGCTCAAACAGTTCTTTTACATTTAGTGTGTGCACGTGTGGGGCGGTGTTTGACAAAGGTTGATCCTTACAAATTTCCTTTTATTGAACTGAAGGCTCTAAAATGAGAGAGAGATTGATGGTACTACATTCCACATCCCTGGACAATGTCCGGGAAGTGGGACCCTGTTTCCCTATGGAACAATCTATATGGCTGGGGAGTGCCCAGGTATTTGCTTTCCTTTTAGTGGCATGACCCCAGCTGAGCATGAAATGGATATGGAGTCACTTAAAACATTGATACCATCAGGCCTGTGGACGGAGCCATCCATAGGGTACGGTGAATTGGGGCGACTGCCCCAGGCTCCACACTTTGGGGGGACACTGCACAGCCAGTGGAGCCCTGTGGAGCCGCTGCGGAAGAAGCACAGAGACCTTCTTGTGCAGCGTTAAGGGGGCCCCACACAGGCTGATTTGTCCCGGGCCCCATGCCTCCCTAGGGTCGGCTCTGCCTGCAGAGCAGTTCCTTGTGATTTTTGTTTCTGACCCACATTGTTTTGGGGTAGGTAAAACCTAGACTGCTCGGGGATGACATTTCACCCTCCATATATGTGAAAGTACTACTGCATGCAATGAGAAGATACTTCTTTCCCTCCCACCCAGTTAACTTTGAAACAGCAGATCCTTAGGGTGCTATCTTCATATTTAACAGCTTTCAAATTGAAGGGAAGGGAAAATACCACAGGGATTTTTTTCTTTTCTTTTTTCTTTTCTTTTCTCTGAATTTTTTTAAGCTACTTTCTCTCCTGCAATGGGAAGAATATATTGTAATCAAATTCAGTTATATTGATCTAAGCACCTTAAATGCTTTGTCAGAGAAACTTCCCTTTGGTTATGTGTCTGCTGGAATAGTTGTCACCACTTTAGTTCTTGCTGTTTACATTATATTTCATAGGGAAATATTCTTCTTTAACATGAAACATCATCCACTTTATTAAGAAAATAGAATTCTCCCTATAGAATATAATGGCCTAAACAATTCCTTCCGGTGGACATACTTAAATGACACATTTAAAAACATAAAGGTGTTATGGAAACTTAAGCTCTTTTGTGTTAATTTCAATGGACTAAATTGGCTCAGAGAATCAAAGGTGCTAACATGACCCCATCACTGCATAAGACTGAACAGTTAAATGTGGTTTGGGGTTTTGAGTATGGCTTGATTCCATGGAAAATTTACTAGAAGATACATGCCAAAATACTTAAATGGTTGGGATACATAGGATAAAAAGAATCAAGGACAAAATATAAGACATGCTCAAGTTGAAACTGAATGATTACATAAAACAAACAATCAAAACCCATCTAACCCATATTTTTTTTAAAACTAGGACATTGCTTAGAGCCTTATTCTGTCAAGCAGTCCTTGTTAATGGTGAGTAAAAGATTAGTATTGTTGGAATTTTGATTGCTGTGAAAGCGGTGGACAAAGGAATGGAGAATTTCTTTTCCCTGTTTAACAAAACAGATGCATACAATGGGGGACAGACGGATACAGTAGTAAAAAGTGAAGGAAATATGGCTCGTGTTGATTTTGGGGGGGAGATTGGAGGACATGGGGGTGGGGAAGAGTGGGCAGTCACAGATATACTCCAGACTAGTAGGTCAGTTCCAACAACTATTGCTCCAGTCCCAGGCTCCCGGGAGGCCCCCAGGACCCCAGGTAACACTGCTGGGGCCAGCACAAGTTGCCCCCGGGGTAAGTGCACATGGCACGGACACTTCCCAGGGACTAGTAGCTGCAGCACAAGGTGTGTCGCTGCTACTTGTCCCTGGGGAACCAAAAGTCCCCGCTCATCTGGACATGGCCTCTGTCTTCATTTCATACCTCTTCTATTGAGTCATTGTTTCAGATTATAATATCAATTTTGGAACTTTTGCCTACTTCCCATGGTTGAGTTCACCACCTGGGTATAGCCCCCAATTATTACAGCCCAGTATTAGACAGGATATCAAAAGGAAAGTGTAATATCTCAGTGAAGATATCAAACAACAGAGCAGTGGCTTTTGAACAAAGTATAACACGTGTGTGTCATTTTCACAGGATCTGTAATTGCCGAAAACTAGTGTTGCTACCTTGAAGTCAGTAGAGCCGTGTTATTTATACCAGCTGGAAGACTAGCCTCTTGTCTGGTGGACTTTTTATTAGGTAGGCAGCTTGGAGTCTCTGTGTACTGGGAATTTGAACTACTGAGTGAAAGAGGTAGCATTTCCCTGAGAACTTCTCTCAGAAGAATACATTTTCCTTAGGTTTGATTAGAAATGAGCTTTGCTCTTTGAAACCACCTCGCAGGACTGTGAAAAACTTATGCCAAATTGTTTTTCCAAACCATAGCTGGAAGATTATTTCAGGGGGAGAAGCACACCAGCTGCTTCTTGCACTGGTTTTAACCTGCTAAGTGTAGGAAGAGGCCAGATTTACTCTTAGCCTGCATTGGGGAACATATGAAGCAGGGACTCTGTTCTTCAGGGCCCATCCCCAGTGTTGCTGGGGATCCCAAGCTCTCCTAGTACTATTGCCCAGGCTGGCTGCCTGAAAGAAAGACAAGGAGATGTAGGATTGAAGGCATTGCATCCCTCACCACCAAAGATGCAGAGCAGGGGCCAGCAACATTTTGGGGCAGAGTCCCAAAAGCACCCACAACCTTGACTAGGAAGATGTTGGCATGCTGGGGCGGACAGCGTGGGAGCCACGAGGGGCCCAACCCTTGTTGTGGCATTTCAGCCCCTTCCCCACTGTCTGCCTTGAGGTGTGTATGCCAAGCAAAAAGTCTTTGCATGGCACACTCCGCACCTGTGCCAGGGGTCACCCACCCCTAATGTAGAGTGTTGATGGGAAGCATGCTTTATTCTCTCCACTGTTACACCAGTGAGTCCGGGCAGGATTTCCACTCTTCTTCCTCCCAAATGCCAGACTCTTTTGGGGAGGCAGATTCTGGATGTGAGATGATTCTTCCACTAAGTCTCCAGTACACATGAGCAAGCTTGTACCAACTGAATGACTAAGTACAATATGAATAAATACTAAATGCATCGTGCATTGGTAAGGTTTACAATCCCATAACTTTTTTGCTGTTATTTTAAGGAAAGGCTGTAATTTCATTTTTATTCTATGGGACATTGCATAGAATATTCACAAGTCTTAATTCTAGGTTACATCTTTTCTCCATTTATCACAATGTCATGCTTATGAAAGTTTGTAACAATGAATTAAAATGCATATTGCTCACAATCATCAAATTATATTGTGTACTGGACACCCAGTACAATCATTAAACTCCAGATTCTGAAGGAAAACTAAAAAGTAAACAGTGTTCTTGACACAAACATTCATCAAGATTCTGCTGTTTTTTCCAAACACTCTATACTAATACTTGATTGAGAACCTAAATTATATTGTTTGAAGGTTGGGTTGAACATTTTTTAGTACAGATAAACAATATACTCTTAAGATAAACACTGTTACACAGTATGTATAACCTTAGACATACACTATTTTAATCGTTAACACTAAATTAAAATACAGTCCCCAAGACTCCTTGTTTATGTTGGTATAACGCTATTGACTTAAATGGGATTTATTCTTGATTCTTGCTTATCTAAATGAGGGGAAGATCATTCCTCTAATTTCTAAAACTCTAATTGAGGTCTGGCTTTCTCCATTATAAAAATAGGGGTTATTATTTCATGCCAAATTTGGAACCATGTTTGGCTGTTGAGCAACATAAATTTTGGAAGAGTTTCTCTTTGGGAAGGAACATTTATTTAGGACTATTTCTGTTTACTCGTGGTCTATTTTTTTTTTTCCCTTTGTATGTCTCTTCCAGTATTTTGTTTCTGTTGCTGCACCTTTCATAAAGGCCATATTGCAAATGTATTATTCACATGGGTAATTCTGTGACAACTTTTCAACAGTCTGAGTAAGAGATGTCCATCTTCCCCTGAGTGTGCTCATGTATGGATAGTTCAGTAGACACTCTGAGGGGAGACAGGCTGTTGTTTCATGAAAGTTTACTTGTATTTAAGGTGACTGACTGAAAATATCCATACTTTGTGTCTGGAGGAATGGAATTATCCTCCTAATTTAAACTAGTGTCACTGGACTTTCTGAAATAAATGGAATAGCCATTGGTCTAGTGTCTATATCCTCCTGCCCAGCTTTCCTAAAGTGGCTTTTCATGACAAGTGTTGCAAAACAGAAGCCAGTTTAGAAAACACTTCTGAGAAGAATAACTGTTTTTGAAATGGAAAGTTACAACAAGAGAAGAAAGAGTTAGTTTTTTTTGTAGAAAAGATAACAGTTTGAAACCCCTAAATGAAAGGGAAGTGCATCAGCAAGGTTAGGTCAGCATGCACATGTTTTAAATTAGTGGTTTCTAAACAAGGAAGTGACAATTATTTGTTATGATTATTTGTCAAATAATCACATCTGTACTTAATTACCACATACGCTCCAGTGTTTGTGTTTCTCACGAAGAAGAATTCAGTGGGAATAGCTTTAGGTGGCAAATCTTGAGCCTTCACTTCATTGCACAGACATAATTGAATACATTGTATGATAGTAAAAGTTACAAATAAAATTAATTTCCCATAGCCAGAGTTGATCCCACTTTTTATCTGTAGTATGTTATGCTTGTGAAGCACCAGAATGAATCTGACACAGGCTTTTTGTGATGCAAGTTTCTTTTATTCCCCCAAATCCTAACTTTTATTGGGTCAAGTGTTTGGATTGTTTTACACACAAGGTAATTTTTTTTTTAAAGTGTGATCTAACTCAACAGAGGGTCTTATACTCATGTATATGTTCAGACATCAATACTTTTCATATTTCTATTTTCTGTCAAATCAGTTAGTTCATTCTTCTCTGAACGTGGGATTTTCTCCTACAGTATAACATCCAAGGCCAGCAGTGTCACAAATAGAGCAGTTGAATACTGCAAAAAATGTCTTAACTTTTGTTCAAATAAAACTAACAAATTTTTGATGCTCTTCACAACCCCGTTTGATTTTCATTTCAAACTCCATTCATAAGAATATCTCACAGAACCTGAAACTGAAAAAGGCAGGGTGGAGAAATTGCAAACAGTATCAATGTGACTGTTTGTCTACCTCAGAAATGTTGGCCATCCTCTTGAGAATATTTGAGTTTAGGCGTCATTTGGGGACCAGAGGAAAAAAATAACACAAAGAAAAAACAGAATCCTCAGAACCATTGAGGTTAATGCCAGACCTCTTGATTGAGTCCTTAGAGTATTGATTGGGGCCATCTTTCTCAGTTCCTTTGTTGAGGGACTTCTTCCCAGCTGAATTTGGGGCTTGTATAGCCCTTCTATGCTATTCTAGGCTCTTGATTTGTATTAAAAGGATTGTGGTGTATGTATAGAATCTCTTATAAGGTGTGGTCAACCCATGGCCCATGTGGCACAGGCAGTCACTGTGTTTGGAGGGTAGGGGGCAGAGAGTAGAGTAGTAAATCAGGCAGGAGAAGGGGATCAGAGTGGCACTTGGGAAGGGGGTAGGGCTTAATTTGTGGAATGCCTGTCAACCAAGATAGCCATCACTGTCTTTAAATTGTTTTTTGTGGCCGACAACCTCCTTCCTTCCTTCCGCTTTGGATGCACTGGGCAAGGCTCGCTTGGAGCTGTGTGGGGTGATCCTGAGCATAAGACTCCCCTGCTTCCTATCTCTTTCTTTTCTGACTTCCACCTGTCTAAAGGTCTCTAGCTTCTGTTTATCTTGCTTTTGGATTCTTTCCTTGCATTTTTGTAGCATTTTTTTTCCTTTCTCTCCTCTTTGTCCCCGCTCCCCTGTACTTCCAGTTTCTTTGTCTGTGAGTTGCTTCTTTACAGCCTTCTTTTTTACTGTCTCTCTTTCTCTCTTTCTTTTCTGTTTGCTTGTTGCGTGCGGGGAGTTATCTTTTCCAATAGCTTGTCTTCCGAGGGGTGCTCTTAATTACCCCTCCTTTCCCCCCTTTGTTTTCTTTTTTTTCGCTGTTTCAACCCCCTCCTCCCCAGTGGGTTTTTTTTTTCCTTTGCCCCTTTCCCCCTCCCGTCTAGAGTTTTATGGCCGCATTCCCAGACACTTATCTTTTTAGTTAGTATAAACTTTTTTTGTTTTGTTTTCTTTTGCTCAGTTATAGCTTGACATTAACTCTGTCCTAGCAGGAATGGTTGCTTTTACACCCAGCAGCTGGCATAAGAATGCCTCTCAGAACTTCCCCATTACCCATGGCTTGACGGTTCACACCCCTCCCTACATTGGGGTCGAGGTCTGCGTAGATGCCCTTGCTAGTCTCCTGGGACAACTTAACATACATTACACAGGTTGTGTTAACACGGTCCTAATGATTTACCTGAGTGATTCCACCCTAGTTAGTAGGGTGTGCGCAGAGGGCCTGGACATTGCAGGTGCGCACTATTTTGTCATGCCCCTAGACACCCCAGCAGTGAGGGTGGTGATTTCTAATGTGCCCTCACATGTGACTGATCGGGAGCTGGCCAAGGAACTCGAGTCCTATGGGGTTCTTTTGAGTCCCTTTTGCTGACTGACAATAGGAAGTAAGAACCCCAAACTGAGGCACGTCCTGACTTTTCAAAGGCAGGTTTTCATGCTTCTCAGGGAGGGCCCATGGTCTCTGCCTCAGTCCTTCAGCCTCATGTTCAATGGGCGGAGATTTGTGATCTATTTTTCCTTTGGGGAGACCACGTGTTTTCAGTGCAATAGCTCTTCCCACCTAGCAGCCCAGTGCCCACAGGGGAGATTGGCCAGAACATTGGTGACTACAGCAGTGCTGACAGATGGTGCATCCACTTCTGGGATGCAGGCCCCACCCAGTGAGGCTGGGAGATTTTCCTGACCTCCTTCTACCCCTGTTCCATCTGAGGGGGCTGGAGTCTCTGGCGTGAGAGTGCTGTCCAGCGGAGGGGCTGGGTCTAGGCCCCAACCCTCCCTCCACTCATTCCACCTACAGTGCTCACCCCCACCAGTACAGAGACACCACCAGGTGGAGAGGCTGATGCCTCCACTTTCCCCCTGCCTGCCCTGACTGGCCTGATTGAGGTGGTTGGGGTGGTCAGCGATTGTGGTACCAAGGCCCTGTCAGATGATGGGGCTCAGGCTTCCTCCCAATTGCCCTTCACTGTGGCTTTGTCTGAGGTGGATGGCTCTGGGGAGGCAGGCCAGAAGCAGTCTGGCCCATCTTCTAGGAAGAGTGGGCCACCTGCAACAAAGAAGAAGAACAAAGAGAAGAAAGTGAAAGGGTCCACTCAGGACTTCCCATCCCCGCTGAGACCTTCTTCAGCTGGTGGGGGGGGGGGGGCGGAGGAGCCTGCTGGAGAGCCTGGCCCCACTCCAGCTATCATGTTAATGACCCTGTTGACTAGGGATGAGGGCAGCTTGGAGGTGGGGGAGGCGAAGGTGGGGGGTCACTAATCCCTTGCCTGTCTCCCAGCTTCTGGAGGCAGGTGGCAGTAAGAGCTATGCACAATGTCTCTCTTCTGGAGATCTGACCCAGGGGGCAGCAGAGGAGTCTGCTGACCTCCTGGTCGCATCCCAGGCTACTGAATTAGATAAGGAGGCTAGTGAGATGGAGATCCAGCTTTCTGAGTGTTGCAAGCGATCTCGAGAGCAGGATGACCTCTCTCCCCCAACGAAGGTGGGGATTGCTCTTCGAGAACCAGACCTTGACCTGGACAATCAAAGGAGGTTGATGGGTTTAGATATTGAGGGTGTAGATGCTGAGCTCCCAACTAGGGTGCAGCCTTGCCATGCGTCTGTCGGAAAAGTGCAGCCCATGTTGGCAGACCTCCCCTGGGTCGGTCCTGACTATGGGGGGGCTCCTGACCTTTTTGAAACAGACTAAGGGACAGAAGAACATAGCATGATGCATCACCCAATGGTGCGCATATCCTAAAGTTTTTATGAAGGCTGCCAGAGCTGCAGCCAAACTTTTATGCAACAAGATCTAGCACAAAGGTGGAAAGGGATCTTGGAGTCATTATGGACTCCAAGATGAACATGAGCCACCAATGCCAGACCGCAGCCAGCAAGGCCAGCCATACCTTGTCACGCATCCAAAGGTGCATCTCAAGCCAGTCCAGAGAGGTGATACTCCCCCTCTATGCAACTTTGGTCAGGCTGCAGTTGGAGTACTGCGTCCAGTACTGGGCACTGCGCTTCAAAAGGGATGTGGCCAGCCTGGAGAGGGTTCAGAGGAGGGCCACCCGCTTGGTGAGAGGGCAGCAGGACAGGCCCTACAAGGAGAGACTGAGGGACCTGAACCTGTTCATCCTCAGCAAGAGGAGGCTGAGGGGGAACCTGGTGGCTGCCTACGAACTCATCAGGGGGGATCAACAGCAAATAGGTAGAGCCCTTTTCTCCCCAGCACCACCTGGGATGATGAGGAATAATGGTAATAAGATGAGAACAGGTTTAGGTTAGACATCAGAAGTCAATATTTTACAGTTAGGGTGGCCAAAATCTGGAACCAACTTCCCAGGGAAGTGGTCCTCACCCCTACCTTGGGCAAATTCAAGAGGAGGTTGGATGATCACCTGTCTAGGGTGTTGTGAACCCAGCATTCATTCCTGCCTGTGGCAGGGGGCCATGCTAGATGATCTGTTCAGGTCCCTCCTGACCCTAGCTACTATGAAACTACTATGAAACACTCGGCAGATGGCTTATTGTCTGGAGAAGCTTGCACAGCAGGTGGGAGACAAGTGGGGCTTGGCGGAGTCCCTGGAGTAGAGTAGGGCATGATATGCCTTTTCCGACCTGTCTCTACTTTTTGCTCTGCTTTTGGGGGTGTGCTTTTCTATCTACATCTTACCTCACTCTTCCTCTCCCATACCCACACCCATGGCAGCCACAACCATTGGTACTTTTAACATCAATGGCTGTTGAGATCCATTGAAACGGGAGGCTGTCCTGGAGCTCCTGTGCCAGAAGCAGCTGGCTGTTGCCTTCCTCCAGGAGACGCATTCCGACAGGCTCAACCAGTTGGCTTGGCATGCTGCCTGGCAAGGCCACTTGTTCTTGAGTCATGACACCAACCTTAGCACTGGGGTTGCAACTGTCCTATTGTCACAACTACAGCATGACACAGCAGTGGTGCGGGAGATTGTCCCTGGCCACCTGCTGATTGTCTGTCACCCTAGCACAACACCACCTGCTACTCATCAATGTTTATGCACCTACTGATGGCCAGGAGAGGGTCACTTTCTTCGAGACCTTGGCTGCCCTTTTGCACTATGTTAGTGAGAATGATGACCTGGTCCTTGTAGGTGTGGACTTTAATTGTACCACTGACACCCCGCTCAACCATACAGGGCCTGAGCCTCACCTGCCATCAGCCCGCAAGCTGGTGTCTGTTTTTGGAGACTGCAGACCTCGTTGACGTCTGGTGGTCCCTGCACCCTGATGTGCACCCGTACACCTGGGCCAGGATGAGTGCTGGTGGTCTCACTATGGCCTGCCTCGACCGCATTTGTCACCAGGCACCATCTGCCACTCTTATGCAGGAGTGGAACCAGCAGCGGGAAGGAGAGGAGTCAGCACACGTGTGTCCCGCATGCATGTGTGCCCCTTTTACCAACTGACTGACCGGAGGCGGCGGCGGCAGCAGCAGCAGAGGAATCGGCAGCGGGGGCAGCAGCAGCTGATCCCCCGAAGGTAAGTGGGGCGGAGGGACCCGGCGCAGCTGAGTCGGATCCGGAGGGGAAGCCCCCCGGGTCCCATATAGCTGAGCCGGTAGGGAGCCGCGCTGCCGAGCCACGTGGCGCGAACAGAGCGCGCAAACAGGCGTGCTCTGTAAGAGCACGCCGGCGTTTGCGCAGGCATTCGCGCCGGCAGGCGGGCAGGAAGGGCCAGGAGTGGAACTCCTGTAGGGGTAGGGCGTAGACACTGCACAGGTCTACAAACAGCAGCTTATAGAATGGTGTCTACGAGGAGTGCTGCTAGGGCCTCTGCCCAGGGGGACAAGGCTACCCGGGGCAGGTCTGAGGCCTCCACCCAGACCGAGCCCATGGGGGAGCTGATGTCCCCCTACCTCCTGGCCTGTGGGGGATCCCCAGCAGGGCCGGGGGGGGCAGAGATTGGGGGGCCCCCACACCTGTCCTGCAGGTGCCCGTCTTAGGGCTCTGGAGGCGCAGGTGAGGGAGCTCCGGGAGGAGGTTAGCAGGCTGAGGGGGATCAGGGAGGCGGAGGATGAAATTGACAGATATTTCCTTTCCCTGCAGGCCCAGGCACCCAAGGAAGAAGCAGCCCGGGGAATGCCCTCCACAGCAGAGTGGCAAACGGTCACAGCCAGGACCGGAGCAGCTCGCAGTGAACCGGTACCAGCTTCTCCAGTCCGACTGGTGAACAGGTACGAGGCCCTGGCGACCCTGCAGGAGATGGAAGGGGAGGAGGAAACCCTTGGGCAAGAAGAAACACCACGTTCTTCACACTCCAAACAGGTCAAGAGATCCACGAGGACCCAGAGGAGGAGGCGACGAGTGCTCGTCATAGGCGACTCCATCCTGAGAGGTACGGAAGGACCCATCTGTCGCCAGGACCCCTCGGCACGAGAGGTATGCTGCCTCCCTGGAGCAAAGATTCGGGATGTGACGGAGGTAATCCAGGCCAGGATCAAGCCCACCGATTATTACCCCATGGTCCTAGTCCATGTGGGTACTAATGATGCGGCCAGGAGAACCC
This sequence comes from Alligator mississippiensis, assembly GCF_030867095.1. Classification (NCBI taxonomy): domain Eukaryota; kingdom Metazoa; phylum Chordata; order Crocodylia; family Alligatoridae; genus Alligator; species Alligator mississippiensis. The sequence goes on along the minus strand of NC_081826.1, from coordinate 33,309,366 downwards.
CTGATCACCTGATGGCAGACTACAGTGCTCTGGGTGGCGTGCTGAAGGAGTCCGGTGCACAGGTGGTATTCTCTTCCATCCTACCAGTGACCGGACGAGGAAGACGGCAGGAGAACTGCATCAGAGAGACCAACTGGCAGCTTCGGCAGTGGTGTCTCGAGGCAGGCTTCGGATTCCTGGACAATGACCCGCACATCACGACGAGGGACATGCTCAGCTGGGATGGGCTTCACCTGTCCCCCAAAGGTAAGCGTGTGTTTTCTACTAGGTTGGCGGATCTCCTCCGGCGGGCTTTAAACTAGGCTCGTCGGGGGGAGGGGAGTACGAGGGCAGGGGAAGCTGCAGACCACCAAACCATATGGCACCCACAAGGACAGCCCAGCCTGAAGAAGGAGAACGTTGGAAACCTGAAAGCCATGGGGAGACCAGCACTACAGAACAGGTAAGAAACAAGAAGGTAAGAAACAATGGGCCCCTTGGGACTCGGAGCGGGGGGGCAGCAAAGGCACCAGTCGCAGGGCTCAAGTGCCTATATACTAATGCTAGGAGCATGGGGAACAAGCAGGATGAATTAGCGCTCCTGCTTGCACTAAACACCTATGACTTAGTGGGGCTAACAGAGACCTGTTGGGATTCATCCCATGACTGGGCGGTACATATTGAGGGCTATAGATTGTACAGAAAGGACACGTCAGGGAAGAAAGCAGGGGGGGGTTGCACTTTGTCAGTGAGCAATATACATCAACCCTCATCAAGACAGAATCCAAGGTTGAGGAAGTAGAAGGATTGTGGGATAGGCTACATGGGGGGCAAGGAGAAAGGGATTTGGTGGTAGGGGTCTGCTACAGACCCCCACACCAAGGGGAAGAAATAGATGCGGGGCTCCTGAGGCAACTCTCGGAGACCATAAAAGCTAAAGAGGCGGTAGTCATAGGGGACCTAAACTACCCGGACATCTGCTGGGAGACACAGACAGAAAGGTCCCATCGCTCATGCAGGTTTCTAACCTGTATACAGGACCTCCACCTGACACAGGAGGTGCATGGTCCCACTAGGGGGAATGCCATACTGGATCTGGTATTGGCAACAGGAGATGACATGATAGGGGACCTCCAGATCGGTAGCCATTTGGGAGACAGTGATCACCTAATAATAGAATTCAACATAAGATGTCGAGTGGGTAAGGTAACTAGTAGGGTGAAAGTGCTAGACTTTAGGAAAGCTGATCTCAATGCACTCAGGTGATTAGTCAAGGAAGCACTGCAGAGTAGGAGTTTTGAAGGGATGGGAGCCCAAGAAGGGTGGCTGTGCCTAAAGCAAACGATCCTTCGGGCACAAAGCAAGACGATCCCCGAGCGAGGCAAAAAAGGGAAAGGGGCCAGGAGGCTTCCATGGCTGACCAGAGAAATCCAGGACAGCCTAAGGGCCAAAAGGGGAGCATATAAAAAGTGGAAACGGGGTGAGATCACTAAAGATGAATATACCTCCTCTGCTCGTGCTTGTAGGGAGGCAGTTAGGCGGGCCAAAGCTACCATGGAGCTGAGGATGGCAACCCAAGTAAAAGACAACAAGAAATTGTTTTTTAGATATATTGGGAGTAAAAGGAAGGCCCAGGGAGGAATAGGACCACTGCTAAATGGGCAGAAACAATTGGTGACAGATAGGGGGGACAAGGCTGAACTCCTCAACGAGTTCTTTGCCTCAGTGTTCCTAAGTGAGGGGCACGACAAGTCTCTCACTGGGGTTGTAGAGAGGCAGCAGCAAGGCGCCAGACTTCCATACGTAGATCCTGAGGTGGTGCAGAGTCACTTGGAAGAACTGGATGCCTTTAAATCAGCAGGCCCGGATGGGCTCCATCCAAGGGTGCTGAAGGCACTGGCCGACTTCATTGCAGAGCCACTGGCAGGAATATTCGAATGCTCGTGGCGCACGGGCCAAGTCCCGGAGGACTGGAAAAGGGCTAACGTGGTCCCCATTTTCAAAAAGGGGAGGAAGGAGGACCCAGGCAACTATAGGCCAGTCAGTCTCACCTCCATCCTTGGTAAAGTCTTTGAAAAAATTATCAAGGCTCAAATTTGTGAGAGCCCGGCAGGGCAAATTATGCTGAGGGGAAACCAGCACGGGTTTGTCGCGGGCAGATCGTGCCTGACCAATCTAGTCTCTTTCTATGACCAGGTTACGAAACGCCTGGACACAGGAGGAGGGGTGGATGTCGTATACTTAGACTTCAGGAAGGCCTTCGATACGGTATCCCACCCCATACTGGTGAACAAGCTAAGGGGCTGTGATGTGGATGACTGCACAGTCCGGTGGGTGGCGAATTGGCTAGAGGGTCGCACCCAAAGAGTCGTGGTGGATGGGTCGGTCTCAACCTGGAAGGGTGTGGGCAGTGGGGTCCCGCAGGGCTCGGTCCTTGGACCGATACTCTTTAATGTCTTCATCAGCGACTTGGACGAGGGAGTGAAATGTACTCTGTCCAAGTTTGCAGATGACACAAAGCTATGGGGAGAAATGGACACGCCGGAGGGCAGGGAACAGCTGCAGGCAGACCTGGATAGGTTGGACAAGTGGGCAGAAAACAACAGGATGCAGTTCAACAAGGAGAAGTGCAAGGTGCTGCACCTAGGGAGGAAAAATGTCCAGCAAACCTACAGCCTAGGGAATGACCTGCTGGGTGGCACAGAGGTGGAAAGGGATCTTGGAGTCCTAGTGGACTCCAAGATGAACATGAGCCGGCAATGTGACGAAGCCATCAGAAAAGCCAATGGCACTTTATCGTGCATCAGCAGATGGATGACGAATAGGTCCAAGGAGGTGATACTTCCCCTCTATAGGGCGCTGGTCAGACCGCAGTTGGAGTACTGCGTGCAATTCTGGGCACCACACTTCAAGAAGGATGCGGATAACCTGGAGAGGGTCCAGAGAAGGGCAGCTCGAATGGTCAAGGGCCTGCAGACCAAGCCCTACGAGGAGAGACTAGAGAAACTGGACCTTTTCAGCCTCCGCAAGGGAAGGTTGAGAGGCGACCTTGTGGCTGCCTATAAGTTCATCACGGGGGCACAGAAGGGAATTGGTGAGTATTTATTCACCAAGGCGCCCCCGGGGGTTACAAGAAACAATGGCCACAAGCTAGCAGAGAGCAGATTTAGATTGGACATCAGGAAGAACTTCTTCACAGTTCGAGTGGCCAAGGTCTGGAACGGGCTCCCAAGGGAGGTGGTGCTGTCCCCTACCCTGGGGGTCTTCAAGAGGAGGTTAGATGAGTATCTAGCTGGGGTCATCTAGACCCAGCACTCTTTCCTGCTTATGCAGGGGGTCGGACTCGATGATCTATTGAGGTCCCTTCCGACCCTAACATCTATGAATCTATGCAGTGGCCACATCATTCCCTCAGGCCTGTCAGATCATGGCCTGGCTTGCTGTGAATTGAGCCTGCCAGGGAGAACCTGCGCACAAGTGCCCTATTGGTGCTTCAATGTCAGCCTGCTTCAAGAATCTTACTTCCGGGACTGCTTTGCCAACTTTTGGCGGGGCTGGGAGGCCACAAGACTGAATTACTCCTCCTGGAAGCTATGGTGGGATGTGGGCAAGGTACAGATCCAGGCTTTTTGCCAACAGTACACTCAGCTGGCCACAAATGACCTGCGCCGCCATATCAGAGAGCTGGAGGAAGATGTGGTAGAGCTTGAGGCTGCCCTGCTGGCTGCTGGCAGTGATGCGGTGCTGCATGAGAGCCTCCAGTTCTGTAGGAAGTGCTTGCATGACTTGGCGGAGAGTGCGGCCCATGGAGTGAGGATCCAAGCCTTCTGCCAAGAGCTGGCTGAAACAGATGCCCCAACCCGCTTCTTCTTCAACCTGGAGTGACGGTGGGCAGCGAGCAAAGTCTTAGATCACCTCAAGACTCCTGAGGGCCAGGTAATCACTGACCCGGGTGAAGTATGTGAGCATGCTGTTGCCTTCTATTGTGACCTGTTTGCAGCTGAGCCATACTGCCTTGAGGCCATGCAGGACCTCCATGCAGTCCTGCCACATGTGTGCCCTGGAGGCCAGCGAGCTTGAGCAAGAATTATCTCTGGTGGAGCTGGCAGCTGCCGCAGCTAGCCTCACCTCCAGCAAAGCCCAGGCCTCGACGGGTTACCTGCTGAGTTCTACAAGACTTTCTGGCCTCTTCTCAGCCCCTGTCTCCTGCGTGTTTTCCAGGAGAGTCTTGCCAACAAGGTCTTGCTGATCAGTTGCCACTGTGCAGTGCTCACTCTGCTGCCTAAGAAAGGAGACCTTGGCTGCATTAAGAACTGGTGGCCGGTTTCCCTGCTGTGCATGGACTAAAAGATTCTGGCCAAAGCACTGGCCATCCGCCTCTGCGCTGTCATGGCTCCGTCACTGGGCCTGAGCAGAGCTACTGCATGCTGCGCAGAACCATACAAGACAACCTATTTCTGCTGTGCAACCTACTTGCAGCCAGTGAACTCTTTGGCCTAGACATTGGCCTCATTTCTCTGGATCAGGAGAAAGCCTTTGACCAGGTGGACCACACCTAGCTCTTTCCGACCCTGGAGGCCTTTGGCTTTGGGCCTCTTTTCAATGGGGCCCTTCAGGTCTTGTATCAAGACACTTCCAGTCTTCTCAAGGTGAACGAGGTGCTCTGTGCTCCGTTTCCCACATGCAGAGGCATCCATCAGGGCTGCCCCCTGTCGGGCATGCTCTATGCCCTGGCCATTAAGCCACTGCTGCATGCACTGCAGCGCTGCCTGAGTGGTGTGGCCTTGCCATCAGCCGTGGGCCTGTCCATTGCCCCTCCGCTCTGGCTATCAGCATATGCAGATGATGTGACCATCTTCCTTTAACACCCAGGAAGATGTGGAGGCCATGACAGACTGCCAGCAAGCCTACAAACACCCTTCTTTGGCCCATATCAACTGGGCCAAGAGTGATACCCTGTTGTTTGGTGCATGGATCACCATGACCCTCCCCCCTCCCCCCCAGATTTGCCAGGGGGACTCACCTGGTGCCGTGAGGGCCTTAAGGTCCTGGACGTGTTCCTAGGGCCATTGACCTTCATGGCACGCAACTGGGATGGCTTCGAGGAAGGAGTGGAGGCCTGCCTACAAAGGTGGCACTGGCTACCCAGCACTGGCTACTCAGCCTCTCCTACCATGGACATGTCCTCATTGTGAACAACCTAGTGGCAGCAACTTTGTGGCACCGGTGCACTGTACTCGATCTGCCACAGGACCTTCTCAAGAGACTCCAGCACCTCCTGGTCAATTTTTTTTCTGGGATGGGCACCACTGGCTCCCATGAGCTGTTCTTTACCTACCTGTAGGTGAGGGGGGCCAGAGTTTGGTTGACCTTGCAAGCAAGGTGGTTGCCTTCTGCCTGCAGGCCCTTCAACGACTCCTGTACAATGAGGAGTGCCTACCTTGGCAACAACTGGCTTGCCAGTTTCCGCAGAGGGTGGGGGCCCCCGGCTTTGACTGGGAGCTCTTCCTGTTGGACCTTACGCTTTTAAACTAGGTGGTGCTTCTGGCTTTCTACCGTGGCATGGTACGAGCCTGGCAAACCACTTTCCACCTCCAGCCCCAGGCCCATCACCTGCAGTTCCCGCAGTTGCTGAGGGAACCCCTGGTGCACAACCCAGCTCTGAGGCGCCCCATGCCGAGCCTGGCCTCTGCTCATCCAGGCGTGTCTTCCACCTGAGCCATCTCCTTGACCCTGCTTGGTTGGCTTGGCTCTCACCCGATGCCTTGACCACCCAGCTGGGCATGCTCTCCGTCCACAGTGTGGGCCATCTCCTGTGTGACATCCAGGCTGCCCTCCCTTTGGAGGCAGCAGCCACCCTGGACGACCATTTCTGGATGGGCCAGGTCCCCTGCACTGAGGATGTCCTGAGTGAGGTTTTTCCTGCATTACCAGTCACTACAGCCATGGCTGGTGAGCTCTCTGGTGGCCCTGGTGCCCTGCTGACACTCTCTGTGCCTCCTGACAATGACATGGGTTGCCCCTTTGCTTTTACGTCATGTAGAAGCCTATATGCCTGAGTGGTTCATGTCCACCATGCCCAAGTGCTGGTGGGCCACCCCGATACACCGTGGTGACAGTGCCTGGGGCTGCCAGATTCCCCACCAGCCCACCCAGCTTGGCACACATTGTATAAGCTGCCAACTGCCAAGAAGACTGGTGCCCTACAGTGGTGGTTGCTGCATGCATACCAGGCGGCTGAGAAGGACCCCGTCTGCCTGGCCAACTTTTTACTGGGTCAGGCCAAGATGGCCATGCTCAAGAGCTGCCGAAGCCGGCTTGCCGGGACCGGCTCAGATGATGCCTTGTGGCTTTTCTGCCTCCTGGTGCAGGTGCGCCTCTCACTGGAGTTCGAGTACGCTATGCTCTGGTGGGCGGTGCCTGCCTTTGAGACATGCTGGGCCCTTGAAGGGAGCACTGTGCCATGTGGAGGACGGCTGTCTCAAATAGGCACTCTGATGTCATGACCAGTCTGGGCGACCGGGCTAGCTCAGTGTTGGACTACGACTTCCAGCTCATGCCGTGTCTTGGGCCCTCACCAGGCTGCTTTTTTTGCTTTCCTTTTTTGTGTGGGAAGTTGAATGTGTTGTCACATGCATTTGGATAGAGCAGGGTACAAATTGTTTATTTATAGTTATGACCCTGTGGCCGGCACTCCGACTGCATAACTAGCATGTAAGACATGATGTGGAATGTAGCGAAGGTGTCTGTCACAGTGTTATGTGATGAATGCAATGACATTGTGTTCTTGGTTTGATAGTAATTTGTTTGTTTTTTGCTTTGTAAGTGGCCAACCTTTTTGTATCCCTGAACCTATGAATAAATAGTTAAAAGTCAAAAAGTCCTTCCTTCCTTCCTTCCTTCCTACATGTGCTCCTACTTGTACCGGGTGGCTGAATGGGTCACTGTCTGCTGGTGCCCTGCTGACTGGCCAACTTTCTGCTGGGTCAGGCCAAGACGGCCATCCTCAACCAGCTTGCTGGGACCAGCTCAGATGATGCCCTGTGGCTTTTCAGCCTCCTGGTGCGGGTGTGCTTCTTGCTGGAGTTTGAGCATGCTGTACCCTGGCAGGTGGTGCCCACCTTTATGGTGTGCTGGGTCCTTGAGGGGGCACTGTACCATGTGGAGGACAGCTGTCTCTATTATGCTCTGATGTCATGACTGATCTGGGTGACTGAGCAGGCTTGGTGGCGGATTGCGACTCCAAGCTGCCGCTGAGCCCTGGGCCCTCACCAGGCTGCTTTTTGCTTTTTTTCCCTTTGTGTGGGTAGTTGAAGATTTTGTTACATGTACTATTGGATAGAGCAAGGTAGGAATCATTTGTTTATACAGGGCTTTGGTCTGTACAGCCATGTGGCCAGGTGTCCTGACTGCATAATGGCATGTTAGGCATGATGTGTAATACTGCGAAGGTGTCTGTTACAGTGTGATGTTATGAATATAATGGCATGGTGCTTTTGGTTTGGTGGTGATGTGTCTGTCTTTGCTTTGTATATAGCACCTGGACCCCGGAGGGGCTGGCTTGTTGTGCCCCGAACTCCTGAATAAAGTAGCTAAAAAGTCAAAGTCCTTCCTTCCTGCCTTCCTTTCAAAATGGCCACTGACAGGTGTGTTTCCTTTGAGCTCTGGGAACCTGTCTGTTCTGTGAGCCTTTCTCCTTCTCTTGCTTTGTTTTTTCTCCCCCAAACAGCTTGACCCCTTTGTCACTGTAGTCCCCAACTTTTCATTACTTTTTCCTGCCTTTTTTCACCTTTTTTTAAAGCCCTTTCTCCTGAAATAACCCGTTCCTCTTCCCTTCCCCCTCCCTCTGTTTTTTTTTTTTTAGTTTGTCTCCCCCCCCCCCCCCCCCCCCGTTGCTGCTCTGTTGCTTTCTCTCTCTTGCTACACTGCTCACCTTTATCCTCTCCTCTGGTGTTTTGTTTGGTTTCCAGCTCCTTTGCACCCTGCAGCCAGAAGGCTACTCACCCCCCACCCCCACCCCTCTGGTTCCTTGCAGGGTTCACCCTTTTTTCATTGGAATGGCTCAAGGCAGCTCCCAGCAGTCCACTGCTGGGGCTTCTGCTCCTCTGGGCCAGAGTATTGGTCTCTGGCTTCATTCCCCTCCTTCCTTTGGAGTGGAGGAATGTGCCACTGCTGTGGGGCACTAGTAGGCTGCAAAAATGTCCTTTATGCTCCCTGTGTGAGTTCAGTCCCCATCATTTTCCTCAGCTCCCCTGCTTTGGTGCATGATATCATAGTAGCTGGTGTGTCTGTTGGGGGTGTTTCTTGCATTGCAATGCTCTTGGACACAATGGCCATTCAGGTGGTGGCCTCCAATGTCCCTCCATTTCTCTCAGATGGTGAGCTTACTAACTGCCTGCACCCTTATGGCATGGTTGATGGTTACAGGGCTGGTCCATAGACTGCTACTTGGCAAAAAGGTTCCTTAGCTCCGGCATGTCCTGTCCTTTAAATAGCAGATGTTCATGCTTCTTGACAGGGGGACCAGGGTCTGCCCCACTCCATGTCATTCCTGATTGATGGGCAGCATTTCAAGGTCTACCTCACCACTGGGGACAGCTCGTGCTTTTGCTGTGGCAGCAGGTCCCATCTGGCTACCCAGTGCCTGAAGAAGAAGCCAGCTGTGGCAGAGCTGCCTGTGGCTGTGCCTGATGGTAGCTCGTCCACCTCTGGTGTGGCAGCCCCATTGGGTGGTAGGGATGGGGCCTCCTCCCAGCTACTCCCCATTTCATCAGAGTTGGCTAACTCCGTGGTGGTGGACCTGCCGTCCCCTTCCCCCCCTCTCAGGGGAGGTTTTGGCTCTTCGTTCTGGGAAGGGCAGGTCCCTGAAACAGAAGGGATCTTCTAAAAAGGCCTCATTTTCCCCTCAAGACCTCCCCACCACTTTGAAGGGAGTTGAGGTTAGTGAGCAGGACCTGGCCCCATGCCTGCCTTCTCAGCATTCCCCACAGAGACTGTAGTGGTCAGGGGTGACCTGGGGGGGAGTCCAACAACCCTTCATCTGCCTCTCGGCTCCTTGAACCTGATGAGATTGGCATGGAGGTTGGGCTCTCTGGGAGCTGCAAGTGGCTCCAGGAGCAAGACTGCCTGGTCCAGGAGAGCATCCCCCCCCAAGAGATCAGGAACTGATGTCCCCCCAGAATCCCTTGGAGGATGCTGCTCCCACAGGGCCTGATGCTGAGAGTCCTGGTCAGGGGGCAGTACTCCTTGCCAGGAGGCAACCCCCGCCCCCCCCCCCCCCCCCCAAACTTGGTGACTCTGTGTACCTGACATGTACAGCTTCTCCTCCTCGAGGTCAGACTTTGATTCTGCCTCTGAGGATGAGTTAATGGAAGTCCTGCTTCAGGAGGTGGCATCCCCCAATTTAGCTAAGGTACCCCCTTGTTTGTGCCTCTGAGGAAACTCCCTGGCCTGGCCTTATTGAGTTCCTTAAACAGACCAAGAACCACTGGAAGGTTGCACAGCAAATTTGTAAATGGTTCCAAGAACCTGAAACATTTGTGCTTTCTGCCAGGGACACAGCAGCAGCGCTGCTTGCCACTTTGGGGATACAGTATTCTAGTTTTTGCCTAAGCAAGTTTGCCGGCGATGTTGAGCCCTTGTTGAGTGAAGTGCAGGCTGGCAAGCTGCAGGCCTGTTTTCTTCCTATCCTGCCTGATTGCTCCTATCTGGTGTTTCTTTCTGTTCTTTTGGCTTTGCCTGTCTCCCTTTTTACAACCTGCATGCATGGCTGCTATGGCCTTTTGTCCTTTCAATGCCAATGGCTGCAGAGTCCCTGTGCAGCAGATGGCACTCTTTGATTTCCTGTGCCAGAAAAAGCTGTTGCCTTTCTGCATGAAACATACACTGATGCAGCCAATCCATCTGACTGGCATGCCATCTGGAGGGGCAATAGCCCAAACAGTTGTCCCCTGCCAACTGTTCGTATCTTGGTAGTGCAACATCACCTCCTCCTAATTGACGTCTATGCCCCCACTGTTGGACTGGAATGGCTTCAGACCCTGGCTGAATTTTTACAGAGCGCAGCTGACAGTGACAACCTTCTCCCCTGGGTGGGGACTTTACTTGCACAGTCGATGTGTGGCTTGACCAGCATGGGCCAGAACCCCATCCATCCTCAGCCTGGCAGCTGTGGGCTGCCTTAGAGGCAATAGATCTCATTGGCATCTGGTGCCATCTCCATGCTGATGGAAGTCAGTACACTTGGCTAAAAGTGACTGCTGGTGGGATTCCCATAGTACTCCTTGACCACTTGTTTGTCACCAAACATTGCCTCCCAGCCCTGTGGGGTGGCTGAATTATTCCATCTAGCCTCTCAGATCACAGTCCATGGGCAGTGACCTGGGTAGTGGACCTTGCACTTCATTGACTCTTGTTGTACGTCCTGATGGATTTGCTGGGGTTTGCCTTGACACTCTTCCCTGGAAGGCCTCTTATGCATGGGTGGTACATGTCTGCCACACCTGTATCCTTGCCACTCATCCTGAATGATGTGGCAGCAGTGCCTAGTGGCACCGGCACTCGTGCTAGCTTGCCTCATGTGGTGCATGCTTTATAAGTTACCCATTGCTAAATGGACCAGAGACCTCCAGTGGCAGACTTTCATCCACCGCATGGATCTGGATGCATCAGTGACCTATTCCTTTTGCCTGGAAAAGGGTAGAAGTGGGTCTATTCCATGCTTTCCTCAGGTACCCCTGGCTGCCACTGCTCTGTGCTGCCCTCAGCACCTTGTTAATGAGGCGCTAGACTTGGAACTATTTATTAGTTTCTTTTTCATACTGGGCATCTGAGAGGGGGTGTAATTTGCCTGGCCAACTTTCTGCTTGGTAAGGACAAGGCAGCCACCTTCCAGAGCCACAGAAATTGGCTCCCTGGGGCCAGTTCTATTGATGCCCTGTGACTTTTTCAGTTTGTGATCTGGGTGCACCTGTTGCTGAAATTCAGCTATGCGGTTCTTCAGTGGACAGTACCCACCTTCCAGGCACATTAGGCCATTTAGGGTGTGCTCTGCAGAGTGGAGGGTGGCCGTTTGGTCCTTGCCCCGCACTCCCATTCCTGGGGTTCCAGCGAAGACCTAGCAGGCCAACGTCACACTGGATATTTTTACATTAGACTATGTGGGCAGACTTTGTGGCCTACAGGCCCAGGGCTGTCTTTTGTACCTGAGCCTCTGTGTGGGCTGTGCCTTGTTGCATTGTTACTCCCTTCCCCCCCTCCCCAAAGTATTTTTTAAAAGTCAAAAAGGTCTGTGTAACAGGGAACCCTAGCCCTGTTACTAGGAGGTAGGGCTGCCCTTTAAGACCCAAGCCTATAGGAACATGAAGCACCAGGAGGGTAGGGGTTAATAGCTCAACCACCTAGGCCGGTCAGCTAACAGGAAGGGGATAGGCCTCTGGGCACATATAAACCCTAGGGCCAAGGCTGGCAGGAGGAGGTCTCTGGCAAGTGACCAGAGGAAGAGAGCTCTTGCATGGCAGAACTACCCAGGAATGCTGTGGCCATTGACCAGACTGTTGCTATGGCTAATGAGGCACCAGGAGTCTACAAGGTACCCAGAGCTGGGAGGTGCTCAATACTCGAGGAGCAGCTTTGGGTTTTTAAGGAGCCAGAGTGTGGCTTGTAGGACTTGTATTATGTTATAACCCAGGGGCTCATATTTATGTTGTTGTTATCCGGTGGACTGGGCTGACGCTATTGGGGCACGCTACTGTGCAAAGCCTCAGCACCGGGGATGCAGCAACAGGGGGTGATCAGACCCCAGCGCCAGGGGGTGCAATAACAGGGGGCAGACCCCAGTGCCAAGAGGCACAGTGCCAGGGGGTGGGCAGACCTCAGCACCGGGGGGTGCAGCACCAGGGGGCATGGCAGTAGGGAGTGAGCAAACATCTGCAAGGCATGGGCCACCATGTAGGGAAGGTTTGGAGAAGTGGATAGTGACACCTAGCGTCGGAGTAGTAAATGAGCAGCCTCCTACCTGAGTAACATCGTAATTATTGTTATGAGGTGTCAGTGGTGGAGATCCCTCCGTGTCTGGATGCCAAGCCTGGAAGTGCCGGCAGTGTACCCAGAAGTGCTGGCACTCTGCCTGCCCTCCCGCCCGTTGCCTGTGCTGAGAGCACTCACTCTCAGGGTAGGCACCAGCACTCTCAGGGGCTACGTCTGCATTCCTGTGCACCCTCTGCACGTCGCCTGTGGTGTGGGTTGAATCTCTTCAGCCTAAGGAAGTCCTAGAGATTCTGTTTCCCCTGCTTTTGCACAAGTGTTAACTCCCTCAGCCCATGAAGACTGGAGAGTGAAGTCATCCTAAGTGGTGTTTTGCACTGAAATCAATGCTGCTGGTCTGATTTAGAAGTGCTCTGGTTCCTAAGAAACTGGAACCTTTGAAGTTTAGCCACTCCCAGTTCAGATCTTCAGTGGACTAAAGCTTAAGCTGGACATCTATGTGCTTAAACTGGATCTTTTCTGAGTATGCTCTGAAGCTGATGTGTAAGTATGTAGGTAACTTTTCAAGCCAAAATGGAAGCACTTAAATATCCCGGGTGCTCAAGTGGTTTTCTGGTTACTGGAGAAGCACCTGCCTGGATGGTGCTTTTGTGATTTTAATTTTCCAGTACTTCCCAAAGGCATTTTCAGTGTTTATGAGAAAGAGAGAGTGAGCTTCGGATCACTCCTTTAACTTTTTTTCTTACCCTTCCTTCAAAGCATATTATGGAGTATTTAAAGGTTTAACGTGCACTTAAATTACTGCAGGCAACATGGCTAAATTTAAACATTTGTCCATTCTAGTGCTGCTGTTGCAGCTTTGGATATTCACTGTCTACTTAAAAGCATTTTATTTGCAAGTTGTTTGACAGACAGCTCTGGAAGACTAGATTCCTGGTTGCTTGATCAGTCCGTGGTAGATGCTGTGAGTAAACATCTTGGATAAAATTGCTGTGGGCCATGTGAAGAATGTTTGTTTCCAAATTTTGTGAGAAGGGCTAACCATTGCTTCAAGTGCTCTATCTGGGCAGTAATGAATAGGGGTGTGCTTGACTTGTTTTTTGTAAAAACATGCCCCTTGCTTATCTGGAGTCAAGTTATCTTGTGAAAGGAAATAAATGCTTTCTTGAAATAATCTTCTATTAAGTGTCCAGGATTAAGAAACTGGAATGCAAAAAGTATTAGCAAGGGTTTATAAAGCAGTGACTTGAGATCCTTTCTGTAAGTGAAGAATGACAGAAGGTAGAAGATGCTGGAAGGGAACAGATGGAAGGAGTACAAGATGTAAAATATTTTCATTAGACATTGGCAAACTGCTATGGAGAGAGGTGTTTGTACAGTATATATGGCATTTATTTCAGTAATAAAGCTAATCTGCCTTTTACAGAGGACAGACTCATAGATTTTTTTAGGATTAAGTTATGATGTTGGGCACTGGAACTGCTCAGGCACAAACATAGCTTTGACCTACTGAAACCTGATGGGTAGATCTGTGTTAAGTAAATATTACAATTGATGGTTATATCTTATTCGGGAAGTTACAAGTAGGCAAAAGGTACCCTTTCAGAGTGCCAAGAAGAACACTCCTGTACCATTATCTACTTCCAAATTTCTAACACCTAAATCATCTTTGAGCAATGTTCTAACAGATAAAGTTTGTGGTAATGTTTTATCAACCTCCTGCAAGTGCCATCAATACCACCAAATTGCATTAGAGAGCAGAAAGCACCCATTTATAATGTGAAGGTGGGGAAAAGCTACATTCTCAGTCTGATTGAAACCTGCCATGAGAAGTGCTGGAGACACCAAAATGCTAATACTATAACGGTCTCAGACACCTGGAAAGATGCATCTGATGATGCACACATATACATGATTACTTAGGAACAAGTAAACCTGATGATTACATATGTTGTATGCCAACAGAATTTTGGGTATACCTGGGATTGGTCTAAATTTGTTCCACTCTTCCCTAGCAGGGTGGTGATGGGTGAGTGCTTATCATTGCTAGGCTCCTGTGGGGTCCCCCCCAGGCTCCCTCTCATAGCCCTTTCTTATCACTATGTGTATGAGGGCATTTAAGATTTGTATGGAGATTTCATGTGAGCTGCCATCAGTATGCTGATCACACGCAGCTCTACCTCTCTTTCTTTTCTGCCCTAGCACCACAGACCCAGTCCTTTCCCAGTGTTTGGCTATGGTTTGGGACTGGATGCAGATGAACCAATTGAAACTGAATCCAGACAAGACAGAAGTGAGGGTAGCAGCCAAACCACTTGACTTGGGGCGGGGGAGAGAGGGTTTGGGACACCTAACATTGATAGGATTCAATCTCCATTTGTCACTCAGGTTTATAACCTTGGGGCTGCTCCTGGATCCACTGCTGCACTTGTATCTGTAGTTGGCAGCAGTAGTTTAGAGCTCTTTTTACCAACTCCATCTGATGAGATGGCTGCAACACTTTCCTTCAGAATTGGATCTGATTGCCATCATCCATACATTTGAAACATCGAGGTTGGATTACTGCAATGAGCTGTACATGGGGTTGCCCTTTAAAACCATCTGGAAGTTGTAGCTGGTGCAGAACATGACAGCCTACGTCTTGACAGGTGTGGGTTGCCAGGAGCACATAACTCCAGTCTTCCAGCATCTGCACTGTCTTCAAATCCCTCCAGTATATGCACTGTGTGCAATTCAAGGTGCTGGTTTTGACCTATAAGGCTCTAAACAGCCTGGGCACTACATACATAAGGGACTACTTTTACTTTACATCCTGTTGTGATCTCAGAGGTTAGCCAGGAGCAACTTCCTGCAAATGCCATCAATATGCCAAGTCATCTTGGCAAACATGTACAGAAGGTCATTCCTGGCAGTTACTGCTCAGCTCTGGAACTCCCTCTTCAGGTCCATCAGAACCTGAGCTTGGACATCTTTTGGATGCAATGTAAGACCTTCCTATTTGGACTGGCATTTAGCAAACAAAGCTAGGTTGAGATATTATTTGGTGGGGGCTCTGTTTTTCATGGACATCCTATTTTCCTTTTAAGATTTTTCTTTTTTTCGCTCTTGTCACATTTCTGTTTTATAATTATTCTGTCCTCTTATTTTTAAGCTGCTCTGAGCCTTTGTTGGGAAGGGTGGCACAAGAACGAATGAATGAAAAAGCATAAAGACATTATTGACACAGCTGGCTGGTATAAAAAGACTCAGATAGGAAATAATGAAGAGGAAAAAGTCATGTGGATTCCTTGGTAAATTACATGCAAGCATATAGTATGCACTGGAGAATGGCCACCTTAAACTTCAGGAACTCAAAATATAGATCATATTGATGGGATAGGGAACTCTTCTGGGACCCAGAAGGTGGGGAGGTCATAGTAGATAATTAGCTGAACATATGTTCCCTATGCAGTGGCCAAGGGGTTAATGGAATCTTTGGATACATAAATAGTAAATACTTGCTCAGATGTGCCGGAGAGAGATGTGCCTCGACTAATCCTCATGGTTTTGTTTTTCACAATTCAAGAAGGATATTGACAGATGAAAAAGGTCTTGGAGAAGAACCACAGCACTTAAAGGATTGACTAATATGTTTTATCGTAAAAGACTTGAGGAACTCAAACCTGTTTAGTTTATCAAAGGGAAGGTTAAAGGGTGATTTGATCATACTCTTTAAGTACCTATGTGCAGAACAGATATTTGATAATAGGAGACTCATCAGTGTAGGAAACAATGAGATATAATGGCAAGAAGCTGAAGCTAGACTAAATCAGACTAGAAATGAAGTGCAATTTTTAAGAGTGAAAGTAATTAACAATTGAAACTTACCAAGGGCTATGATAAATTCTTGAGCGCTAGAATCAAGGTCAGATGTGTACATGCTCTAGCTGAAATAGAAATTAGTCAAATCCTTTGGCTTGGATTGCATAGGAGGTCAGTCAAGGTATTCATAATGATCCCTGCTGACTTAATCTACAAATATGTAAAAACAGATCATTGGTAGGCTATTCAAATCACCCTCGTCTCTTGGAGGAACCTGTTGGTGTTTTCTGACCTACCTGAAAGGTAAAATGCAAGTCCTTGATGCTGACCAGCGTTCTTATGTAAGATATTATTACTTATATAATTTCAATTTTGAATTGCAATTTAAAAACAACCTCCCCCACAAAAAAAACCCTTGTTTTTTGCTTAACCACTGTGGTTAGAGTTACTTTCTTTAAAGGATTCTTGTGCACCGTACTTTCTTGTTTCCTCTAGTCAAATCTCTGTGCAGTTGCATGCAGTAATTGTACTATTAGATTTATTGTTTTTATCCTACAGTATTTGGTGTGTTTTTCTTTTCTTTTCTAAACTCTTATGCAGTGGTGCATAACAAGCAGAGTTAGCACATGGGACAAACCCTTCTAGGGGGTGGTATGGTTCTGAGAACGGGGGAAGGAGCACATGGGTTTGACTGGGGGCTTGTAGTGTGGTTTTAAGAGCAGGGGATTAAGTATGTGGGGTTTGGGAGAGGAGTGGGGAGACTGGTGTGTTCCACCAGGGAAGGGGCACGGTTCTGAGAGCAGGGGAGAGAGACCATGTGGGTTTTGAGATTGGGGTGGAGGGGGTTTTAAGATTGGAGGGGAGAGCACACAGGTTCTGAGAATGGGGGGAGGTGTGCACTTTTAAAAGCATGTGCTGGTGGGGGAGGCAGCAGCCTTACCTACGCTGGGATCTCCTACAGTCTCAGCCGAGCTGCTGATGACATTGCAGGTGCTGTGTTTAAAGCAGCAGCAGCCAGGGACTGATTTGGAGATCCTGGCATGGGAATGCTGCAGGGGCACAGACTCCATGGAGTTGGGGGGTGATTCCAATGCCGCCCCTAACTTGGGGTGGGTCAGAGGGGCACTTGTGTGTGTTTAATGTTTTGTCCTGATGACAGACTAGGTACTGCATTTAGTTCGTAAAAGATCTTTTCAGTTTCTTGTAGCGGTCTTGGTGGCACAGTGGTTATCATTACAAACTCTTATCTAATACATCATCACTCAGTACTTCCTGTAGAAAATGCGGTTTGTGTATTTGTTGGCATTTAACTTCTTAACACATCTCTGAGTAGTGTTAGTTTAAGGTGTTAAATGGACTTTAGAGCAGCAGGAAATCCTGGGTTGATGTAAATGGGAAATATTGTTTCATCTACACACGCCCTTACTAACTCCCTGTAGCATTTACTTAATTCAGTATTCTCTTAGGACCCAAATCTACCTTTTGGATTAACTTGCTTGTCTTCCTTTAGCTTTACTAGAAGCAGTGCACAGGCTTCTGAGCACGCAATTTGACTTTACAATGGTGAAACCTTTCAAAGATTAAGTTATTAATGTACGTGGGCTCTATAATGACTTCCTGTGTGTGTGAGTTTCAGGACTGGACTGCATTTGTGGCCAGTTGCTACTTTCATTCCACATATGGGATGCTGATGAAGACGCAGCCCCTTCATAATTGCTAAGGGAGGTGTACCCACAGATGGTTCTTTCATCTTTTAGAGGTGCATGCGTTGCAGGAACATGCAGCTACCATCAGATATATGGATGTGTATGTGAGTGGATAAGAAGAATGTTTAAGGGGAATGTTTCTTCATCTTGTTTCAATAAACCCATCTTCAGGATGGTCTCTGCTGGTGTTTAGAGCTCAAATGATTCCCGGATAAAAACAGAACTCCACTTTTTGTTTCATTGAGAAATATTGATTCAATGGAGTTGAAATATTTCATTGCATTATGTAAATTTCTATAGACTCTTCATTTAACCTGAGCTCCTTGAGTCTCTGAGAAGCACTTCCCTCTGGCTACCAACTTGGTAGCTGTTTTTTTGTGTTCCCTGGGTGCGTCTGCATGAGATGTTTACTGCACAATTGACTAATTAGCTGCGCAGTAAATGTCTTGGTGTCTACATGTGCACCCCTAATTAGCCCAGAGTAAAATACTTACTCCAGAGCAGGAGAGTACTTGTATTTACATGTTAAATACATGTATTTACATGTATGTAGAAGCAATAAACTCTGGGGCAATAAGCTTCAGTCTATTCATGTACAATAATTGCTCATGTAGATGTGCCCCCTGATTCCAATGGGAAGCTCCAGAAAGCAGCTGCCTAGGGAGATGGGCCAGGATGAGGAAGCTAAATAATTCCTGTCTGACTCAGAACTTTCCATTCTGTAAAAATAAAAAATTCTCAGGTTCTCATTCTTTTTAAATCCTAGGTTAGAAGACACCCTTGCAAAAAATGGAATTTCCCTCTAGTGAAAATTTCAGTTTGATAACAGCTCTAACTAATAATTCTCTTCATTTCCAAGTCACATCAATGAATATGGCCCCTTGGCTTTCCAGGAGCCCTCTCTGAATGTGAATATGTTCAAAAAGAAATGTGTGAACATTTCTAAAGGATTAGAGAACTTGCTTGGGATGATTTAACATTAGTTGAAAGCCTCCAAAGACATGCAAATGTTCCTCATTAGGGTGCTAATTATCCCTACACAGTCTCACGCATTCATAAATTAGAATTCTTGAGAGTCTACTATAGTTACATTTTTAATTTACTTTTACTTCCAGCTGCCTGCTACTAAACTGTTTCTGCTTGCAAAATGTTGAAAATACTTTCAAGTCTGAATCTATGGGATTATTGTGATTTCTCCCCCATCCAAAAAAACCCCCAAACATACCTGCTGCCAACACTTTGTGAAAGACTGAATATTATTACAGATGGGACTTCTTATTTTTACAGCTACAGTTTTGTATTAGGAATTGAAAAAAATCTTCTTTAACTTTATTTTTGTCTACATATTTTGTTACCTATTCTCCACATAAGAAAAGAACTTCCATACTGAGTCAGAATAATGGCCCAGCTAACCCAAGGACAGTTATAAACATTTTAGAGAGAAAGTATATACAGGACATCTGGAACAATCCATTTTCTGTCATACCCTCCTTAGCAGCAACCATTTCTAGTTTAGGGATACCAGGTGACTTCCCTGGCTGTTCTTTTTAACAACAACTACTAATGAACCTCTACTCCATGAATCTGTCTATCCCTTTTTGAACTTGCTTGTAACCTCTGCCTCTACAATCTCCTATGGCAATGAGTTCTGCAAGTTAATTATGTGATTTAAAAAAAAATGTAATTCCTCTGGTTTGTTTTAAATCTGTCTCCTATTAATTAGTTCTTGTATTCTGGGACTTGGTGGATATCAGTTTTCCTATTCACTTGGTTAACAATTGGAATATTACTAATGTGGGCAGCTTTTTCTATAAAAATATTTGTGGGAATCTCTGATTGCTTGCATGTTTCATTTAAAATACCACTCTGACTGTGATCTTGGTAACCGCAACTTCAGGTTTGCATGAAGTTATCTGCATTCTGTGTGCTGATGATATGAAGTGGATAGTTCCATTGTTGTATATGAAGCATCACTAGAATGCTCAGTTCTCACATTCTCTCTTGTTCCAATATGTCACTTCTTAAATTTGAGCCCCAATTCAATATTGGTGATGGTTGAAGAAAACCCTAAATAAATGAGTTTGTAATATAAAAGTTTGGGTTCATTAGAGCTGCCTAGTTAAAAAGTCTTCCCAACACTAATTTGGTAGTGGGAGGGAGGGAGGCCAAAATGGTTGTAGCCAATAGTCAAATGGCATCCTCCTCCTTGTTTTTACATTTTCATTTAACAGATTTCATAAATGAATGTAGAAATAAAAATGTAGAAAACATTTTTTTTCCCCTCAAACGTTGCTATGGATATTTCTTGTGAAGAGTCCTAACATTTTCTTGTATTTGTTCTACATTTTCCTACCATCTCTCTAATGTAATGCTATCTTGGCTTTGTGTTATTGAAGGGTATGAAAAAGGATGGGTTCATCACTTGTTGTTTTGTAAGGTAACATATAACAACATGACTAGGACTGCAAGTATTGCGATTATGCTATTCAGTATTCAATATTAATTTGAATGTTAACATCTAGTTTCTTACTACAAACATCTCTGATTAGTTTCTAGGTTTGTTGCCTTAGGTATTTGGGAGATTTTTTCTGAGTATAAATCAGACTCAAGCCATGCCACCGATGACCTACATGCAGTGATTTTTCTCCTTATTCATTTAACAACTCTCTACAATATAAGTCCTAGAAGGTAGAAATGATGGCATGGTGCCAATCAGTCTGTTTTTGATAATACAGGGGTCAGCAATGTTTTTGGACAGAGTGGCGAAAACACCTGCAACTTGGCTTGTAAGATGTTGGTGTGCCGGGATGGATGGTGGGGGAGCTGCAAGTGGTCCGATCCTTGTTGTGGCAGTGCAGCCCCAGCCCCTTCCCTACCTCCTACCCCAAGGTGCGTGCACCAAGCAAAATGCCTTTGCATGCCACACTCTGGCACCCATGCCGGGGGGTTGCTTTACCCCTGTGTTAATATATAATATCATGCTGCAAAAACTGCTTTTAGGGGTAAGCATAATGCCAAAAAATGATAACTCTGTCAATGGGTAGAGAATGGAGCTGAAAAGAAAGTGCTTGGCAATGTTCAAAGCTGCTACTGATCTTAGCACTTTCCATCTTCAAGGCATTAGCCAATCTCCTTCTGACATGAGTATGGCTTTGGTGTTTCTTTCCTGGAGCCCTTGTTTATATCAATTGATGTTGTTGCTGTCTTTAAAATCAAGATTGGGCTTATTTTACAATCCCAGTATTGTCTGCAGAACCTGAGCAGTGTAAGCATTCCATTAGCAATGTTGTTTCTCTCTCTAGCCGCTGTCGTATTCAATTTAAGTTGATTTTTGTTTTAGTTGTAAAATGGCACTCGTGGTCACTCCAATGCCTTTACCAGTCTGAAAAGTGGCAAAATATATTCATCAATTTATAACTAAGAATCTTATTTATCTTACAACCCCCAGTGGAATCTCAGGCTGAGCTGGTATGGCTGTCAGCCATATTAATACTTGTCCCACCAAGTGGGTTAACTGCCGCTCAGTGTGCTGCCTTGGAGGAATCTGTTTTGGTTGGGTTGCTGCTCTTGGGCGTTTGGGAGCTGAGAATACTTGGGTGTTAGGCAGGAAAGAAAAGACTGTTTTCTTTAGAAGGAGATGGGAAGGAGCAGGCAAAAGTCAGAGTAAGTCATGTTGGTAGGGTGTTTCCACTCTATTAAGTTAGAGAGGCTTTTGTTGTGAGGTTTCATAATAATACAAAAAACCTTTTCTCTAAAAAGTTGCTTTTTTAAAACTTGAAAAAATAGAATGAAAACAAATGTTAGTGGCTGTCTAACTAGTGATGAATGAACCCCCATGAGTCCAGACTTTTTGCTGACAGCTCCTCTAGGAAGACTATCATCTTGTCTCCCCTTGGCAACAATAATCATATATTCTGCTTCTGTTAAGCTCTCTTTGAGTGTCTCTTAACCCCTGGATGCTTTTACTGTTGCTCTAAATTCCTTTCCATTAGCAGCAGGAGGGATTCAATGAACATGGGGACCGTCTTCTGCATTTGGCCAATGGGAGGTCCATTAAAATGACTGATGGCTGACATGTGAATATAAGAGAGAACTCCATTTTAAAGCCTATTTTAGCAAGGGAAATGAGAAATTAGTAATATGAAGAAATAAGAATAGCTTTGTAAAAGCTGTCTTATGAATAATCTCAGTGAGATTTTTATCAAGTAACAGTTGCTTGACTGGACCTATTGGCAAGTACCATTTTAATAAATGGTAGGCTTGTCTAATGAAGATATCAGCAATATCCCTTGTTATATTACCTAAACACAGTGTAAAGAGAAATGTTTTTCTTTCCTTTGGCTGCATTCTCTACTTTCTTGGTCATGGACCAGATGCTATGGTGCTAGATGCTGTATAAATGCCAAAAAAGGCAATTCCTATATCAAACATTTTGTAATCTAGGTGTACATAAGAGAAAACAGACACAGGCATGAAAATATAAAGAACAGCAAAACAGTATTGATCAACCCAGGTGGTGGTACTGAAGCAGCATGACTGTTGATGCATCTTTTCTAGGTATCTTGGCAAAGGACAATTGAGAGAAGGGTTTAGGAGGAGAAGGAGTTATGAAGAGCTTGTTATAAATATGAAGACAATGTGCGGAAAAGCATGAAAGAGCTTGTTTGAAAATTTAACAAGTGTGTGATGGAGGTTGGTGATTGGAGGTGAGAGTTGACCTTAGAACACTGACCATAAGATGATGGATAAGATAGGAATAGAGTACGAGCAGCCCTTGAATATGAAGACAAATAGCTATATTTGATGTGATGTTATGTAAAGGGTCAGTGGAGAGATGGTCAAAGTAACTGGCTAGTAAAAAATCTGTCCAACAGCCTGCTGAATGCTTAAGAGCAAGGGAAGACAGTATTTATCATGAGCAGAGAAAAGTATGTTGAAAAGTGAAATTATAAAAATGTGTACAAGTGTTTGCAGGGTGGATGGACAAGAGAGGCTTTTATATTTAAACTGTGAGTATGTGAAAAAGTTTCTAGTTACTGTGAGGTAAGTGAAGGCTTTACAGTAACTGGTAACTGCCTAAGAATGTTTTCACACTGTGGAAAATGTTAGCTAAGTATTTTAGACCTATTTCATTGTTTACACTTAGAAGGAGAGGTAAGAGCTAGAGTAAATTATCTTTGTTTTACTGAAGTGTAAGGCAATGTATCACAGAATAGCTGACACACTGAAAATCCTACCCTTTTGTGCATCATGGTAGCTTGTGTATCCATGCTCTTCCAGATGTGCTGCTGAAAGAATCTGCAAGACTTAGACATGGCCTCCATATAAGGACCTAGAACAGCAATTTTTCAGCTAATGTGTCTTGGCACCTTGGAAAGTCTTGAGGTCCTTTCAAGGGTGCCACACAATATTAGTACTGTTAGGTGGGAAAATATGATTCACAAAATCATGCTGGATTTCAAATCCATACTGTTAAAACCATTCTGACCTGTTGTGATTTTTCTGAGTTATTTGCAACAGAGTTGCTATATTATTTTTCTGTAGTCAAAAAAGGGTAAAAATAAGAGCTAGCATTTTCCAAGGAGTCTGTTGAATCTACTGAGGGGTGCCTCAAGTCTAACAAGGATGAGTCTAAACTGATGACCTACACAGGCCAGCTGAAGGCTTGTATATGAGAGTGCAAAGAGAAGTCTTACTCAGAGATGATATCTGAGAGAGAGACAGAATTGTAGTGTTGTCCATAATGATCAAGAAAAAAGGTAATGGGGATGGTTTAAATGGGAATAAGAGCTCTTTAGCCATCTTGAGCTTGAGGTCACTACTGTATATTCTCAGTGAGATATTAGAGATGGGCAAGATTTTTGTTTAGACAGAAAGAGACAGGTAGAAGTTAGATATTTCTGTGAGTCTGTAATGGTTAAATTTGTATTTGCGGATGAGATTACTCTGGAAACAGTGTATAGAAGGAGGAGAAAAGGGGATTGGGGCAGACTACTGTGGGACACCCACAAAATATCAAAGGGGATGGTATTTTGGATACATCACCTAGCAGATACTGTATAGTTAAAATCTCACATGAAATATGGAAGCTTGATGTAACAGGGAACCTCTGCCCCTGTTACTAGAAGGGCTTGATTAGGTAAGGAACCAGGGGTCAGGCAGCTAGTGAAGCAATTAGCTATATCTAGCCATAGGAGAGAGGGGCAGAAGGTCTAATCATGTGACTGGCAGGAGGCTGGGTTGAGCAGGCAGAGGGTGGCCCCTGCTTGCAAAATGAAGAGGAGCCTGAGAAACAGAAGGTGCTGGCAAGAGATGCAGGCCCTCACAAGCTGTCTTGGGAGTCACAGGTAAGAGGGCTCTGATGAAAAGTAGGGCCTGTGGGCAACACTTTACTCCAAGTGTGAGACACTATCTGTTGTGAAGCAGTTGGCATATGTTTTATTTTTTTCATTTTGGACTTCTCACTGTTGGACTGGGTTGTGGGTATAGGGGTAGAGGAGGCCATGGGCAGGGGTGCCTGAGTGTGCTCCCCTGTAATAGGTACCAGAAGTCAGATCTAAGACAGAGGGTTAGAAACTACCAAGGTGAAAGTGGACCCATTAGGACAAGGCTGATTCCTGGAGTCTGTCCTGCAAAGTGGGCTAAGGTGAAGAGTATGGTTGGAGACAAAAAGGGGCCAAGGCTATAACCACTGAAACACTGACAAATGCTTGGGACCCTACATGAGCACCCCCTTAAAGGGGAAGTACCAGAAGGAGAGCAAAGGCCCCAGGGTGGGGCTAGCCTGACCAGGCAGACCAGGAACCATGAAATTGCACCTGGACCCAGGGACTGCCTCCAAGAACAACCAGCAGAGCAGCACCAACATCATGAGAGAGTGGAAATTAGGGTGGACCAGGTAAGGACTGACAAGTGGGGTGGATCATAAGGGGGATCAAGTGCCAGGGTGACAGCCCCCCTGCCCTCCCCCTGTTTTTGGGTCCTGCACTTGAATCCAGAAGATGTTGATGTAGGAGGCTTCCCTTTTCTGCTCCTTGACTTTTTAACTGTTACATTTTAATTTAGTAGAGAATCCTACCCTCTGGCCTATACTTGGGTCTTCTCCTCCTTGTTGTTAATGTTTTTGTCTAGTGAGAATTACATTTTTGCATATTTTACATACCTTATTTTTTATATCTTTATTTTTTCCCCTTCTTTAAGCTTACTGCTGCACTATGCAATTAAATAGGACTTTGTATTGCTTGGTGGGAGGTTTCTATTGTGGAAGTAGTAGAAGAATTCATGAGATACTGTATCCCTCTCCCTTCAGTTTGTGCCTCAATATTTCTATTCATGGAGCTCACCTCATTAGTTCTTTTAAGTTTCTGAACTCTGCCATTTAAACAAAACAAAATACCACGCTATCCTGGCTTTTGATACTTTGCTCTCTTTTAGAAATGTAAACATGATTATTTCTGAACATTTGCTCCAAGAGTCCACCTTACTTCCAAGTTTTCTATTATTCTTCCCCCTTCGTCAAATTTTAATTTAAAATGACATGATCCCTGCTTGGTTTCTTTAATTTTTGGAATAAAAGATTGTTTTCCACACATCTCAAGAATTTTAGGTTTCTTGTCCTCCTCCTTTTTTTGGTTGTGTGGGAGTATAGGAATTGGCTCATCAGATCAGATGTTTTGTCTCTCAAATATATCTGTCTGTGCTTGGTTTCCTGGTGCTTTTGATAACAAATACCTGCTAGTGGAGAAACAGCTAATAAACTAGTGTGGAACAGAGGAATTGGTACTGAAAACTTGTCATGAAACTAATTTGTATGTGACTTATTTGGTATCTAGTTCAGCCATAGATAGAATGCGTTATATCTAATATCTGAAACTGAATGACACTCCTGAGGTCATTATTATTACCCAGAGGCCCAGTTCTCCTGTATGTGTACCAAACCACAAAGAATAGAAGAAACTCATGTGAATGCTTGAGGTAGAGATATAGGATGGCATTGTGATTTGACTTCCTAAGAAAGAGCAGTTTCGCAAAGGGAATTCCTGCTGGTTAGAGAACTTTCTTCGAATGTAGAAAATAAGAGTTCACCCCCCCCCCCCCCAAATATGCTAAGGAGGGCCTAATACTGAGGTTTCCCACTTCTGGGCTAGTGACCTAATCACTAAGCCAGGGGTGTCAAACATACAGCCTGTGGAGCCTTATGATCTAGCCCACTGGTCTCTGGGCTGCCCCCTCACACTGCATTTGGTATACACAAGCCCAACCTGGCACACTGCATATAGCATTTGGGATGGACCCAGCATGGCATACAGCACAAAGATAATCCAAGACTGTGTGCAGTGCCTACCTTGAATTGGCTGTGTACACTGGCCCTGGGGCCAGTCCAGATCAGGCCATGCAAAAGCCAGTGTGCAGAACCAATCTGGCAAGGTGCTGCATGCAGTGCACACACCATGCTAGCCCCTGTGCCGTGTTCAGTGCGCACAATTGTTTCAGCCCACACACTGCATGCAGCACATGCCAGCCTCTACGCTCACTCTACGTGTAGCATGTGGCCTGGACTAGCCACATGTACTGCATACATAACAGAGGGCTAACTGCATGCACTGTGGGTGATGCATGTGGCACAGGGGGTCGGTCCCAGTCTGGCCTATTGATGGGCCCAGAGGCCCTCATCCAACCTGTGGGGCCAGATGAGATTGATGCTCCTTCATTAAGCGGTTGGACAAGACGTGAATGGGTCTTTCTACCAGACTGCTTGCATGATCTCAGTGCCAACTAGCTGTTTGGCATGATTTTTTTTTTTTCCCACAGTAGACATTTTCTTCTCTGATGCATACTCAGGGAATTTATTCACTTCTAAATGGAACTGGATTACAACAAAGCTTGGGCAAAGTTAGAAATCTATACTTTCTATGGGTCACTTCTGAGCACATGCAGTTGATGTTATCTAACTGCCAAAGTGGAGAAGCGTAAAGAATCTACATCTTTTAGCTTTTTTGTGGCTTCTTAAGTGGGTCCAATACAGTTGTGTTCAGTGCCCTACCTTATAACTATACTGCCTCTAGGGTGAGCCAAATTATCTTATTCTTGAATTATCAAATCCTCATAGTTGATCACCACTGGATAATTCACCATTATTTGCATTCCCTTTGGAATGACAAATACGTCAGAATATATTATATATTATGTGGGGCTTGCTAGAGCATGGGTGCTTTCACATGAGATGCCTTAATACAGGGGTGGGCAAAATACAGCTCGTAGGCCAGATCCAGCCTGCCAAGCCATTCTATCCAGCCCATGGGGCACCAAAAAATGTAGTAAATTAATATTTATTTGCCCTGGCTCCCTGTCAAAGCTGGCTGGAGCCAGGGGCAGTAGGACCCAGAGGGAGCCCTCAGCAGGCTTGCAGGCTTGAGCAGCCCAGCACCACCCACCCCCAGCCAGTTCCCTGCTTTCCTGCCCTGACCCTGCTCCAGCACCATATGGCTGTAGCTCCTGGCTGCATTCCTGGATCGCAGAGCATGGGACCGCACTGGTAGGGGTGTGTCTGTCTGCAGGGGTAGAGTGTGCGTGTGTGTGTTCATAGGGTGAGACCCACACCCCTCCATACATGTGCACCTACATCTCCCCTTGCACTGCCATACACAAACCCCCTATACCCACCCACACCCCACATACCCACACACCTACAGTCCCCACCAACCTATATCCACCCGCACACAATATACAAGTGTAAGACTTCATTTTAAGCTATTGTGCAATCACCCCTATGTACATTACACAGACGCATGTAAATCAGGACAAAAATATTTTTTGAAATCGAATTAATATTGTAGATGATTGGTTTTTAGAATATAATTTGGTATTTTTCTGGTTTTGAGATGGCAAAACCCCTTGTTGAAAGGAGTAGTTCTGGGGGCAAGGGGAAGGACTTTTGGTGGCAAAGGTCAGGGGTTAGGGAGTGGGACTTCTAGTCACAAGATGGTGACCAGGGGCGGGGCACCTGTCAAGGGACGGGGCTATGCATGCGGCCCTTGACATCTTGCCAAAAATTGGTAATTGCCACCCCCCCGCCTTAATGCATAGTGGACTGTTCTACTGCACCTTTGTATATCATAGCAAAAACTGTGCTAATGTGCAGTAGAATTAGTCTACTGTGCATTAAGCATCACAAAAAAATTCACCTTTGGTACTGTGCATTAGCACAGCTCCTGTGCCTTTATCTAGTACCTCATAGTAGATGTACTAAACTTAATATGCAGTAGCAAAAGTGTATTAATGAACATGTAGATGCACCCCATGAAACCAGATTCTTTGGCATAGAGCAGTGATCAGCAGTCTTTTCAGGCAGCAGGCAGGGATCCAAGCTGGGCTGGTACTAGGACATGGTGGCTGCCACGGCCACCACCACTTCTCCCTGCCACCCAACTGCAGCATGGGCAAAGCCCATTGCCTTGCCACTGACT
The DNA here is from genome assembly GCF_030867095.1 of Alligator mississippiensis. Lineage (NCBI taxonomy): Eukaryota > Metazoa > Chordata > Crocodylia > Alligatoridae > Alligator > Alligator mississippiensis. Next base: position 33,281,429 of record NC_081826.1, on the reverse strand, counting down.
GCTGCCAAAGCCCTCTGGCTCCATGGGCCAGTGACAATGGCTCTGTAGGCCAAAGGTTGCCAATCTCTGCTATAGAAGGTTCCTTCCTTTGGGCTTTGCAACAGGCCCCTAACTTAGAAACAAAGACTGTGGAAAAACTCACACTGATACCAGTGGGCTATGGATCACAACCCAAGGCAAATTTTTTCACAAGAAATGTGTGGCAAAGCAAGGAACTGAACACCCTTTTTGGAGTTTTACCTTAACCACAAAACCATTCCTCATATCCTACTAAGCCTTGCAGGAGGGACTGAGTCTTTTATTTGTTCTGTAAAGTTCCTGGCATGCAGGCATTATATCGATAACAAATTATAACAGTACAACAGTTTTTTCCCCTATGACTTGTTATTGCTCTTGTATAATAGCAGTATTTCAATGTAAGTAAGCTTGCATTGCTGCTGCATAATCAGCAAGCATAGAAACAGCATTGCAGCAGGGGACTAGTGAGCGATATGTTTCAGAACCTGAATCAAAAACAAGCTATAACCAAAAAAGGTTATTTTTTTGTGTTAAGGATGTGAATAGGAATTCCGAGCAGATGGTTACCATTTCAGCCTTAGATGGCAGAGAGCACCATAACCAAGCAATTACAGAGCCTTTTGATGCAGAACTGACTGAACAGATTGGCAGCCTCTAGTAATTTCTCTGAAATTAGAGACACCTGGCCCCCCAGAAGGAGCTGCTATTTGTTTTGGTGGTGTGCAAGAAAAATGTATTCTTTCTACCATCAGCCACTTCTTGGGCTCAAAGGCCTTCAATCAAATGGCAGAATTAATTTAAACCCCCCCCCCCCCTTTTTTTTTAGTTCTATATTCTTCGTGGAATGACATGGTGGAAGCTGACCAGTAAAATAATTTAAGAACAGCTTAGAACATATTGAATTTATTTCTCATTAGCAAAATATTTTATCACCTTCTGAGGAATGCATTTGCAGCATGGGGCCATTTTTCAGCTTTATCCTAGCAAAAATCTCCTTATCAGTGAATTTACCTTGTAATGTATTGGACTGAGCTTGTAAAACGTTACTTTGCTGCAAATCTTGCCTGTAGCAGCTCTTTAAAATAGTCCCCTGATTCCAATATATAGTTAAAAAGAAACTATGCTAGATTCACCAGTCCAGCACATGTGTGGTGTTCCACTGAAGAGATCTGGATATTATTGCTGAGTCTGTTTCTTTTTAGTGTGTCTCTCCCTAATTTGTTTCTTATTCATTCCCTCTCTCTTGTCTCAAAGTTGTATTTATTTTTTTCGCCCTCCTTCTTCCCCTCTCTCCCCACTTTTATGCCCTCCCACAGTGCACTGTCACAATTTTGTGCTTGTGTCTGTGACCTGATCCTGGTCCTGACAGGGGTGGTTTGATACTTGAGGCCCTGCCTGGAGGGACTGAAGAGTGGGTCTGAGTCCATGTACACTTGTGTAGGACCCTCTGGGTGTATCTACACAGGCAATTAAGGCAAAGCAATAAACCTTGGAGCACTTTGAGCCAGAGTACACTGCTCCTGGGCTCAGTGTCTACATGTGTGCCTGGGACAGCACCATTTTGAGCAGGGGCAGAGCAGCCCCAGGCTGGCAGGGAGCACCAGGGGCAGCCCCAGGCTCTAGGTGGTGGTGTCAGGTGCCAGAGGGGCTTGCTAGGGCACAAGGGTGCTAAGGTGTGGAGCTAGGTGGCAGGCAGTCCCTGTACTTTAGCATCCTCGTGCCCCAGCCATCCCTGTCACCGTCTACACATGCATTTCAGTACTGTTACTCCACCATAAGATAGTACTGTCAGGGATAGTACTATCTCACAGTAGAGTTAGTTAATATATTGTGCTCTAATATATTATATTAATATTTCAGTTTTATATTTTATATTATATAATATCTCTAATATTTCAGTGAGCAATACACATCAACCCTCATCAAGACAGAATCCGAGGTTGAGGAAGTAGAAGGATTGTGGGTTAGGCTACATGGGGGGCAAGGAGAAAGGGATTTGGTGGTAGGGGTCTGCTACAGACCCCCACACCAAGGGGAAGAAATAGATGCGGGGCTCCTGAGGCAACTCTCGGAGACCATAAAAGCTAAAGAGGCAGTAGTCATGGGGGACCTAAACTACCCGGACATCTGCTGGGAGACGCAGACAGCAAGGTCCCATCGCTCACGCAGGTTTCTAACTTGTGTACAGGACCTCCACCTGACGCAGGAGGTGCATGGTCCCACTAGGGGGAATGCCATACTGGATCTGGTATTGGCAACAGGAGATGACATGATAGGGGACGTCCAGATCGGTAGCCATTTGGGAGACAGTGATCACCTAATAATAGAATTCAACATAAGATGTCGAGTGGGTAAGGTAACTAGTAGGGTGAAAGTGCTAGACTTTAGGAAAGCTGATCTCATTGCACTCAGGCGATTAGTCAAGGAAGCACTGCAGAGTAGGAGTTTTGATGGGATGGGTGCCCAAGAAGGGTGGCTGTGCCTAAAGGAAACGATCCTTTGGGCACAAAGCAAGACGATCCCCGAGCGAGGCAAAAGAGGGAAAGGGGCCAGGAGGCTTTCATGGCTGACCAGAGAAATCCAGGGCAGCCTAAGGGCCAAAAGGGGAGCACATAAAAAGTGGAAACAGGGTGAGATCACTAAAGATGAATATACCTCCTCTGCTCGTGCTTGTAGGGAGGCAGTTAGGCGGGCCAAAGCTACCATGGAGCTGAGGATGGCAACCCAAGTAAAGGACAACAAGAAATTGTTTTTTAGATATATTGGGAGTAAAAGGAAGGCCCAGGGAGGAATAGGACCCCTGCTAAATGGGCAGAAACAATTGGTGACAGATAGAGGGGACAAGGCTGAACTCCTCAACGAGTTCTTTGCCTCAGTGTTCCTAAGCGAGGGGCACGACAAGTCTCTCACTGGGGTTGTAGAGAGGCAGCAGCAAGGCGCCAGACTGCCATGCATAGATCCTGAGGTGGTGCAGAGTCACTTGGAAGAACTGGATGCCTTTAAGTCGGCAGGCCCGGATGAGCTCCATCCGAGGGTGCTGAAGGCACTGGCCGACGTCATTGCAGAGCCACTGGCGGGAATATTCGAATGCTCGTGGCGCACAGGCCAAGTCCCGGAGGACTGGAAAAGGGCTAACGTGGTCCCCATTTTCAAAAAGGGGAGGAAGGAGGACCCGGGCAACTATAGGCCGGTCAGTCTCACCTCCATCCTTGGTAAAGTATTTGAAAAAATTATCAAGGCCCACATTTGTGAGAGCCCGGCAGGACAAATTATGCTGAGGGGAAACCAGCACGGGTTTGTGGCGGGCAGATCGTGCCTGACCAACCTAGTCTCTTTCTATGACCAGGTTACGAAACGCCTGGACACGGGAGGAGGGGTGGATGTTGTATACTTAGACTTCAGGAAGGCCTTCGATACAGTATCCCACCCCATACTGGTGAACAAGTTAAGAGGCTGTGATGTGGATGACTGCACAGTCCGGTGGGTGGCGAATTGGCTAGAGGGTCGCACCCAAAGAGTCGTGGTGGATGGGTCAGTCTCGACCTGGAAGGGTGTGGGCAGTGGGGTCCCGCAGGGTTCGGTCCTTGGACCGATACTCTTTAATGTCTTCATTAGCGACTTGGACGAGGGAGTGAAATGTACTCTGTCCAAGTTTGCAGATGACACAAAGCTATGGGGAGAAGTGGACACACCGGAGGGCAGGGAACAGCTGCAGGCAGACCTGGATAGGTTGCACAAGTGGGCAGAAAACAACAGGATGCAGTTCAACAAGGAGAAATGCAAAGTGCTGCACCTAGGGAGGAAAAATGTCCAGCACACCTACAGCCTAGGGAATGACCTGCTTGGTGGCACAGAGGTGGAAAGGGATCTTGGAGTCCTAGTGGACTCCAAGATGAACATGAGCCGGCAGTGTGACGAAGCCATCAGAAAAGCCAATGGCACTTTATCGTGCATCAGCAGATGCATGACAAATAGGTCCAGGGAGGTGATACTTCCCCTCTATCAGGCGCTGGTCAGACCGCAGTTGGAGTACTGCGTGCAATTCTGGGCGCCACACTTCAAGAAGGATGCGAATAACCTGGAGAGGGTACAAAGAAGGGCAACTCGTATGGTCAAGGGCCTGCAGACCAAGCCCTACGAGGAGAGACTAGAGAAACTGGACCTTTTCAGCCTCCGCAAGAGAAGGTTGAGAGGCGACCTTGTGGCTGCCTATAAGTTCATCACGGGGGCACAGAAGGGAATTGGTGAGGATTTATTCACCAAGGCGCCCCTGGGGGTTACAAGAAACAATGGCCACAAGCTGGCAGAGAGCAGATTTAGATTGGACATTAGGAAGAACTTCTTCACAGTTCGAGTGGCCAAGGTCTGGAACGGGCTCCCAAGGGAGGTGGTGCTGTCCCCTACCCTGGGGGTCTTCAAGAGGAGGTTAGACGAGTATCTAGCTGGGGTCATCTAGACCCAGCACTCTTTCCTGCTTATGCAGGGGGTCAGACTTGATGATCTATTGAGGTCCCTTCCGACCCTAACATCTATGAATCTAATACTGGCCCATTTGTAGACTGTGATGGTTTACCGAGGAGCTAATTAGTCTACTCTGTAGTAAAGCGCATGTGTAGATACAACCTCTGTGTAGGAAAGTGTTCATGTAACAGCTCATAGGAACTCATGGGGATGCTCCTTGGCCTATTTGTCACCTCATTTAGCCAGTAGCTTGGATCTATTGGTTTATAGTGATCAGTGCTAAAGCTTGGTAAATTTAGGAAAGAGATTATTTGATGTGGTTGCTTGTGATACAGAGGGCTGGGCTGAATGATGTCCTTTACAATTTTATTGTTTTACTTTCTTTAACCTGCCAATTTACAAAGAGATAATCACGTATTGGTGTTTGCAGAATTATACGTACCTTCTGTGATAAGCGTTGGGTTTGCTGAAAATACTGAAATAACCTTATAAATACTAATAAGCTTAATGAAATGTAGCTATTGTATTATTGCAGTCAAAAGCAGGATTTGAAAGTAATGCAGTTAAGGATTGACATGCCACCTTGTTCGATTAATGACAGAAAGTCTTTAACTATAACACAAATGAGCTATAAAACTAAATGACAGAAAAAGATTCCTTCCTAATATTCAGTAAATGAGATATCACAAAAGTCCAGTATATATTAGCCGCAGTGGTGTCTCTCACCAATACAGACAGGAAGCAGTTTCAGTCTTCAAAGCCTTCACCGGGAATGTATGTCACAAAGAGTGGCTGGGTGCAGGTTACAATGTTGCAGTGATTTCTCTCTCTCTCTCTCTCCTGAAGCACATTTTGCCAGCGACTCTGTTTTGTGCTTTTGGGGCATTTATACACATACCATTTTGTCCTGTGACACACCAGAGATCTGCCCCGTTGATTAATCAAGTCCGCTCTGCATGCAAGCTGCTGCAAACTGTGCTGCATTGCTTGCAGTTGTATTAGTGGCGAAATGCACGTCAGCATGCAGTAAATGGCGGTGGTACACTTTTCGACTAAAACACCTTCTATGTGCTTTACTTCAAAAGTGTGCTGCTGCCATTTTCTCAGCGCTGACGCACAATTCGCCACTTATACAACTGCAAGGAGCACGGCGTGGTGCTGAGTGCTTTTCAAAGTGCCTGGTACTGCGGCACTTGTATTTGTAAAAATGCCCATGCTCTTCAGTTGTATAGCTTCAAAGCATTCCTCCTTGGTAGTTGGTCAGTTGAAATCCAAACAAAGCTGGTAGGGAGGGACCATCATATTACAATTGCTGACTGCTCAGATCCTGTTTTGGATCATCCAGTTGTAAAACTTGTTTTTACAAGCTTTTTGATCAGTCTGGAAGTTACACTTCAGTCAAGTGGGATGGGTCTTCATAGTTGCATAGTTTCATAGTTGGTAGGGTCGGAAGGGACCTGAGCAGATCATCAAGTCCAACCCCTTGCCATGGCAGGAAAAAGTACTGGGGTCAAACGACCCCAGCAAGGTGTTCATCTAACCTCCTCTTAAAGACCCCCAGGGTAGGAACCAGTATCACTTCTCTTGGAAGTTGGTTCCAGGTCCTAGCCACCCTGACTGTGAAGTAGTGCCTCCTGATGTCTTGATTGACTGAATGGGATATCTTGGAGCAATGATTATAGGGCACTGTTTTGGGTAGTTGTTTTAACAGTGGGGCAGAATCCAAAATATTTTGAACCAGTGGTGGTCTATGGAGACATTTGCCAAACCCCAGATATTGAATGCCTGTTCCTACAAATATGCCTTAATCAAAGAAGGATGTGTCAACAAGGAGGATAGAGTCACGTAGGGAGATGCAGTTATTTATGAATGGTTTACATAATAAAACAATGGGTACATCTGCAACTACCACAGGAGGTGAAATCAATTGGGATTGCTTCATTCCACATGGTCCCAATCATGATTTTACATTCTTGTGCAAGATGCACTCTTATTTTTATTTGGTCATTTAAATTTCATGTGTAGGTCCGGCCAAGCTTTCAAGGTTATCAGTATCTAGTATAATGTGTTGATTGAAACTATCGCTAGGGTTTCCATGTGCATGGTGTACTTCAGGTGTCTGGATACAGTATAGTTTTACAAATAACTAGTACAAACCACCAGAGATTTTGGGACAAGACTTGAAAATAGGAACAAATTTGATTTTTCAGAGCCTCACATTAACTTTTACTAGTATTTTAAATAGAAGTTAAAATTAATTTGGTTTTCTCCCTCTCCAAATTTGTAAGCTTCATAAATCCTGATATAGAAGTTCTCAACTGGGGAGATGTGACTGAGTTGGCAGAGGAACATATCTTGTTTTACCTTACCATTTAAATGGCAAAACCTTGACTTACAAAACTGAATCTGTGATGATTTCATCTTTATTGCAGTATGAAAATATGTCGTCTCAGCTACTTTTACATGTTTAGGACTTGATTTCAGTTTCATGGAAATCTAATTCAGAAGAAATCTTCATATTCCAATGACACAAATTTATTATAGATATCAGCCATCTGTCTGGTTTTCCTTGTTCAAATAATATTTGACTGATTTATTTTATTTTACTCTATACAACAGCCTTTTACAATGTATATCTGGCACACAAATCCACCAAACTGAATACAATAAACATTGCAATGTAATAATTCACTTTGGGTTTAAGATTTGGGAACTAGTTAATGGTTAAGTGGACTGCATTTCAAGATATGATTCATTCAGTGCATGTTTATTTTGTTCATTGGAACAACCCCAATAACATAAGAAATTTGTGCTTGGTGCATTGAACTTAATTTGTTCATTATTTTCTTAAAACACAGTAAAATCAAGTAGATTTGTGTTTCTGTTCTTACTATAGAACAAACTAATGCATGAGGTCACGCATGTTCTTTATTTCTGTTCTTGGAAGAAACTTAGGCACAAACAGGCAAAATTTAAATTAAACTAAGCAAGCAGAATTATACTGCTACATATTTTAAATGCATCTTTTACCCCACCTCCTGACAAACAAATTTCCTTCACAGAAACAATGCAACTCTTTTCCTCCTAAATCTTTTAAATCCTCCTGCAGTTCTTGATGCTCTTGCCTTTTGTCTTGCTGCTTTCACCTCAGCATTTTCTTTGAGATAAGATAAAGTATTTGATTTCTGCTCCCAGGATTAGACATTTTTAGACTCTATGATGTCAAAACACAGATGATGTTGGCCATTTTGTGATGTGATTAAGTGCCCTGATACTGCAGAGCTAGGGATTTAACCATGAATGCCTACACTTCCTGATGCAGAGAAGATAGTGTTGTTGAAAGAAAAGCATTTGGAAATCCCCATTAAAGGAGAAGGGATTATGAAGCAATTTGGTGAATTTGTTCTTTGAATGAAGTGCAGTTAATGGTGCATATAGATGGAAAGAATCTGCAAGACTTTAGCTTGCTGCTCAACTTGCAGCTTCCCTCATAAAACAACTGAATGAGAGGGAGTCAAAAATTAATGTTTCCTTCCGCAGCAATCCAAATTGATACAGATAATTGGGAATGACAGCTTTAGACAGGTGTCAGACTTTGATGAGATGATTTATGCCTTAAATTAGGAAATACAATGCAATTGTTATTTTGCAGTGAATGATAGGCAATGAGAAAATCAGAGAAACTTTTTTTTGGTGCAATATTATGATTGCAAAGCTGGAACAAAAAACATAAGTAATAACCCTGTAAAATAAAAGCTGTTTGTATTAATTTCTTAATGTTAACATGATATAGATGCTGTGTCTGACTAGAAAAATCACAGTTTATTTGCTTTCATTTCAAAGATATTAAAGGAACTTCCATTGTTTCACTTCACAGTTTTAATAATTGAGTGTGTTATTTAACTTTGGACCTGGGGTCACATAAGGTCAGAAAAAGAGGCAGTGTTTGACTTGCATACCTAATAAATGTGAACAGACAAATGTTTTTGTACTCTTATTTTCTGTTACATTGATACCTCCTCTCCATCACTCATACCAGCTTTATCACTAAACTTTGTCCGCTTCTCCAATAACTGTTTTCTGTACCATTCTTCTTGTGTGCAGAATGCTTTTCTTGAGCTGGTCTTCAAAATAATTACTGTGTCCCCATGTAAATCTCTCCTGAAGACCCATTTCCCATGAAATGTACAGGGAGTTACTCTCCATTTTTCATCTAGTTAATTATAATTAATCTCATAAGTGAACTGATACATTTGGAGGAAAGGTGTTGTCTGTAGGAAAGACTCATTGAGGCTGGAAGGGAGGAAGGCAGCTGCTGTAATGGTAGGAACTGTGATAGGAACAAAAGAATTTATTATATATTCACTTATTAGAACCAAAGAAAATTATGTAATTATTGCAACCTGTCTATGGTTACCTGGTTGATTTTTTTTTTTCATGTATATTACACACCTGTTCCTCATTTGTTTCCTTAAGGTTGCCCTGTTACATTATATACTCTTCAAGGGAGAGACAGTGTCTTCTCTGCATGCACATTTTGAGTGTGCTTAGGCCCTTGCTCTGCAAGGTTGTGGTACAGATGGATGGCCAGGCCTGATTGGGAGCCCTTCCTAACTTACTAAGAGCTCCAAGTGGCTGCAAGAGCCTTGATTATGATAAATAGGTACCAGGTGTTTGAGCTTTAAAAGGAAAGAGTGATAAAAAGAAATTCAAGAAAAGGTAACAGAGCTACATGAGAAATGGACCTCTTTCTTTCTGTGCTTCTATCCACTTTAGCCATATTTCCTTTACTCTTCTTCATGAACAGTACATGCCCCCAGTGGTTGCGGGGGCATGGCAGCAGTTGGAGCGTGGCAGCGGGAATGTGGCGGTGGTAAGTGGGGGAGCTCCTGCAGACACCGCCGGTGCAGGTGGTGGCTGGGGGGGAGGTTGGTGAGCACCAACCAGGGGTCAGTGATCACCCACAGATGCCACTAGCAGTGTCATTATTGGCCAGTGGGAATTGTGGACCTCCTGCAGACGTTGGCAGGGTGGCAAGCAGTGACCGCCTGCCTTTTTGTAGGGAGTGTACTGCCATACTCAGGGGGTGCATGTGCACCTGCGTACACTCCCTTCACATTGTCCCTGCTCTTCTTTCAGAGTCTTTATCCTACCTTGAACACCAAAGCTGCTCTTGAACCTTGGGCTATCTCCTATGACTTTTTTTTGTTGTCAAAAAATATATGTTCTTCCTTCTCTCCTGTGGTATAACTAACAAAGTTAGTTATCCTGCCGCAAAACCACATGGAAACTCAAAGCACTGTAATTTTTTAGTACTCGGTGGAGTGGATGGAAATATAACACTGACTTTTCCTAGAACCTTGTAGTAAAAACTCAGGCCAGAGTCTCTACTATGATTTTGCAGCCAGTTAGCATGAGGGGCATAGTAGCTATTCTGCTATAAATCCTAGTTGAATTAACCTGCTTGGTCTTTCTGTGCCAGTTCCTACTGCCCAACCTTTATGAGAACAGTTTATACCATGCTAGAACAGAATGGCAGCTTCAGTAAAAGAATTTTTAGAAGTTGACAACTTATATCAATACAGCAGAGTGAAGGTGTAGCTGTAGCATGTGCCAGCATACCTGTGCTACCTTTAATCTAGCTAGCCTGGTTAACAAGAGGGCTAGGGACAGAAGTTATACATAAACTGGTTTAAATGACCAGAAACTGGTTTAAACCTGTAACAGAACAGAAGCTCAATGTACATAAACTGGTTTAAGATAAACCTGGTTGAAAGTAGCATCAGATGTGACTGATTTGGGTCAAACCACTTCATGGAGCTTCTGTCCCAGAACCCTTCCTGGTTCAAGTTAAATCAGTCCCCCAGCATACCAGCAGGTTTTCCAGCCCTGGGCTGAGCTGCACTATCTGTTCCAGAGAGCAGGGTTGGCCCTGCTCCTCTGCTCCCTAGCTGGAGTAGTGAGGGCTGGCTGACAAGGAGGTCAGGGGGCAAGCTTGGCTGGGGATGCCACTCTGGCTGGGGACTGCCCTCCCCCCATCCCCCATCCCCCCAGCAAACCCTGGCTGGGGTCTGGGGCCAGGGAGGGGAGCTAAACACCCCTTCTCCCCCTTAAACTTACTGCTGGCTATAACTTTGGACTACAAATTCCAGAGGCACCTAAAAGCAGGAAGAGGATGGGAGGAACAACCCTGAAGATTCCTGTCGCCATCACTCTGGACTGCAAATCCCAGAGTCCTGGGAGGCAGCAGGAAGAGGAAGTAAACACACAGCCAGAGAGCTGTGCTCTAGCACCCCCTAGCTTCTGCCCTAAGCCACTGCTGGCATGTGGCTACATTTCCTGAATCAAAGGTAAGTGTCTGTTCACTTGTTTCAATTTAATCTGTACAATTTAGACTAACCGCCAAAGACTGAATTTATTCAGCATCAAGCTTTTTGCCTGTCTGTACTTAGTCTAGCACTAAAGGTATAGGAAATTTTAACACTATAAATTTCCATCCCTATAACTTAACCCACCCAATAGTAAAAATTGTGGTGGTACATTCTGAAGCCAATGCTAACAACCTGAGGGCTAGCCTTCCAGGAACCCGAGGTACTGATTCTAGTATGTGATAAAGCCTGTGTTGCAGTACTTTTACTGATATTGTTCCTTGTGCTTGCATGGATATACTGTCAATCACCCACTGCTGGGTAAGTATGTCTGGATAGTACGTAATCCTAACTAGTGCCAGGCTTGGTCTTGAGATAACGGCCTTTTTTTGTAATCAGAAGCATCCATAAAGGGAAATAAATATAATATTGAGCCTGATATACTGCTGCATGGCACCTTGTGAGGTCATTTATACCTCTGCACATTGCCAGGCAGAAAAAGTTATATTTTGCACCATCCCAGAAGTGTAGATTAGTGCAGTGTGTGCCAACTAGGATAATTTGATTTAAAAAAGCTAGAAAAATCTGAAAAAAAAATCCCAGATACCATGTAGCTGTATTTGAGGTTACTTCATCCTGCATGTTTTGAGTAATGAACATCTAGATTCTTACTGATATAAGCTCTCTTCTTGGAGCTGTAGTCACCTTAAAAAGTTTCCACTGGCCCAAAGACTAGTGAAAAACATCAGTTAAAACTTATCTGCTACTTATTGGCACTCCAAGCATCTAGGGAGCATTATTTGACAGTTAATATGCTGTGTCTCAGTAGTAAACATGCTTTAGTAAATAACACATGCTTATAAAACGTTTGCTTGTTAAACAAATATAAAGGCACATGGAGTTGTTAAAAGCAGGACTAAAGTTAATAAAAAAAACACTTTCAAATCCCTAATTAAAGTGCTGTAGCCAGTTTAGCCTACTTGTTGTTACTCTTCCTGCATGATCATATCGTATTCCACCAAAAAAGGAAAATCTTTTGTTGATACTATTTTATATTCTTTAGCCCACTGAAGCCAAACATAACAAGTCATATTTTCACTATATTTCACATTCCACTTAATATTTTTGCTGTGTGACAAAGTTTCCATAGAAAAACAGCCTGTACCCAGCAACAGAAGTCCAGAGTTGGGGGGGGAATTAAAAAACATACTCCAGTAGTGTATGCAAACTAAATCTTAGACTGCTACACTTTGATATTTTGATGGCTTTAATCAGTTCTGGCCTGAGTTATATATTTTTCAATTAATTTTATTTAACAAGATATAATTATAGATTCGGTGTTTCATTTCTATTACCTTATCCAACCCTTACAATGTGGTTACCTGTATTTATTTTAAGTACTAGTATTATTTTAATCTGTGTAGAATAATGTTATCACTTTCTGCTTCTCTAATAGGTTTGAGTAAGTAAGGTAAAAAAAAGACTCATGCAGTTTTCTAACATTTCCACTTCTGGACCCCTCTGGAGCCCAACAGAGCAGAGATCACGTGGAATTGAAAATTCATGCCTCTGCCCCGAAGAGCCACACGTCTCTCATACAGTTTAATCAAGTCTAAACACGTATTAGAATTTTGAAGGCAAATTGTGGCAGCAATGAGGGTTGTTAGTCCTCAGAGCCCAACTCCGAATAATCACAGTGTTGGGGACTTGTGGAGCTTTCCACTAGGTATTGATCTACTGCCCGACCACACCTAGCGTCTGCAAATTGCGTATAAGAATCAGACTCGGTGGTAAATTTCAAAACGACTGGATGATATTATTACAAAGGTAAGGCAAATAATAGGATAATGAAACATATATACAATAGCAGGGAATGATACAACAAACATTATGAGGGATGACCAACAGAAACAAGCAGAGAGCAAAGTAGCCTCTCTGACCATCTCTCTACATTTCTGTGCAGTAGTGTTGCATGGCAGAAACTGTGACTGCACAGTAGTTTCGGGAGACTGTGCAGCCAGTGTCACCAAAAAGCCGTTTGTCAGCACTACTGCGGAGTAACTGTGGCAGAAAGCCACCTTTGTTTCTCCCCAAAAAACTTTGCTATGTGACAGTTGTGATTAGGATGGGCCCAGCAGAGGATACACACCTTTACCCTATCTCTTCGGGTAACCTGAGCTGGATACATTCCTGAGGGAGGGGGGAAACCTGCTCCCTCTGCCTACGTGACTGGCATCACATACCTGGGTGAGGGGCTTCCTTCCTGGTGGGCTAGAGTTTGCCCGGCAACTAGTGATGCTCTTCAAATTGGTTGGCTGACAGCCAACAGGTGATGGCTTCCATTGGACCAGGTAAACGAGGTCGCAAGGGATATATAAGTTAAGGACTGCCCAGGAGGAAGGGGGCAGCAGCCATGAGGGATACTCAGGAACAAAGAAGAGATGTACCATCTGAAATTTACTTTATCTCTCAGAACTCATGATCAAGGAACCACCTGCCTCCAGAAGGATTCTCCAACTGCCTCTGGATGATACTTGTGAGTAAGCTAACTGAGATCCAACTAGATATATAGCTTGCAGTAACTCATGTGAGATCAAAGACTACCCCAGCCACAGGAGTTTGCTTGATGGGATTTCTCTGATATTGCTCTACCCTGTACCCTATTCTAACCCTACCCTTTGTAACCAATAAAGTTTTCCTTTGTAACTGGTGTAGGAGACTTATTGAGGGGTGGGTTTAATTATGCCTAGGAGGCCCCTTGGGTCTGCGGACTAGGGGAAACTATCCTTTTTGGCCCCCGACTTGGGGAAGTGCCCCAAGTTCTTGTATTGGGTCGAGTACCCATAGGATTATTAGGCCTGTGTTTCCCCGAGGACACAGGCCCTATACAGTCCCTTCTCGGGGTGGTAGCAGCACACGTTACCCCCGGACTCAGCAGTGGGGTTCGAAAGGGGATCTGCCAGGGCTTAGGTACCCCTGGAAAGACACGTGGAGTGCAGAAGGTGGATGGGTGTAGTGAGGTGGGAGGCTCAATGCAGGAGCTCTCCCTACTGGCCAGCCACAGTAACACAGGTTGCTGCACCGTCATTTAGTGCCTGTTTACACAAGTCTTAATGGCTGCTCAGTAACGACTGCATGGTCAGCGTCTCATCTCAGGGTACTCAGCACCTCAAGGATCAAAGGGGTGGGTGAGACTTTACCATGACAGAGATGATGAGGTACAATGGTCATCCAGACCAAGGTCCTGTTAACCACTAGTGCTCCCTACTCAGAGCAGCACTTCATCAGCCACAACACCAATCACCTCACAATAGTAACCAACAGTCAAAACCCAGCACAGAAACCAAACAGCTCTCAAATTCCCTCATTTATGTACCACTTCAGCTCACCAAAAGACCCACATCTGCACAAGCTCACCACAATCACACACCAGACCACTCAACCATCGCAAGCTCCAGCTGGACAGGAGCAGTGCCAATCATCCCTTTAACCAGTCAACTGTTAAATCACCTCAGAAGGTGAGCAGGTCACCTTTGTTACAACTCATGCCACTGCTTGGATCTCTACTGCACTCGCTCCACTCAGTGGAAGTAAGCCAGGACATCATCGGAGTCAAAGAGTTCACTGGGTCCAGGACTCTCCTTCCTGACTCCTAGTCTAAGCAAGCATCGCATCCATAAGTCGTCTCTCAATCACAAATTCCAGTGGGGGAAGTCAAGGCCAGAAACTGCGGCCAACAATCCTCTTGTATTAATGGAAGGTATTTTGCACCACCACATCTGGTCCAGTTTGAATTAGGCATAAAGAAAAATTATGGGCCACTTATCTGATCTATTTTATCATCTCTATTCCTTGTGCATGCATAGATAATGTAAATGTATATCTTTGGTTTTAGGAAGACTTTGATATTGGTAGAAAGCATAGTCTTGTGCTTTAACCACAGGAATTAAAATATTTCCATTTCGTTTCTAGGTCTTCCAAAGAACTTCTGTCTAAGTCATAGGGAACACAGATTTCCAGTAGGATTATAGGTGGGGCATGGAACGCCTGGTTAGGAAAGGAGATTCCATGTTGCCTAAAGAACAGAACATTACAAGAGGAGGCAGGAGCCTTGCACTCTGTTGCTGGCACTGCTACTGATTTGACCTGGAGCAAGTCCCTTGAACAAATTCCATAGTTTTCCTTTTCTACTGCTTGTCCTTGCCTTTTAATTATAAGGGCAGTGCCCTGTACTGCGTTGGTCCAGTACCTCCCACGCTTGGACCTTAGTCTTTATAGGGACGCTACTGTAACTGAGGTGTGACTGTCTATGAAGTCAGAAAATTTACCCCAGATCTAGCGACCTCAGCCACTGGCTACTCTGAACACTCAGGTAGTTCTGTTCTCAGGAATTGTCAAGATAGCTGTTGTACAAGGCTGTGCCACTTGGCTACTCTCACAGCCGCTAATTGCCAAATAGAAATAAAAGCTCATTCTCTGTTCTTGAACCCTCATCAGAGAACCAAAAACTTCTCAAGAACAGTCACTGCATGATGAAAAGAAACTTTGTGCACCCAAGAAACATGCCCAATGATAGAAATACTTATGTTGCTTGAGTGAGTTATGGACAATTTATCACATCAGACAGATTATGCCCACTCAAGAAGAGTTCCTGAATAAATGCTTTACAGAAGGATTAAACATTAGATTAAAGGCTAATGCAGAAATCTTTCACTGATGATATTTAAAGTATTAATAAAAACCCTGTCAGGAAGCATCAGAATCTCAGTCCCTCGGATATCACGTAGAACTGAATATAGGGGTACAGACTTGGCCATTTTTGGTGAGCGCTTATCTGTGATATACATGAAACAGGAGGAAGGAAGTTCTCTGTAATGGAAGCATGTGCTGAGAAAACACCCTGTAAAGGCACGAAAACATAGTGATGGTGCTTGCAGAAAACTCTATACACAAGATTGCCTATCTGCTAACCTCCCTGCCTCTCCCTGAAACAAACCAAAACAGCAAACCCTCTGTTTTATACAATAAAACAGCAGCTGTGCATCTCTGAAGATGAATAAAATGTTCATCCCCAGAATGCTAGCATCAGTAGGGGGCATGAGATATCCACCAGACGCTTTGAAAAATCAAGCAAATACATGCCTGTCTGGGATTTTGTCTACCTTAAAGATTACATGAAACCTCAGTGTTCCTAGTCATAGCTTTCAGACAGGTTAGACAGGAAAGGATTTTTTTGTGATATCTTTTATTGGGCTGACTGTATAGTTGGGAGAGCTGTTGGAAAAGCTTTTGGACATCAAGTGCTACATCTAGACCTGGTCTCTTAAATTGGTCCTTTACATCCCAACTACACAGTTAGTCCAATATTAGATAGCACAGGAAATCTTTGCCTCCTACATTTCCTGGACCAGCACAGCCAAAACAACATTGGAGCCCTACTAAGATAGGTTAGGGAACTTCTTAAGGACAAATGGACACTGAAGTGACTGTCAATTCCACCCTTTTGTTATTTATCAAGCATGGGAGAAACCATTTGCCTGAATGTGGCAATACTTTCTTTGAATTGCAGAGTTCAATGCAAGCAAAATTATGGAGACAGTCATTGTATCAGAGAGGAATATTTCAAGGTGAGTGCCTTCCCCACCAAGTTACAACATTGTTTTCATTTTCTGCCTCTCTCTCACCTAATGAATATTTAATTATTTTCTGAAGTGGAGAAATGATGAGTGATTTACTTTAGAATATTCTTTATCAGAGTGGTTCTGAGTCTGTGATCTGGGTCCATTTTTTTCCCTCCAAATCTGGATAAGGAGGGATTTAAATTGGTCTTTTGTATCTCAGGTGAGTGTTCGATCACTGGACTAAATACACCAATATCATTAGCTTTTGGTTGTGCCCTGAGAAGTTGAGTCTGGTAAGTGTATTCTGAGAAGGCCTAGTAGGTTGTGTCCAGTCAGGGAGCTCAGTGTAAGAACACCTATGTTGTGAATTTCACTGGGGTTTAGGACTTGTGTACAGTGGCTCTGTGCCAGGATCTAGTTGAACTGTTGAGACCCACTTACTGATGCTCAGTGTGTGCCCAGTCTCGGGCCATGTCTACACAAGAAGCTGACTGTGCAGTAGGTCAAGACTACTGTGCAGTAATGTTGCATGGCAGAAACTGTGATGTGACACTACTGCACAGTTGGTTCAGGCTACTGTGCAGCCAGCGTCACAAAACGCTATTTGTTGGTGCTATTGCAGAGTAACGCAGGTTACTGCATGGTCATTTAGTACTTGTTTACATAAGTCTAAATGACTGCTTAGTAATGACTGCTCAGTCAGCATCTTGTGTAGACGCTGCCCCAGAAAGGTAATGTGGTTGTTTTAGGGAGGTTCTGAGTGCACGTTTAAAGGCATTTGTAGATTCTCTGGGTCAGGCAAGGGCACCCTCACGGCTGTACCAAAGTGGCTACATTGCCTCATTTTTAGGGTTTGGTGTGGGCATTTTTTCTCTGTGTAGATGTGCCTAGCTGATGGATGGTGTCAGAGCTTGGCTGGCTGGGCACCTGTATACCAGCAGACACTTGGGTATATAACTAAGTTTACTAGCCAAGACTTCACAAGGCATTTGGGAATATAGGTGTACCAAGGGCTAGGTGGCAGTTGAGCCATAGCTTTTGAGGATTGAAAATTGGATTAGAGCACCTAAATCATTTTGTGGCTTCAGCTCTGACCCTGTAGCATATGCAGTACTTTAGCAGCACAGCCTGGGATCAGTTTGACATCAGTTGTGAATTCCTGTTGTCAATAATATTTCATTAAATTTTAAGCAACTCACAGCAGGTACCTGGTACATAACTGCCTCGACAGGTGGACACCAGACGGCAATAAGGCACTGCTCTAGATGTTAAGTAAATTAGTTCCTACACAACTATTTCATTTTAATTACTGTGATTATTTTACATGCATTTAAAACATAAATTGTGGCATCACAGCTGTGTTACGTATTACTTAATTACAATAAAGATGTCTTATACATTTTTTCCCGTTGGAGGAAATTCTCTCCATTCCCAACCATCTTCCAAAAGAACTGCATATAATTTCTGTATAACTAAAAAATTACAAATGGAATTGGAGCTTAAGAGTCAGCCCATTTTTGCTCGGACTTTATCGCTCTGTTTTTCGTTGGAGAGACAAAGGATTTAGGGCAATGTCTCAGATGAGAATATATTTCCAATAAACATTACAATACAAACATTTTTACTGCCAAGCTTTTACTCCTGCAAAGGAAAGAATAACACCAGTGAAAGGTCCTGTCAGATTCAAAGATGAAAAAAAGAATAAATTAGGAAAAATTTGGGGGATAAATTCTGTTGTTATTTTATAGCTTTTGAGGAATCTATAATTGTTTAATAACATATTATACCTAATTATGTGTTATCCATTACATTTTGATGAGAAGAATACATTACAAGAATAAGAAAAAAAGTTATGCAGTAGAATAAGTATGACTGAATGCTTTACACATTATGTTATCTACATTTTTGAAGTGTGCTATCTTTTTGGTATTGTTTATATTTTGTTGTTTAAAATTATAAAATAGCAAGAAGCACCCATTTAACTATAACTGTGCACTAAAAGGAGATTAGGCATATAACAGCGGATGGGATCTCAGCTAGGCTGAGCTCATCTAAAGTGGTATGGACAGCAGTAGCTGCCTGCTTTCATCTTTTGGACCTGCCAGGAATCACAAAATGTACTATTAGCCAGATTAAGGGTTTAAGATTAAGGGATGCAGTGATGGACTGCCTGTCCTGGTCCCAGACACTGCTCCCCACCTGCCTACGGCCTCATCCCATCCACCTGGTTGAGCACACACCGCCTGTGGGAGTCCTAATCCGGTCTCCATGGGGATCCTGCTTGTCTGTCCTTGGCAGTGGGTACAGGGCAGACAGACTGGGGTATCCAGGCATCAGGGCCAGGTCCGACACTAGGGGTGGAGATACTGGCAACAGGAGCTGGAATTGTGAGGGCAGAGTGAACTGCCACTGTGGGGGCTATGGGGAAGATGAATCCAGCTACCTTGCTGCCCCTGCCCACCACTGCACTACCCAGCCATGTAGACTACAGCTAATGGCGTGCCAGAGAGCTGTGCACAGGGATAGGGAGGGCTGTGCTCTGCATCAGGTGGCATCTCCATGCCCAGGGGTGATGGGACCAGCTGCATGCACCATGCCCTAGGCTGCCCCCTTAGCGCCTGGCCCAGGTGGACCCTGAAAGAATCACTTGGCAGGCTGGATTTGGCCTGCAGCCCATATACTGCCTACCCTTGCCATGGACCCTCACAAGGGAATGTTCTGAATACATGGACTTTTAAGTGTACATCAGTACTTATAATCTTTTTTTGATTTTGTTTAAAATGTTGAAGTCTGTTGTCTAATAATGATCTTCAGTTATACTCAGAAAGTTATAGCTTCCTTAATTTTTACATGTATCAGTATAGGTTACCATTGTCCTATATAACATGGAGTAGACTGTTCTTCATATTGAATGGTTTTCAAGCAAAATACACAAATCAGACAGAAAAAAACATAATAAAGAGTACAAAAATCCTTGGTACATGAATATAGACTTAATGCTGTTGGAGTGTGCATCTTCCCTGTGGATTTTGACTGCAGGTAAATTTAAAAGATGAAGAAAGCCCTTCCATTTACTGGGAGCAGTGTGAAAAGATAATTAGATAACTGTTTAGTTCCTTTGTCAAATGTTGGAGTGGAAGTAATGTTCATGGTTCTGTAAGCAATTCCTTCCTCATCTTTTTATGATACGTGTCTGAGTTTGGAATTTACTGGCAGAAATTTCTTGGGAGGAAACTGCAGTGAGCAACCGCAGCCTACTTCTTAGCGCAGGCTTATGTTTTAGGGCCTGAAAGAGTCCAATGGGAAACAATTTCATTTATACATCTTGCAAGTACAAACCCAGATTTGAATATGGCAGTGTTCTGTTTTTTTGGTTTTTTTTATATATCCCAGTAAATACTTGATCTTTGGGTCATCTTAGTAAAGTGAGTATACCAGATTGAGTGTTTGTGAGAACAAGCATTAATCCACTGAAGCTTTGGTTTCACAATAGATTTTTGGCCTTAATTAAATAGGACATACATATACTGATATGTTTTGTGTGTTTTTTAAAAAAATCAGGCTTTTTGAAGATTTGGCTTTAGGAAATGAACAGATACACAAACTTAAGTCTAAGCTTATGTTTGAAAAGTGAAATGCAGAAAAGTCAGGAACTTTTAAGGTTCAAATACCAATTCTTTCTTTTTGACCATTGGCATGTTTGATTTTAGAATATTGAATCTTACCCTCATTCATACTCTGGCTTTCATGTGCTTGATTTGTCATTAATGTTGTACAATCATTTAATTTCCTACTTTCCCTTGAAAGGAAGGAAAGAAGAGTTTATTCAAACTACTTGGAAGGTGCCTAGTAAAAGATGATGCCATTTAGAAACACTTCACGCTGCTGATTTCCTTCATCAGTGCACCTTAATCAATCCAAGACACACAACATCTAGCAGTTCACATTTTTGCAACAAGAGAGCAATCCCTTTTTTTTTTTTTTTATCATGGAGGGCTACAGTCGTGCCCAGTTTGAAGTTTCTATCTGTTTTTCATCACGGAATTTGGGAGGAACCATTTTTTTCTGCATCTGCATATTCATGTAGGTTTTCCTCATATACTCAAGCTAAAGCCAGTTGCCAAATTTGGGGTCATGAAGGAATATTCCTGCTAGGTCATGCTGGCAATGATGATAGGGTGGGTTTTTTGCCTTTATCTGTAGCATGAGATTCAGCTAACATGCTCTGTTAATTTAATGACAGGGCATTGATGCTACCATTGTGTCTCCTGCTTTTTGCCTGTGGCCTGCTTAAAAGAGTTCAGAGTGGATGCCTGCAAATAAAGGTGATTGGAATCAATGGCCCAGGATGCCACTTAAGGTTCTATATTCTAATACCATGGATGTCTCTAATGTTGTGAGAGCAGCTGCAACAAGCCACTCAAGGATGAAGGCCCAGTTCTTGCCTTGTAGGACATTTCATCATTATGAAACACGAGCATATCAATTTTATTTAAATTGAGATAGACTGTATATGGTAGAAAGCTAAAATTAACCTTTTTTTGAGAAGGTTTATAGCAAAGGATGGAAGAAATGTAATGTGAAAACACCTCCTCAACGGCAAATAATATAACTAATTACCAACTGATTAACCCTTGTATATAGGAGATTCAACAAGATTAAGGATTCTTTTTCGGCATTTCAGGGACCTGAGCCACAGTTAGTGACGTTCTAAAAAAGAATGATAACTCAATTTTTGTTGCATACTTTTCATTATTTTGAGTATTTCTGTACTTTGAGCTTTTTGAGTGCTATCAGCATCACTGTTCAAAATGTAAATCACCAGTCAGAAGTTTTTACTGTTTTGGTCTGTTTGTCTGGCTATGAAATATACGGTAAATTGAATACTTTGCATGGGCTTTTTGTTTAAGGCATCTGATAGTGTGGTTAGAGCTTTTTGGACCAGAAATATTCACCTTTAGAAATTAGTTTTTAATTATTTGTTGCTACAAGCCTAAAATCTACAAGTAGAATATAATACAATTACAGCTTCGATCTTTCATCTATGCTGATGGGGGATCATAGCAAAGACTGATTTATTACTGAACTTGTGGTCTTACTTGGTGAAGATCATTATCAGCAGTAATATTATACCAGAGTTCATAAGTGAACGGCTCCATTGACTTGAGGGGCTTAGATCTGGTTTCTTCCAACTGAGAATATCCTTGAAATGTTTTCTGTTAGCTCTGCTTTCATTGTAAATCAAAACTCATGTAAATCAAAACTCTGATGTTTAAAAAGCACACAAGTGATGATTTGCAGTTGTCACTGAGCAGGTTCCTTTCTTAATCACTATTGAGTTCAGAGTGATTCTTTTCAGGCTTCAGGTGTCCGGCCTTCATCAAGGTCAACTTGATCAGAGAGGCAACAACCTACTTTGTCAGATGCTAGGAATGGATTGGTAGAAAGAAAAGATTTTATAATGAAGGGAGGGGGAGGGGCACTGTGGTCATAAGTGATTTCATTATCATAGCACTTATGATTGCTAGGGCTATGCAAAGCTTCAGTCCCTGATTTGATTTGGTGGAGACTTGGCCTGATCTGGTGGCCAAATCTCTGAATCTGAATTGAATCAGGAGACCCTTTAATGTTTCTAAATCAAATTGGAGCCCTCCAAATCGACTCGGAGTGATTCAGAAAGTTTCAATGATTCGGATATAGACACAGCTTTAAATGTTTTTTCTACATATCTCAAGGTACAAGGCAGCTTGTAATGGTGGGGAAGATGGAGCATTCCACAGGAGCTCGGGGGGGCTTCCCAGCATGCTTGGCAGCAGACCTGGAAGTGGACCAGAAGCACTTCTGGTGCACTTCCGGGTCCGCTGGGGAGCATGCTGGGGGCCACCCCCATACCACTCTGGCTCAGCAACTGGTGGCTCCTGGGTCAGGGGGGGCATCTGGGGTACCCCCATGGCTGATTGCTGAGCTGGGAAGCGCAGAGGGGCCACCCAGCGCACTTGGCAGTGGACCCAAAAGTGGACCAGAAGTACTTCCTGTCCTTACAGGTTCGTCGCCAAGCATGTGGGGGGCCTGCCTGCGCTCCTGTGGGATGCTCGATCCATCTGCCCCACCATCGCAGTGCTCACGAGCCACACCTGGTACCTTGAGGTATGTTAAAAGCTGTGTCTATGGCCGAATCACTGATTCTCTGTATTAGTACCGAATCTTCAGATTCAGCCGAATCAAACTGGGGACAATGATCTGAATCAACAATTGAATCACTGTCCGCGATTCGGGTCGAATCCAAATCTGAATCGAATACGGCCCATTTCCCACACCCCTAATGATCGCTTAGCCATATCTTCTGCCCTTGTCTCCTTTCTTTCTTTTTACAATCTTTTCTTTCTGTATTTCAAGTTCTACAAAATGGAAACAACTTTGACATTTCACATTTTTTTTTACTTTGTGTTCTAGATCAGTTTTGATGATAACAGAAGTGAATTAATTTACATATTTAAACCAAAGTTTTATATATGAGTGTTGTTTTTATTGTATATGGTTTAAAGTAGACCTGGTTCTTCATTTATATTGAAATTATTATAAAAGCCCAGGAATTTTATGGTCAACAAAACTCTTCAATAACAAGTTGTGGGATGTTCCTGCTAAGTATTACAAAAAATGATTTAAAAATGACATGCATAAAGGGTATTTTGAGTAGGGCAAGATTCATTCTTGTATGATGCACCACTGATCTCAGGAACAAAATCGATGGTGGGACAGGATGCTTATGATTAACAGATACTGAATATACACTTGACGCATCCTAGATTTGTATCTGTTCTGAGGAGGATTGTTCTAATGTAAGCCTTATGTTCTCACTTTGAATTCAGTGTAACATTGGCAGTCTCCAGTACTTATATGGTCTTGATGTTGACATGCTCTAGCATTATTAATCTGATTCATCTGTGTTTGCTTTTCATGTACACCCAAGTGCATCCTGATGATGAAGAATATGCTTTTGAAAGTAGCATGTACTAGCCAGAGGGGTAATCTGTTTTGATAGTGGTCCCTCTACTCCTGCTCTAAAGAGGAAAATGATTTACTACATCAGGCCAAAAATGCTTTTCATTTCCACGCTTTCCCAGTAAAATATTATGTTAATGCTCTCACTGCTTTTGAAGGCACGGTCAGGGAGCTAAGCTGTTGCTTGACAGGTTCTTGACTCCTAGTACTATTTTCCTTTGGCCAAGGATTGGTAAAGTAAGATAATAATTGTTTTAACGACTTTGTGTTGATCATAGTTAAAGGGTAGTGGGTAAAATGGTAAAAAAAATCTATGCTACTTAGCCTAGATTTCATTTTCAGAAGTGAGTTGAGAGCCTAAATCCCACTGGTTTTCAATAAGAATTAGGCTAAAAAGCCAGACCTATATCATTTATTTAAGGGTGTAGGCAGACAAGGTTCCTTGGGTGAATTTGATATCTTTTATTAGACCAACCTAAATGGTTGGAGAATAGTTATTAAGCAAGCTTTCGGGTTCAAAAACCCTTTGTCAGGCTAAGGAAGCTGCAGCAGTTGGTGTGTGCTCTTCCTGGATGGAATGAAAAGTAAAGAAGCCAGGGGCTGGGCTGGGCCGGGGAGTCAGTTGCCAGGCAGATTGTAATGTATCAAAAATCCCATGTCTATGTTTAGTCCCTGATCTCTAGTATCCAGCAGGTTGATGAAATGGAGCTCATAGGCTCGTCTCTGGGATGTGTTGTGTAAATTTCCCTTGAGGATCAGGACTGAGAGATTGGAGAGAGAGTGGCCCTCCTGTGAGAAATGTGCCCCCACCAGTAATTGGGTGTTTCTGTCTTTGATGGATTTCCGGTGTGCGTTCATTCTAGTGCGCAGTTGTTGTCTGGTCTCTCCTACATATCTTCCATCAGGGCATTTGGTGCATTGGCTGAGGTATATCACATTCCTGGAGGTGCAGCTGTAAGATCCTGGGATGCTGATGGCTCTGTTGTGGGGTGTAGTAATAGTGGGGGTGGTGGAGATGTGGGGGAGGTTTTGCATCTCTTGTCATGGCACGGTCTGGATCCTTTTGGTGTGTTCTGGGGTTGAGGAAGTTTGCTTCTGGTGATGAGGTTGGTGAGGTTCGGTGCTTGTCTGAAGGCTAGAATGGGTGGCTCTGGGAAGATCTTTTTAAGAATAGGGTCTTTTTCTAATATGGGTTGCAATTTTTTGAGGATTTTCCATACAAGTTCAAGGGATGGGTGATAGGTCATAACCAGCGATGTGCGATTTGTGGGTGTTTTTCTTCTGTACTGCAGCAGTTCTTCACGTGGTATCCAGGTGGCTCATTCAAATGTGCGATCTACCTCTCTGGAGGAGTGTCCTTGCTGGGTGAAAGCCTTTTTAAGATTGGTGAGGTGGCAATCCTGGGTGTTCTCTTCAGTACAGATGCGGTGGTATCTGAGGGCTTGGCTGTATATCACAGCTTTTTTGGTGTGTTTTGGGTGATTGCTGGTTCTGTGCAGATATGTATGTTGGTCTGTGGGTTTCTTGTATACTGTGGTCTGTATTGTACCCTTCTGGATACTGATCCTTGTGTCTAAAAAGGGGATGTTGGTGTTGGAGTATTCTAAAGAAAGTCGGATGGAGGGATGGTGACTGTTGAATTTCTGGTGGAACTCAATCAGAGATTCCAGGTTATCACTCCAAATGATGATGTCATTGATATATCGTAAGTACAGCAAGAGTTTGATGGTGCAGTTCTTGAGGAAGTCTTCTTCCAGGTGGCTCATAAAAAGGTTGGCATACTGTGAGGCCATTTTAGTGCCCATAGCTGTTCCCATCATCTGGAGGAAGTGTTGATTATTAAAAGTGAAATTGTTGTGTGTGAGGATGAAGTGTATAAGCTCAGTGATATCTTTGAGTCTGTATTCTGGGTTGTAATCTTGTTCCTGTAGATATGTAAGGCAGGCTTGGATGCCATCCTGGTGTGGGATGTTGGTGTATAGGCTGGTAACGTCCATGGTGGTGAGGAGTGTGTTGCTGGGAAGGTGGTCTATGTTTTTAAGTTTCCATAGCAAGTCTGTGGTGTCTTGGACAAAACTTGCTCTGTGGGTGACAAGTGGTTTTAGGATGGATTCAACGAAACCTGATATTTCCTCAGTTAGGGTCCCGTGGTTGGATATGATAGGTCTGCCAGGGTTCCCTTGTTTGTGGATTTTAGGGAGCATGTAAAAAGTCCCTGGGTTAGGTAGCGGGGGGATCAAGGTCTGTAGTTTTTCTTGTAATCTTGGTGGAAATGATTTGATGGTATTGTTGAGTTTTTTGGTGAAAAGGGGAGTAGGATCTTCTTGTAGTTCTTTGTAGTAGGTGGTGTCAGAGAGCTGTCTGTTGGCTTCCTTTATGTAATCCTCACGGTTTAGGATGACCATGGCTCCTCCTTTATCTGCTGGTTTTATTACTATCTGGTGGTTAGATCTTAGAGATTCTATGGCCTTTTTCTCTGGTAGAGAGAGGTTATTGTGGTGGCGTGTGTCGCTGATTATTTCATTGTTCATTCTTTCCCTGAAGTAGTCAGTGTAGCGGTCAAGGTTAGGGTTTCGTCCACTGCGAGGTGTCCAATCTGATGTTTTTTGGGGTTTTTTGGCATTGATCTTTTCTTGAATGATGTTAGAGGATGAGTTGTTGTTGAGAGTGGGTTCAGTTTGGTCGTGGAAATATTCTTTGAGGCGCAGGGTGTGGCTTCACCACTTCTAAAAGATAGACAGCTTGCTTTAGAAGGGTGATCTACATCAGAGGTTAGGGACCTTGAATGCTTAGATGGTCAAGGAGGGAGTGGGATTCCTCCACAGAGCAGTCCAGAATACCTACGTGCTGAGCGGGGAGATCTCTAGAATCTGTTAATAGGAAATTCTAGGGGATGGATGAATGTGAACTTCTACCAGTCTTGAGTGCCTCTGCCACTCAAATGCCTACCCTTTGGCTTTGGGCCTTCTGAATCCTAATGTGCACCTACAGTACTGAGTTTATTACAATGCGTATCCCAGATGCTGGAAAACATGGCTGATGGGGTAGTGCCAATATTGCTACCTTTTGCATAATAGCATAGTGGCTAGAACACTTGCCCAGAAAGTTGCACAGAAGACCTCAGCATCTAGGACAATCTTCAGCCTGAGGAGCAGTCCCTGATCCCTAGGACCCTGATCCCTAGGGTGTTTGCCTTTTATGTTCAACAGTCAAGAGATGGAAAACAAAAATTACCCTGTCAGTAGTATCTGCATATTGTTATTGTAATTTTTTGTACAAGATGTGCCTTTTTCAGGCTACAGGAAAGGCTATGAATGAGACAGATGATTGCAAAAAGAGAAATTATGTTCTCCTTTTCTGTGATGTAATCAGTTGATTTCTGAAGAGAGACGTTTAGTCGTTAGTCACTGCTCCTTATGTTGGGCCAGACGACCATTCTTCAGTTTCTTAGCTTTGCACTCTCAGCTTCTTTTTAAAGTGCACATCTACTAGGTATCTAAAATACCTTTTAAACAACTAGGTGGACAGTTTTCCCATGGACAGAAAGTCCCACGTCTTGACAGATTTTTTACCTATGTTTTTTCTGTGGAAGATAACTGACCTTTAAAATTGTTTTTTGGTCTATGTGTTTCTTTTTTTTAAAAGAAGAAAATGAACTGTGTGTGTTTTTTCTAAAAAGTATAAAAATCAGCTTGTTTACTGAAACTTAGGTGAGTTGAAATATTCACATTTTAACATTTAAATCAATTTTAATTTTTTAAAAATATTTGGCTGCTTTTACTTGCATTCATTTTGAGATGAACTTCATTTTTCTTTCTTTTTTTACAGTGCAAAGAATATAGAGGTCATATAATCTTAACATTCTCTTGGTTATGTTTCAGTGTTAAAAGAATTTGAATAAAATCATTCAAATTTTTTTAGTTTCTAAAATTATTCTAAAATTATTTTCTTTATTTAAAATTATGCTGCCAGAGGTCTGTTAAATTTGTATGGAACTGTGAGCCCAGTCCAGCAATCCTTTAATCTTGGGAGTAACCAGCAACAATACAATGAATACTAAAATTGTACCTTAGATGTGTCCCTTATTTTAAAGGGTATGCTTTTATTTTTGTCCTCAAGTTTGCCTACTTGCTACACAACGTTGGTGTAATTTTTTTGTTGCTTGTATCAGAAAATTGCAATCATGGAATTTAGGTTGTAGGAGAATGAGTCTTACATTATTCTAAGTTTTCTACATTAACAATTGTTTTGGTTGCCTGCATTTTTGCTTTGGTTGCACAATTTGGCCAGTAGTTGGACCTCGGCAGGTAGAAAAAGACTCCTAGGTCAGGTCATGGGAACAGGAGTAGATGCTGTTCTTTTTGCTTAGACTACATTTTGTTGTGTATAGGTTAAAAAGGCTACTTAGATGATTTGAGTTCTCATTGACATGAGTGGGAACGAGATCAACCCCCTTAGTAGTTATTCTGATTTCTGGAATGTGAGAGTTTTTTCATACTGTCAACGCTTCTGTCAGAAATTGAAGTTTGGTAATATCAGCCAAAGGGGCTCAGGAGAGATTGGATGTAGACTTCTGCAAAGAAAACATTGAAAGTATTCTAGAAGTAAATTCTGTACAAAGTAACCAAAATGTCATCCTTTCTCTTGAGTCTATGTATGCATCTTGAAGAAGCATAAGTGCCTTTATCTGAGTACTGTATCTTCAGGGGTGACCAAGAACCAGCCAGCAGGCTAGATTCATCCCATGGAGCAATGCCATCTGGACATCAGGGCCTTCCATGGGTCTGGAAATTTGGCATCAGGAAAAGCAGAAATAATGTTAATTTCTGTAGCTCTGAAAGCTAAGTTACCAGATTCATGGGAGAGCTCTGGGGGCCCGATGATGTGGTCCCATGCACCAGACCTAGCCCCATGGACTCATCCCATTTCCCAGGATCCAGCCTGTGGAATAATCCTGGTTTGGCTTGTGACTTGGATAACACTAGTTTAGAACATTATGTATTAAGAGAAGATTTCAAATGTGTCTTTATAAGGGAATGTTGGAAAGATAGCAACTTGCCCCCACTAGTAGAGACTAGAGGTCCACCTACTTCTGCATCCTAACTAATGGCCAACAGCAGATGTTTCAGATGTTAGACTATATAGTGACAAAATGTGGGACAGTATGTGCTGCAAGATAGTCTCCCTTAACTCTAGTAGCATTGGCTTAAGCCCTGAAGAATAAGATTTTGAATTTTTTTTCAGAAGCTGTTTTTTCAGCCCTTGCTATCAACATAAATATGTAATCACATTTTGAATTTTAAAATGTGATTTAGAGAAAGGTCTCCTTAGAACCAGCTGTTTCTTGCTTGGAAACTGAGCCAAGGAATGAAACATATGGATGTAGCTGTCTGTTTTACTGTAGTAATTAGATTATTTGGTTGCTACTTTTTCTTGTTGTTCTGATTCAGTTAAAGTAATTAAATAGAAAGGCATGAAGACTGATAGGACTGGAGGAGGCATAACAAATTTCCATTTTTCTTTTTCACTTTTTTTTTTCCTGTTCTCCTTTGTATAGCTTTTCCTGAGGAGATGGGCCTAGTAAATAGCCTAGATGAGCAGCCTGGAAACAGAGGTGCCTCCTCCCTTTCTTCTCCTCACTTTCTGTACTCCCCTGTACCAGTGTTCCATGCTTATAAAATAATTTAGGGTCAGAGGACTTTAAAAAGTGCATAAGAAGTTTAGGTGCCCAATCCAAGTGTCATTTAAGTTTTAATTTCCCTCTTGCATCTCAGACTTTTCTTTTTAACCGTTAGAGTATATGTGTGGACCTTTGTAATTCTGGGCTTGTTAATATTTCCTGTGTTGTCTTGAGTTGACTAAATATCCTTATTTCTCATGTCTATATTTTTTTCATTTTTCAATTAAAGACATTCTTGAAGAGACTTTTTCTATAACTCTCCCACATTGTAAATATTCTGGATACTCTTCATTGGCATCCAGATGAAGCCTGAAAAGCTTGGGGATTATCTTACATTTTTCAAATTTTTCTACCTTTACACCTAAGAAATGGTAACTTCAGGAAGGGTGGAGGACATTTCCTGTTCCCACCAGCCCAATAGCAGT
Source organism: Alligator mississippiensis (assembly GCF_030867095.1). Lineage (NCBI taxonomy): Eukaryota > Metazoa > Chordata > Crocodylia > Alligatoridae > Alligator > Alligator mississippiensis. The sequence goes on along the minus strand of NC_081826.1, from coordinate 33,251,854 downwards.
CCTGCCAGAGTCCCCAGCCACATGTGGTGACAGGGTACAGCCTCACCTGTCCCCATACCGCACAGCCCCTGTGCTCCCATCACAGTCCCCAGCCACTGGTGGTGGCAGGGTGTGGGACCAGCCCCACCAGGCCCCATAGCACGTGGCTCCCTGAAATCCCACTCCCTTTCCCCCAGCAAAAGTCCCTGGTCTTGGGACCAGAAGGGTGTTTCCCAGCCTATAGGTGTATTGCTGGTTCCTTATCACTAGCTGCAGTACCTTGCACTTGTCTGCATTGAATTCCATCTTATTCTTTTCCACCCACCTCTGTAACCTGTCTAGATCTAGCTGGATTCTGTCCCTCCCCTCCAGTGTGCCTACCTTGCCCCACAGGTTGGTGTCATCAGCGTATTTGGACAATGTGCATTCCACACCCATATCCAGATTGCTGATAAATATGTTGAATAGTACAGGCCCCAGGACTGAGCCCTGGGGGACTCCACCACCCACATCCCTCCAGGTTGAAAATGACCCATCCACCACCACTCTCTGGGTGCGACCATCTAGCCAGTTTGCCACCCATCTGACTGTGTAGGCACAATGCTGCAGTCACATAGTTTTTTAAAGAGAATGTGGTGGGAAACCATGTCAAAGGCCTTCTTAAAATCCAGGAAGATGACATCCACCCCAACATCCTCGTCTAGGGACTTTGTGACCTGATCATAAAAGGAAACCAGATTAGTCAGGCAGGACCTGCCCTCAATGAATCCATTGTTGGTTGCTTCTAAGCATTACCTTCCCTGCTGGGCCCTTGCAGATGTGATTCTTGATAATTTTGTCAAAGGTCTTCCCAAGGACTGAAGTAAGACTGACTGGTGTATAATTGCTGGGATCCTCCTTTTTCCCATTTTTGTAAATCGGGACCACATTGGCCCTTTTCCAATCCTCTAGTACCTGGCCAGTGTCCCATGAGCACTCATAGAGCCATGCCAGGGACCCTGCTATGACCCCTGCCAATTCCTTCAGCACCCTTGGGTGAAGAGCATCTGGATCTACTGATTTAAATACGTTCAGCTCCTCCAAAAGTTCCCTAACTAGGTCGTCCTTGATCCTAGGCATGGCGGTGCCTATCCTGGGTCTGTCTGGAATTCTAGTGGGGAAATGTCCCAGTCCCTGTTCAGGAATATGGATGCAAAGAATTCATTAAAGAGGTCAGCTTTTTCATTTGCCGCAATCACCAGATTGTCAAGCCCATCCTGTACTGGCCCCATGGTATCCAGTGCCTTCTTACTTCCTATGTATTTGATAAAGGACTTTTTATTATCCTTAATTCTGGTTGCTAGCCCTAGCTCCATCTCAGCCTTGGCTTTCCTAACAGCCTCCCTGCAGTCCCGAGCAACGGAGGTGTAATCCTCCTTAGTGATAATTCCTTGCTTTCACTGTTTGTACACCTCCTTTTTTGCCCTCAGGCATCCCTGAATGCCTTTTCTGAGCCATGGGGGTTGCTAAGCACTCCTGCGCCCTTGGTGCACATTGGGACTGACTCCCTTTGAGCTAGGAGGATCGTCTCCTTGAGTAACAACCACCATCTTTCACTCCCATCTTATTGAAGCTTCGAGACCCCAAATGCATCTCCTACTGACCTTCTTAGCTTACAGAAGTAGGCCCTCCTGAAGTCGAAGACCTCTGCCTTGCTGCTTGCTTTCACCACCCTGTGCTGGATTCCAGCAGGCAATGATCGCTGTTACCCAGCTGGTCAAGTACCTGCAGACCCCTTACCAGGTTGTCGCCTGTGGCAAGGACCAAGTCTAGCAAGGCATTTAACCTGGTGGGACTATGAACTTCCTGGGTTAGGTGGAGGTCCTGTATCCCGGCTAGGAACCTCCATGAGCGGTCGGACCTGGCTGACTGCTCCTTCCAGCAGATGTCTGGGTAGTTTAGGTCACCCATGACAACCACATCCCTTGACTTTACAGCCTCTGTGAGCTGACCTGAGAATTCCAGGTCCAGCTCATCCCCCTGGTGAGGCAGTCTATAGAAGACACCCACTATCAAGTCCCTTTCCCCATGACCCCCTTGCATTCTTACCCAGAGCACCTCATTTTGTCCCTTCTCTGACCCCATCTTGATCATTTTGAGGATGCGTATCCCACTTTGATGTACAGAGCTACACCCCCTGCTCTTTTCCCTGCTCTGTCTCTCCTGTACAGCCTGTATGCCCAACTCTGTAACCTGTTTAGATCTAGCTGCATTCTGTCACTCCCCTCCAGTGTGCCCACCTCACCCCAGAACTTGGTGTCGTCAGCAAATTTAGACAGCGTGCTTTCCACACCCACATCCAGATCGCTGATAAAGATGTTGAACAGTACAGGCCCCAGAACTGAGCCCTGGGGATCTCCACTGGGAAGCCCACGTCCCTCATGGTCAAAAATGACCCATCCACCACTGCTCTCTGGGTGTGACTGTCTAGCCAATTTGCCACCCATCTGACTGTGTAGGCATCAATGCCACAGCCACTTAGTTTTTTTTAAGAGAATGTGGTGGGAAACAGTGTCAAAGGCCTTCTTAAAGTCCAGGAAGATGACATCCACCTCAATGCCCTCATCCAGGGACTTTTCCTTTTATGATCATGTCAACCAAGTTAGTCAAGCAGGATCTGCCCTCAATGAACCCATGTTGGTTGCCCCTGAGCATGACCTCTCCTGCTGGGCCCTTGCAGATGTTCCCCTTGATAATTCTACACACGACTGGGCAGTGTACTAGCAAGTGGCAGGTAGTGTATGTGGCAGGGGGCAGGCATAGGTGCAGGGGCTATTGAGTGGAAAGGGCAGACAGCAAAAGGTTGGGGGAGAAGCAAAAGGTAGGACAGGCAGGAGGTGGAATGGGTACAGGCATGGGGGTGCTCAGGTAGTGGGGCAAGGGGTAGTGGTCTGGCCCTTGCCCACCACCACTGCTTCCCTGCCATAGCTGGTAGTGGGGAGAAATTTGAGTTGAGCCTCCAATAATTAGATTCTATACATGAAAAATTATAACAAGTTAATCATTTTCTATGTATGGAATCTAATCATTAGTGCGTGGGGGGTCATCCTAAATTCAAAATCATCTTGGATTTGGGTAAATACGGTAATTGATTTGAACTTAGATTGCTACTAATTCTTCCGACACATGAGAAGCCTAGTCAGCTGTAATTTTAAAAGAAAACCAACACACCATAATCTCTATTTTTTGCCCTGAATTTAGATTCCACTTCCTCCACACTTCCAAATAGTATTAAGTCAGGTGTTGTTAAATCTTTAACCAGTGACAGGTTTAAAGTCTTATGATATTACCCAGCAGGAGTTGAAATGGGGAGGCTGCTGTTTGAAAGCCAGGAATCCCTATTCCCCAGTGGAATACAGATGTTTATTTGAGTTTGGCTCTGATAGATCATAAGATATTGAAAATGCCAGACTATCTAATATCATGCATAGGAACCTACCCAAAGTAGTTTCCTATGATTTTAGCTCTTGTCCTCTTTTTTCAAAGGTCATCAAAACTGAAATCACAATACCTATTTCTAATATTGTTCTTGTGTTGTTCTTTTTATTGTCATTTCAGAATAGATGGGAATATGATGTAGTCTAAAAGGCATCACTGGCACATGGGCCATTCACCCCGTCTAATTCACGTTAGTTTTGTCCCTTACAGTTTTTGCATCCGGTCCAACCTTATGTTAATAAAAACTTTGTTCCACAGCATTTACACATTTATATAGCTGTTATTTGTGTGGCACTTGCAACTTATTCTATGCGTATACATCTAATGTGCATATGTAGAAAGTAAGGGCTGCATGACTAAGGAAATACAGTTAAACCTCCCGTGTAAGTTAGTGGGAGTTTGAGTTGACAGTAATGGCTTAATCCTGTGTTCACTGATATTAATGAGGCTGCTTTCATGTTGTTTAATAGGGCAGGATCAAATGTACAATAATTAACGAGGTCTGTAGAATCTGGTGCAATCTTAATTTGGCCATTTTTTGTAGGAATGGAAAAAGGCATGTCTTTAACACAAGGACCACTTGTGTCAACATTGAATTTTTTTCAAGATTTTTGTTTTAATCTTAAACCTTCTTGAAAACAGCTGAACTGTTTTGCCTGAAATTTCCTCTCCCCTCAAAAAAACCTCGGCCAGACTCAGACACTCAGAACATAGGTTTTCAGCCCAAACTCTACAGCCTGGCAAAACACATGAAACAACATAGTTGTTATGGGAAGTATTGGTAACCTTGATAATAGGCAGCGCTAGCAAGTACTGCTTCTAATGCTATACAAACTCATCTTACCTGATTGGTTCATCTCTGTTTAGATGAGTTCTTTTTTTCTCTGGAAATAATTTGAATTTAATTTGCATCTATTTAAAATCTTTCCATTTTTAAGGTATGGAAAGTTCAATCTAGTTTTGGCTAAAACTAGGAACAGTTTTATATGTAATTTTAGTTGTTGAGCATCTGGGATTGATCACTCAGGACCTGTGGTTAAAGAAACTTGTTTGATGAATCCCAGATGTTTTAATATGGCACTGCCTCATAGTCTAACTGTATCACAATGGGGAACAAATGAAAGGTAAATGTTTTTAAATTAAAGAGCTAAGTTGGTTTAAATATGGGTGACATGAAGGTAGTGGTGAGTGTGGCATTGTGTCAGAATTGGTGTGGGGTCTTAAGGACCTCCTTGTCTAACTATTTCCAAAGGATTCAGATCCCACCCATTCTTTGACTTATAGGAAAGCTCACAAAACTTGCCAAGTGATTCAGTTCAGTAGCTCTCAGATGCTGATTTTCCCCATCTTTCAAAGCATTATTTATATTTCAGATATAATGGTTTTAGTTTTTTTTGAATAATCAGAATAATTTAATAACATCTGTTCATGGGAAGGTAGTAGATACAACCCCAAATGTTTAATGGATAAAGACAATATGCTATTGACATGGTGAAGTTGATTTTAATAGTTGATTTTCATTTTCTGATAGGTTTTAGAAATTAATTTAATGCAATGTGGGGTAAAAATTAAGTAAATCAGAATTTTAGCTATTTTTCACAGCTTACTCATACACACTTTGTAATGTCTTGGACTTCTGTAACTTTTTTTTATTCTCCCATGCATGATTTTGGCTAACTGTTTCCAACTTGTTACTATGAATTGATTTCAGAAATATATGTAATGCTTCATAAAACAATTTGGCATTTAATCTCTGTGCTCGCACCCTGCTCATGGTGAGAAAAATGTTTGTACAAAAGAAGTTACTTTTCAATGAAGAACAGAATTACTGACTTTTGAATATACTTGCTATCAGTATAATCACTGCTATGTGACAGGGCATTTTCTCTCCTAGTGGTCAAAAAGGGTAAGTCTTTAGATGCCAGCTAAAGTAGTTGCTCCATACATACTACACATGGTGTATAATCCTGCTTTCGTTGTAGTAGGTCCTAGGTTAAAATCCTGGCCCAAAACCAGTCAGTAGTGTCATCCAACATTTGACTTAGCTTAGCCTGAGTGAAGAGTGAACCTAGTAACTTCAGAATTAAAGCCTAGTGATTGAGCTTGTGGAGTAATTCCTTAAGGTGGTAATTTTAATAGACCGTATTCCTGTTACGTAGAACAGCAAGTAGAATAGAGAATTCTCTCCTTTCCTCCCTATCCCAGGCTACATAAGCCCGGTTCAACATGCATTCTGAGAATCTTGCTTAAATTTTAGGATTTATCTTTTTTTTCTTTTCTCAGCAGTTCCTATTTCTATCTTTGTCACTTACTCTGATGGGGGAGCTCTATCTGTGTTTCCTAAACTACTTGCCAAGTCCTTGGCACTTAGTTTACCCTCTTTCATTTCCACTTTTCTTTTGCTGCTATTTGCACTTTTTGCCCTTATCTTATTAATTACTAGATAGCATGAGTGAACTGTCATTTACATGTTCTTGCACACATGTGTAACGTAAACATGATATACATCTTTACTATCAGTGCATTTAAGTTGAAGATAGATTTTAATATTATATGTTTCAGTGTTATTAGAAAAGCATGTGCAACATTATATGAGGAAACGGCGTTTCCTTTTCTAGGATGGGCAGCAAAGCTGAAGCTATGCTTAGAACTGGTCTAGAGAGGCAAGCGTCTTTCTAGGAAAAAGAACTTTATATCCTATTATTTTCAGGAATTTTAGTGAAATTATCTTTAATATCTCTATATCATGTATCAGTCTATAACACTATCTATACTTTCTTATTTTTATTTTATTCTTTTACTTTTTTTTTTAAAATCAAAACAAAGAAGTGCACATTAAGACAAATGCAAAATAAAATGTTATCTACCATCTGATTTGGGTAAAAACATTGAAAGGCTAGGTTTCAAATTATATTAAAAACTTGATTAACATTCCAAGAAATTTAAAACCACTAGATTAAAAGTACATAAATCCATCATGGCAACACAAATAAAATTATAAATAGCATGAAAGGACAAAAAGTGGTTGTAAAAATGCTATTATTTTAAAAGAAGCAATATTCTAAGCAAAGCTGACAAAAGCACAATAGTTCAGAGATAAGGCTATTGGTACTCTGTACTAATCTCACACTGTTGTTTCAGATCTCTTAGAATAATGAGTGATCTCTTATGATTTATGAAGAGATGCTATAGATAAAACAGTGTAAGGATAGCATAGTAATTGCAGACTTGTCTTTGAATTTGGTGGGTGTTTTTGTTACTGAGTTGACTGTCAGGGCCTGTATTTCATAGTGAATGCTAAGGTTTGTACTTTCCCTCATTGTGCAGCTAGCTATTTGACTCTGCTTGCTAAGATCACAGCTGTAACATGTGACAAGGACTCAAAATAAATGGAAGGATACAAAAATACAGTTTGTTATGCAACAAGTTAAAAAAACTATAGTATTAATTATTTTAGAATAAATAATCACAGAAACATGGAAAAATAGAGCTGGAAAGTAACTCTGGCAATCATTGATTCAAGCCTTCTTATAAAGGTAAACAATCCTTTTCTCAGCCATCCCAGATGTGGAGCTGTTATCTGTACAGGAGGGTGACAATGTGGCTTATGCAAGGGGTACCTCCCTCAACTCACCTGCCACACCTTGATCTTGAGTAGAAAAGGAGGGTCCTAAGATGTTATCAGCACCTTTGTAGGCATGCTTGTGCTGTGTGGATCCTGGGGTTCCTCCTTCCCTGCACCCTCTGATTCTCGCCCGCCACGTCTTTGATGTTTAGATAAAGTTGGGAGGCTGCCTTACGCCTCTTGGTCACTTCTGTGTTGATTCTGACCCCAAGGTTTCCCGGACTCTTCATGGGTCTCATTCTATGATGGGTGCTTCAGGGGCACCCTAGCCTTAAGGGCTATGCATGGCTCCATCCACCCCTTATACCATGCCCCAAGCCTCACAGTTGGAATAGACGTTGGTCTGTCAAGTATAACCTCACCTTCTCTTGGGGCCCTCTCTGTAGCGCTGCCCTCAGGGATCCTCTGCAGCACCGCCCTCTCTCTGGGGCCTTCACAACAACTCCGCCCTTCTCTCCAGGGCCTTCTCCACAATGCTGCCCCTTTCGGTAACAGTCCCCCTTCTCTGGGGCTCCTCAGTACTGCTGCCCTCTCTTCAGGCCTTCTTAAGTGCTGCCCCCTTCTCTGTACTGCCACCCCCTCTCAGGACCTTCTCTGTACTGCCACCCCCTCCTGGGGCTCTCCATGGCTACACTACGCCCTTCCTCAGGGTTCACCGCAATGCTACGCCCTTCCTCAGGGTTCACCGCAATGCTACGCCCTTCCTCAGGGGCTCACCATGCCCGCACTTGGGCTTCCCAACCACCCCTCTCTGGGGCTGGGGTCTATGCACCCTGCAGGCAGCACCCTTACTGGCACTGGGGTCCCCACACTGCTGTGGGTCCCCTATGAGGCCTCCTCCAACCCCTAATAGCCTCACCCAAACCACCGGTGATAAACAACAACAAAGCAAAACACAAGCCCCTAGGCTATAACATAACTTAAAGCTGCCCAGCTAAAACCACATGGCTCAGACATCCTAGAGCTGCCATCCTTTACCCGGCTTGAGCTGTACCTGCGTCAGGTTTCTTCTCACATCTTTGCTCCAGCAGCTCCTTTGTCTCTGACTGTTGGTAGAGAACCACCTCTGGCCTCAGCTCCTGGGCTTTATAAGAGCCAGGCCCTGCCCCTTACAGCTAGCTGACTGCTGGCAGGTGTGGGTCATTTGCTGACTTCAGTTGCCCTGGCAACTAACAGCTGGGTTCCTTATTCACTGCTAGGGCTCTTTCTCTAGCAGTTTCTCCTCTTTAGGAGCAGGGCACCTCAGTGCTCTGCGACAGAGTCAAAACAGCATCGAAATGAAACAGCCAGTGAAATTTTGCACAGCCCTAATGGTTGCTACTTGTGTTCTAGAATTTTCCTAAGAAAACTGTCCAGATTTGGGCCGTGATGGATAAGACTGTAGGAGGCATGAATGTTGTACCTTCCTGTAGTGTATGCAGACACGTAAGTAGATTCACTTTCTCGCAAGCTGCCAGACTCAAAATTTGTGTCATCTCTTGAAGTACATACAATGAACGGAAGTGCATATCTTTTATTTTTATTTTGGATGTCAATACTCATTAAATGCATGCCCTTTCATTGATATTGGTCCTAAATAACCAGTTATTTACATGTTTATTGGATTCAATATTGGTCTCGATTTTAATTTTCTATAGTCTTGCTCTGGTAAAATATTCAACGTCAGCTCCCATGTCTGATTTAAATGAAATCATTGTTCTATGCACTTTCACTGGCAGAATCCAGTCCCTCTCACTGATTTTGCTCAGTTTACATATATCTATGTAAAAATCTTCTGGCATGCTCTCAGTTGTATGCACTTGAGGTTTTTGTGTTTGGGTCTGCAGTGTTTGGCAAAGCAGTTCCTTTTGTTACAGATCTTTCCAAATGGAGCACAACATTTGGGGCCACTTGCCTTCTACATTTTCTGCATTTTCTGCATTCAGGTTCTTTTTTGGATTTAGCTCCTACTTCCTTTCCAAAGGTTGAGAAAATGACAAATCGGACCCTAAATGATGGTGCATTCTGCACCTCCATGGAACAACATAGGAGATTCAGTTAATTTACAGCTTTCCTCTTTTATTGACTTTATGCTGAGACACAGGCATGGGTAGATATAGGAGTTTGGAAAGTGAGGTACAGATGATGTGGTGCATCATCACATATAACACGGCAGATAAGGTTCTTTGGGTAAACCTGATATATTTTATTAGACCAACTCAAATATTTGGAAAAATTCTTCTTTGCAGACTTTCAGGTATAAATACCCTTTATCAGGCTGAGGAAGCATCTGCAGTTGGTGTGTGCTCTTCCTGGATTAAATGAATAGTTAAGAAGCCAGATTCTGGTATGCATGCAAGAAAGCCAGTCAGTGAGGATGTAAATTGAGGAGTCAGTGGGTGAGAGCCAGGCTGGGGGGTGAGGGCTGTATAACACACCATACATTTTTCTTCAGTTAAAAAGAAACTAGAAGCTTTACTAATACATTAGGGGCCTGGGGCTATATTATTCAGTTTAAGATCAAGGCAAAACCAAATATATCTTTACTGGAATGTGCATTAATTTGCTATATCATATATATATAATAATACACAACAAACTAGGCAAAAAATAGGGTCATAGAGAAGTAGGGCTGGAAGGGACCTATTCCAACCCCCTGCCTGAGGCAGGATCATTCCTATTCAAACCAGCCCATACCATGATAACCTAAACTCTACATAAGACTAATCTCAGACCTTGACACAGCATATATCTAACATCCTAACCTGCCACAGGTAAAGCAGGGGAAGCATGGCAGCTGATGTTGTGCTTCTATAAAATGTTGTCAATATACGTGCAAGAGGTCCCAGGTAGAGGGCCATGCCCCCCCCCCCCCCCCCGGAAGGCAAAAATTCCCACAGTCCATTCCAGTTGGACCTTGGGGTAAAAATTTTTCCTGATCTCAAACATGGCAACCAGTCTGACTCTGAGTGGAGGGGCAAGGCCATCTAGACAGGAACCTCTGGTTTTACTCCCAGCAGAAGAATTGGCACACCCTAGTTGAAGTTCCCATCCTTAGCTGTAGTGAACACTTCAATGCCTCTTGGGAGGCTTAAAAAAACATAAGCAGGAAAAAAGGGGGAGCAGGGATAGAAGCAATCAGCAAAGCCCAGAAACATAGGAAATACACATGGCAGAAAACAGGTATAGCAGTGCTTAGATCATCAGCGACCGGTGTCTGTCCAACCTGTTCTTGAACCTCTCTAGTGACAGAGAGCCCACAACCTCCCCAGACAGTCTATCCCATTGCCTCACTATTTCCACAGTGAAGAAATTTTAGGGATATCCATTCTAAATTTACTTTGCTGCTACTTCAAGCCATTGGTCCATGTCCTCCTTTCTACAGCAGGAGAGAGAAGGTGCTTTCCCTCTTCTTGATGGCAGCCCCTCAAGTATTTGAAGACTGTACTCATGACTCCTCTTAAACACCCTTTTTATAAGCTGAACGTGCCTAGGTCCTTCAGCCTCTGGACCCTCTCTTGCCTTCCAAAGTCCTTGATCATCCTTGTTGCCCACCTCTGCACCCTCTCTAACTTTTTCTACATCCTTTAAAAAAATTTGGAGGCCAGAACTGCACACAGTACCTCAGATGAGGCCTAACAGTGCTGAACAGGGAGGCACTATCACCTTCCATTTCTTGCACCTAATGCAAGCCCAAAATCACATTTGCCTTTTGTGTGGCTGCATCATGCAGAAGACTCGTATTGAGTCTGTGGTCTACCAAGACTCTCAAGTCCTTTTCCACAGAGCTGCCATTGAGCTAAATGTCCCCCATTGTGTATTTGTTTTTGATTATTTGTCCCTTGTAGTACCTTACATTTGTCCATATTGAACTTCTTCCTGTTAGCTCTAGCCCAGCTTTCCAATCTGTTGAGATCCTTCTGAACTGGGCTTGCATCCTCCAACATGTTCAAAATCCTTCATTTCATGTCATCTTCAAACTTGCTCAAGAAGCTTTCTATGTCAGCGTCCAAATTGTTAATTAACATGCTGAAAAGCACTAGGCCCAAGAAAGACCCCTGTGGGACTCCACTCAAAACCTCCTGCCATTCTGACATAGACTCATTGATAATTACCCTTTGCTTACAGCTATTAGATCAGTTATCTAGTAGTTATCAGTTATCTTGTAGTAGTTTTATTCAGCCTACATTTCTCCAATTTGTTTGAGATGTTGTTTTATTAGGTCTGTAGTCATTAGAATTAAATGTACATCTCTCTTTCAGATTTGTAAAACAAAATCTAGCTTCTTTAAGGATCTTGACAGTGCATCTGAAACTTCACTGAAAGTTATTTCTACACCAGAGTTAATGTTTTTTGCTAGTTTAAAACAGGCTGCAGGGTTGTGAAATCAGAGCTATATTACCAGGAGCAGCTTACAGCTAGCATGATTGCAGAAGAAAGGATATTTTCATTATTAGAACATCAAGGCCACTTAAAAGGAAACAGAGGGTTGTTAGCACCTGTGGAATGAAGAGTTTGGAAAGTATAAAGTAGATTATAATGAGCCAGGAAGTTAATTGACTCTGTAATTGCTGCCTGAATAGAAAAGCTGCTGCCACTGCCAAGTAGTTTGTTTTAAACTTTGGGTGGACCAGAAAAAATCAAAATGAGGGGAGGGGCAGCTGCCCATGGATCTGCTAGGTACGTATAAATTAATCAACTGTGAACCATATCCTGCTGTTATTGACGTAACTGGCAGTTTTGCCACTGGTTTAAGGGAAGATATGAATCACAGCATATTGAATCACTGTTCTCTAATTGAACTATGAGTATAGACAATGGTCACAGTGCACAAATGTTTGAAATGTAACCATTGATATGAGTAACTTAGGAAAAGATGTGAAAGAAAAATGAATAAAACAGATATTATAATGCTATATTTAAAAGTCAGAGGCATGGGGTCATGGAGTATCTTTTCAAGAATCTTTTCAAAATTATTTTTGACATTATGTCTACTTTATTAAAAACAGCTCAAAGTGACTGTTCCAATGATTAAAGTTAAGCAAGTACTCCTTATACTCATGAAAATGCTGCAAAGATTTATATTTTTAATTAAGAAATGGATAAACCACTTGCACATTTTTATGATTGTAGTACATTCTTAGAGTCATATAGCATTTGTAAAAAAAAAAGTGGGCTTATTTAATTTTTAATGGATAACTTGTTGCCATTTCTACTGATTTTTGTCAAAATAGAGTAAAGCCAACCCACTAAGAAGAGCAGAGCACTAATTTAATTAGTCCAGTATTAGGCTTGCTATATACTTCTACTTGAACTCAGAACAATACTGGGCTAACCTCTATAATAATAATAGGCTTATTCTGTTTGTCCAGAGCATTCTGGTTGTTTCAGTAAGCTTTGTGATTGGCTGCCAAGACAACCAATCAGAGTGCTCTGGACAGACATAATAAGCATGTTCTTATAGAAGATCCTGATGCATTTCAAATAGATATGCAGGCAAGTCAGAGCTAGAATGAAGCACCACGGCCCCCCTGTTGTGGAATAGACAGACTTTGCTGGTGGGGAGAGGGGAGGTGGCATTGAGGGGCCCAATTTTTTTCTTCTCCTTTTTTTCCCCAAGAGCTTTTCTGCTTCTCCTGTGGCTAGGGGGTTGTGAGCTGCCAGTGGGCCCTGAGCTGTGGAGGCCTCCGGTGCTTCTCTCCATGGAGGTGGCAACCCTTGGAACTGCCTGGGCGGGGTGCCAGCAGGTGTGTGCTGCCTGGGGGTGCCACTGCTGCAGAGGGAAGCTCCGGGGTCCCCTGCAGCTCCGGGGCTGTGCAGCCCACCAGCAGCTCGCTCCCCAGCTGTGGGAGATGCAGGTGGGCTCCGGAAGGGGGGAAAAGAAAAAGATCAGGCCCCTTGCTGCTTTTTTTTTTTTCCCTGAGCAGACACTGCCCACATAAGCTGCTGCTGGGTCACACATACCTGGTGTTTCCCTTTGTGGTGGTGGTGTCCCCTGGGTCCACCTGGGTAGGGTGCTAGCTGCGTGGCGCAGCCCCAGCCTGCAGGCAGCACCTGCTGGATCCAATGGTGCACGGGGTGCTGGAAGCCCAGGCATGTTCAGGGAAGCCCATGTTGGCAGGCTTCCAGTGCCCTGTGCACCATCCCTGCCACTTTTCTGCCACCTGGGACCACCCAGAAATGGGATGACTGCCCCAGAAAGGCAGCAGGAGGGTAGCTGGGTGTGCTGTCAGGCAGAGAAGGTGGTGGGGATGGTACACAGGGCACTGGAAGCCCACCAAGCCCGAGCTTCCTGAAGCACTCTCAGGCTTCCAGTGCCCCATGCACCATCCCTGCCACATTCTCTGGATAGGGCCCTTGTACACGTGAGAAATATTGCTGTAATTTGTTATGCAGCAAACTAAAATACATGGAATGTGTTTTAGTTTGCTACATAAAAAAGTCATTTAAATCAAAATACATCTCCAAACATGTACACTGTTATGAAATTTAATTGTAACATGCTGCCAAATGTGTACCTTGTTACATAAATCGTTAAAAAAGACAATTTCCTCGTGTGTACAAGGGCCGTCTTATTCTATGACTATAAACAAGTCACCAGGTCAGATATTTGACAAAATATGTATTTATATTCCAAAGCTGAGTTTACATATCGGCAGCTTAATGTAGCCTTTTTGAGGGTGAGACATTTTGATTTTGTTAAAGTATTTGGTCAAAAGATAACTAAAATCCTGTATTTAAAGAAATACTTTACAATAACAATGTAATCACAAAAGTTTTGTGGGTTTCAGGTAGCAGTCATGATAAGGCATGCAATACCGTTGCCTTACTATGCTTTATACTGTAAAGAATTGCCTGTAATTTCATGTAAATAATGTATTAGTCGGTTATTTAAAATTAATTTTATTCCCTATTCCTAGTTTTGTCTTCTCATTAGAAGGTTGCTTTAAGCATAAACATTTTCTCATTATTTATTTTAATCAAGATTACTTTGAAAATGAGAGTCATAAAATGTTTTTTTCAGGAGCTTAATAAGAGCTTATTCTGATATAATTACAGCAGGAAAACCTAAATCTACATTTATCACTCTAGCTAAAACATATGCTTAAAACAGCCCCTCTAGATTTTCTACTACTTTAAGCATATTGGATGTCAGGTAGTTTGGTTAACACTGCTAGTCCTGCTTGACTACTGAAGGAAATAGACTTTAATAGGAGTGAAGTAAGACGATAGCCTCAACGGATACTTTTGGAATATCAAGTCTTTCATAGACTTTTCTTTACTTCTAGATACAAATTCTTTATTTTCTTAATTTTTAAATAAAGTAAACTAGAATTTGGAATATATCTTTCTTGCATTCCTTTCCTACTTAGAAGGACAGACATGCAGAGAGAGAGAGAGAGGTGTCTCAGTGGTAAATGATTGAAGGACAGAATTTGCTTGTATTTAGATTCTGAAGTCCCTGGTGTATGGTTTGTTTGATACTCTTTACACTACCCAGAATATTAGTACTTTGACCTAGGTAAACTTCTTGTTAAACAACAACAACAGCAAATCTTTACAATGGTAATTTCTTTAGAAAAAGGAAAATATATTAGTTTAAATAACTAAATATTGTATTTGAAATGTTTCTCTTTTCCTTTTATAACATGCCTTCAGCCCAAGCTTCCAAGCAAGATAAACATGTGTTCTTCCTGTCTGTATCAATCCTTTGCCTCGAAATGATCTACCATGTTTTCTTGTACATGTCAAGCACTTTTTCCCTGCTGGAAACTGGGGCACTCTGAGAAAATTTGGTAACCACAGGTTCTGCTGCTTAAGCTTATGCTATTGGAAAAGAATGGTAACTGTGTGAACACCACAGGGAGCAAAATAATGAGTATGCTGAGCTCCCTGGCTGCTCCTTTCAGTTATTTTGTACAAGGAAAGCCTTTTTCCCCCTTCATTCTGCCTTTTAAAAACAAGGTGCATATCTTACTCCAGGGTATGTTGTATGTGAGAAAATATGGTCTTTTTCAGCAAAGATTTTGTTGTCTTTTTCAATGCTTAACATAAATGGGGCTGAGGCCTCTTAGGCAGGATGCCAATACAAATAATAAACAAATAATGACCATGTTAAACCAACTGCCAGTTAAAAAAAAATACACTTTTCAGTAGATGAATAGAGCAGAGTGGTAGATGCCATTTGTGTTTTAATTTAGCATTTTATTTTTCAGAGTGGTGGCATGCCTCAGGTTTTCTAGTGGCAGAACTATCACTGACAACTTCTTCACACTTGTTTTCATAGACCTGCTGTAAAACAAAATTAAAAAAAAGACACTTTAAGAAAATATATTTCAAGATGCCTTTAAGATTATAATTTGCTACTCTGCTATATTAACAGTGCAGGATACATTCACTAAGGTAAGATAATGGCATCATTATTTTTTCATTGTATGAGAATAAAGTAGTTTTAATTTGGAAATGGCATTATACAACATCTTATCAGCTGTTTCTGAAAGTACTAATATACACTGGGGAAAATAAATGATCTGAAATCTGGAAAACGTGTTTTATATTATAAACCTGCATAAGCCTGCATACACAGCCTTAGAATTTGGCACAAATGTTTGCTTTCTGAAATCCTGTTTATGGCATGGAAACAAAAATACTGTGTACCATATATTTTTGTTCTTCTCAGGTTTCACTATTACTGATTGATATACTTAAGGCATCTGTGTGCCGTATGTCTGCATGTATGTACAGATAGCAATAGGCAGACATAAATAATGCAGTAATCATAAATGAGACCTCACTACAGTTCTTATTCGCAATAACCTCTCCTCTGTCATGCATCTATGCAGAAAGCTACCCAGAAACATGAGAGATGAAATGGTCTTGATTAAACTCTTTGAAGAAGAGAAGAACATTATACCATTTTTTAAGTACACAGAGGGAGACTGGGTAGTTATTTTAGGAACCTTTCAGGCACTGCCCTTTAGTCCATTCCAGACTGAACCACAGGGAGTGGT
Source organism: Alligator mississippiensis (assembly GCF_030867095.1). Classification (NCBI taxonomy): domain Eukaryota; kingdom Metazoa; phylum Chordata; order Crocodylia; family Alligatoridae; genus Alligator; species Alligator mississippiensis. The sequence continues at coordinate 33,235,783 of NC_081826.1, read as the reverse complement.
TTGAATGGAAAACAGGTGGATATCTTTAGCGTTTTCATGCATGTTCAAAAACATTTTAATTGTTACCTGCAAATATTACTGTTTCCTTCCTCAATAACATGTCCTATGCTCATGCTACTGTCCTGTCTCTTGTGAAATGGATCTATATAGAAGGCTTGATCCACAGCTGGCCAAGTTCAATACAGAGACACTCTAATTGACTTCAAGGGGAGTTGGATCAAGGCATTCAGGAAGAAGGTACTTTTTAGTTTGTTCCTCAGAGACATATTTGAAATATGGAATTAATTATTATCCAGCACAATAGGCCAAAAGGTTGGAAAGAACTTTGTTCTATTTCTATGTAGTGCCTAGTAGAAGGGAATTCTGTTTCATGACTGGAACTCCTAACTGCTAGTGCAACACAAACAATGATATCCTGCAAAAGTCACAGTGAAACCTTTGCTGGTTTGTAATTTAATCTTTCATAAACTTGCAGAATTGGAACATCTTACTCCTGAAGAATCAGTATTGGGAACTTTACTGTTTTGAAACACCAGGACTGTTTTGGATAGCTATTTTGACAATTATAAATCTGAATAAGGTACAAAGATCCTACTGAAAATCCACTACAACCTATGCTCCAAATCTCTTAAGGCGCCTTTTGGAAACATATCCTCCTAAACGAATATCTTCATGTTCCAGTGGTCTGTCAATTGGCATGGATTTAGATTTATACTGTGGCTATAAATAGCCTGATTTATAAATAGCCTGATTTATAGGCAGGCTATAAATCAGGCCTGCCTCTCATTTGAGGCAGGCCTGATTTATCCCAGGGTTTGCCTCAGATCAAAACAGCCATGGCTCAGTCACTTATGCATATTAGGGCTGTGCAAAATTTCGCCGGCGGTTTTAATTCAACACTGTTTCAACTCATTTTGAGCTTGAAACAGCAAAATCAAATTGAAATGAAGGGCTTCAAAACAGCCTCGAAACAAAATGAGACTAGTCAAAATGTTTCAAAAGTTTCGGAACATTTCGAGTTTCGAAGCAGGCAGGTGGTGGGAGACAGGTGACAGAGGGCACACAGTTTGGACCTCTTATTCCCTGAATGAGCTGCATTAACACTACAGCTGCACATTAGGGATATGCAAAGCAGGCCCTATTCGATTTGGATTTGGCCTGAATCGGAGACAGTGATTTGCTTTGTTGATTTGGATCACTGTCCCCAATTCAATTTGCCCGAATCCAAATCTAAAGATTTGATGCTAATTCAGAGACTCAGCAATTAGATCATAGACACAGCTTTTAAAGATTTTTCTACATACCTTGAGGTGCCAGCAGGAGTGCGGGGAGGGGTCCTCCATGTGCTCAGCGGTGGACCCAGAAATGGACCGGAAGTGCTGCTGGTCCACTTCCGGGTCTGCTGCCAAGTGTGCTGGGGAGCCCCCCCATACTTCTGTGGGACACTCCATGCGCCACAGCATCGCAGCACTCATGAGCCCCTGCTACCTAGAGGTATGTAGAAAAAACATTTAAACCTGTCTCTATGTCTAAATATCTGAATATTTCCAAATCTCTCTATATCAATTTGGAGGGTTCTGATTTGATTCAGAAAGATTAAAGGGTCCTTTGATTTGATTCGGATTCAGAGATTCAGCCACTGAATTGGGCTGAATCTCTGCTGAATTGAATCGGGGACTGAAGCTTCTCACAGCCCTACTGCACATAGTCATGTCCTGGGACAAAATCATTAGCACATTTTATCCCGCATCTTTAGAGGCACTTGAAGTGGGATAATGGATTTGTACATCTGTAGGACTCCAGGAAAAAAGGTCTTTCTTCTGGGACAAATGTGACATCTGTTTACAGCCTCTAGGATTATGTTTTTGATCTTTATTCTGCTACATGTGCCACGGAGCTGTCTCAAGACCAACAGGAACCTTCTTGGACATAAGGTCTTCTTAAGGCTCTAAAGTCCATGTTGGCTCAATGAGTAAAGGTTTCATCAAGTCAGTAAAAGTTATGTAGAAAGGACTTAAAGGGTTTAGTGAACTGCAAGCTGTGTATGAGTCAGCAACGTGCACTTGTTGCAGAAAAAGCCAACAGCATGATGTGTTGCATTAACAGGATTGTCAGCTGCAAGTCAAGAAAAATGATTATTCCAATCTATTCAGCACTAATCAGCCTTACCTGGAGTACTGTGTCCAGTTTCGGGCACTGCTCTTGAAGACAAATTAAAAAGAGTCCAGTGGAGATTAACAAACACGATTAGAGGTTTATGAAACATGACTTGTGAGAAAAGAAAGATTAGAGGAACTGGGATTATTTTGTCTGGAGAAGAGAAGACTGAGGGGCTTTTATCAGCTGAAGGGCAGTCAGGAAGCCCAGAATGGGAGAGGAGATTCTTACCTTCAGGCCAGCAGGGGCCTGGAGGACTGAATGTGTGATTGCTCCAAACTCAAGCTAGCCCAAACACTGATCACCATTTGCATGGTTCACAGTGTGATGTGTAACAAGGCCCTATGAGCAAAGAGAAGTTATGAGAAGTAACTTCAGAACAAGAAGTGAATACCTAATAATGGAACAAGGGAAAAGAATCATTATTATGTGTGGAGTACAGACAAATTAGGAAAGACACCATTTAAACAGTAACGAGACATAAAGTGTTTAGTCCACAGTTTTTAGTGTCTAGTAACGTTATAAACTTTTGTTCCCAAGCCTGTCTTTTGATGGTGTTTGTAGATTTCCCTTGAGTAAAAGGGCTGTTAGATCAGAAATGTAGTGGTTAATTCTGTAAAAAGTGTTCTCCCGCAGTCTTCAAATACAAAAAGAATAGTTATGAAGAGAACGATGATATACTATTCTCTGCAGCCACTGGGGACAGGGACAAGATGTATTAGTCTTAAATTGCAACAAGAGAGATTTAGGTTAGAGTTTAGGAAAAAGTTCCATTATGAGTGGGGGGTTAAAAATTGGAACAGATTTTTTAAAGACACTGAATCTCCATCTTGGGAAGCTTTTAAGAACAGGTTAGAGAAACACTTATTGGAATGGTTTAGACAGGGATGATCCTGTTCTGAGCAGAAGGTTGGATTAGAAACAAATGGACTAAATCAACTAGTATTATCACTTTAAGTGAGTCCCAGCTGATGTAGAAAAAAATAGTGTGGCAGAAGAAATAATGATTTAATTCCCTCTGATCTGAGTTAATAATGTTGTGAATCCTGTTTTACATCTAGTTTGAGTACAACTCCCTTTACTAATAGAGAGAGATGTCTACTTTCCCTGTGTCTTATTTGATGTTTTGTTCAGCTTGAAGATGAGGAATTGGTCACTAAAATGCAAAGTCAGATTGTTGATTAAAAAAAAAAAAGCTGCAAGACTACCAATGGCATTTTCCTTCTCCTGGTAACAGTTTAAGGAGAAAACAGTGAATCTTGGTAAATGCTTCTAACATGTAATGATTTCCCCATTATTTAAGTTTATAATATTATTATTACCTTAATTTGTGTCATGTAGTATGTCATGATAGAAAAGCCAAATAAAACAGGAGTAGGGGATTTAGGGTAACAGTATAATTTATACTACTGTTGCATCTTCACATTAAAAAGTTAATTCAATTTAAATCCTGATTTATCTATTATGGATTACATGTGTATCTATTGTATACACAGAAAGTTTAGATAGGTTTGAATTATGATTTTTCCCCGTAGCAGAGTTCATTTGTAATGTAAACCAAAGGTTATATTGTCTTTTGGCTGATGGTTCAGCTTTCTCTATATTATTTTAGATGCATTACAAACAAGACTTATCAAATCAATAGATTTAACATATGCTAAAAGTAAAATTATTATTTTTGATGCTAACAAATAAGTGTGCAGTAGGTAAAATCTCTAAAATAAATTATAACTTTGTTTCTATCTTAAACTTCAGTTTATCATAAATGTAAGCTTCAGAAAGTCCTTGAAAAAAGTAGAGGTCAGTCTGAAAAGAAGTGTGAGAATGTCCGTAATATTAATTTTCTTATAGTTATTTCCTTTATTTTTTTCTATAAGAATTCTTAAAGTTTCATAATCTGGTGTCTAGATCTTAATTGTGAAAATATTAATTTTCTTAATGAAAATATTAAAAAAAAAACCCATATAAAATTCTTCAAGTGCCCACTCATAAGGAACAGGAGGAAGCATGTCCTAGTCATGTCATTTGTTACTTTGTTACATATTCCAACAAAGTTTTCCATGACAGCATATCAAGCATCAGACTGGTCACAAACTTATTTATTTCTAGTCCTCCCTATTTTAATGTGCACATGGAACAAAATAGTATCAAGCATAGAGAGTCATTCACTGGTGTTATGTGTATCGAAGCATCCCATATCTCTCAAAAGTCAGAAAAGCTAAATTTTAAACTACATAAACCTCAGCTGAAACTTCTGGACACTCTTTACGATTAGCAGGAAGTAATGCATATTGATATTGTCACATTCAGGTTGGGCTAAGGCATGGAAGACTCTGTACAGTGGAAATGGAAATACCAATATCTTGTCCAGGAAATGATGGAAAAGAGCACAGTAGATGCATGTTGGCCTTTGAGAACCAGCACATTGCTATTGCTTCTGTCATTTAACAAAAAATTACCTTGTCAAATTATGGTGCATACCTTACCTTTACAAGTACAACTATTGCTCAATCAAAAATATTGACCTCTAAAGCTTTGTTATTGGACAAACATTAGGTTTTCACATTTTTACTATCTGTTCATTTATTTTTGAAAACTTATTGGAACAGGCACTATCTAATTTTGTTGGGTCAAATTCTAATATAGCCTTTAGAAGGCAGAAACATATTGAGGAGAAGAGGTTATGTCTAAATTATTTTTTGTAGGAAGCAGCAGCCTAGACAAGTTCTTGCTTACAGCTTTAACCACTTGCAGTCTCTACTCCCACCATGCTTGTTTGTGGTAACCTCTGGTGTTCATGGGATGGGGATGAAAGCCTGTCCTCTCCATCTTGCTCTTTTACTCTCTACTACAGGCAACACTATTTGGCACCACTGAGCTCTGGTGACACAGTTACAGTGACTTTCTGCAAAGATGTGGTAGAGCCCACAGAACTCCTTTTCCAGCTCCAGGTCCTCCCCTTGGGTCTGAATTGACCTGGGTTGGCTGCCCAGGCAGAGCCTGGGATAAATGCTATATGCAGCACAGACCCTGGAGTGGCCAGAGCAGAAGCAGTAGACCCTGGACCCATCTTGGGCAGGAAGAGTGGGTGGAGGTTTGGGGTCCATGGACCTGTTCAGTGGCTCCACATTACTTATCAGGTCCATAGGGACAGATGAGTTTGAAAACACTGTGGCATAGGAAAAGAGAGTACTTGTGCTTTCTCCTTTTTTGCACTACCACACACACAAGAGAAGATAGAATTTGATTCTGTTTTTACAGCACTGAGAAGGTGTTGAGGGCTTACAATATCAGTCAGAGGCCTATCAAGTGGAGATCAATAGTGATGGCATGTTTTAACTTATATTACATCTCACAGTCTTGTTGTCAATCAGGATTTTTCATTTTGCTTTGTGAGCATTTCAGGCACTGCTAACATTTTTTCTTTAATTAAATTGAATATATGTCACAGATCAGATATTGTATTATATGATCACTTGTTCTATAAGATTCAACACTGCTGGTATCCTGTCAACACTGACTTTCAAAATCAATTCCTTTGCATAGCTGGCTTTCAATCTTGTGCCCTTCACACTTGCAGTTCCTCCCTGTGGAGAGTTGTCTTGCAGGTTAAGTGTCTATGTTTAAAGCATGACTTTATATTTAATTGTTTTCCTAATGGCTTCCAATCATTAAATTACTGCTTTCTTTGTGAAGCACCTTGGGGGGCCCTATGAAAGGATGTGGGGAAAGAGAGAGAGACTTTCTACAAGGTTCTCAACTTGGAAGGGTTTTAGTTGTCCTCCTGCACCTTAAAAACTTTTTATTTTTTTACTATTATTCCATCTTATAGATTAAAAGATAAAAACTTAAAACAAGCAAGAAATCAAGGCTCTTACGCATTACTGTTCTTCAAATGATCTTACCATACTTTTGGTCTACTTTTGGTCTTGATTTATTCATATTGAACCAAAATTGCTGTAAGTAAACATTTATAGAGTACTTTGGAAGTATTACAGAAGCAACTGAAGTAAAATATAGGAATGACCTGCATAGCTCACTTGTCGTTTTACCAGTCACGAGTAACCTGACCATCCCACATGAATGCCAGTATAACCTTTTATGCCAAGCCACACTTCACAGTTGAGTTCTTTTTATTCCTCCTTCCTCTAATACACTTTTCATCACTCATTCCTGTGCTAAAGTGGCATGATGATATTTCTGACACTGGATAATAAAGCAAGAGGAAAAATAGTTGGATCAAAGAATACTTAGCATGTAGGTAACAAGATATTTCCTTTTAAGAATATTTTGAAAGATACATGGCAGAATTTCTATTCAGTTTCTTTGTATTCAATAGGTCTGTTAGGGAGTAAATGAGAGAGAATTTGGCTCAGTTTGAACCCAATATATTAAACTTGTGGGAGGAGATAAGGAATTTATTTATTGCTCTTAATTTTTAAAACTGCTTTCAACTGGAATCTTGAAATAGTGTGCAATGAGCTATTCTTGTAGCAATTTCAGTCAGGGACAAACTAGAAAAAATACAAATTTGTAAGCTGCACAGTTTGCCCTTTCTGCACACCCAACTGAAAAGATTGACTGGATAGGAACAAAGCCCATAGCACCCCTGAGTTCACAGCTCCCCCTATTAGCTTGCATGAGGAATTCCAAAATCTGGGGCCTTTAATGGCTGCAAATGTAGATATTGTGAGTACTAGAAAGTAGAGTATGAAGCCAATTACAAGTAGAACACATCCAAAAATGTGTCTTCCCTTTTTAAAGGCAAATAATGAGTATGAAGTCAGTGATATAGAGTGGGTAATGCATGCAAACTAAAAAAAAAATGTGTATACTTGGTAAATTAACAAACATCTCAACTCATTTAGACATGGCCTGTGTGTGTACTTGAGAAGGAGACCCTGGAATTATACTTCAATCCTTGATAAATCTTGCTGTTTTTGTCAAAATTCATTGTAAAAAAGTTGTAAAAATATGGTAATTTTTATTAAAGTTTTTGGAAATATTAATTTGAAACAAAATTTCCATTTAAAAGGTTTGGGAATTTAATTTAGAATTTTAGGATTTCAGTTAGAATTTTATTTTAGAGCTTTTCATTTTTATTATATATTGTATTTCGTGATGTTGATCATAGCAGTGCATAATTACATAGAGCAACATTGTATAGGAGACGATTACCACCGTTAACTTTTATTTTATTTTTAAAATCATTCAGTGCAAGGCCACAAGCTTTTTGCACCAATCAGCTTTGCATGCCTATGCAAGGGCGAGCCTGGGGCCCAGGCCGGTGTCCCAGGGCCAGCACCAGCAGGGCCCAGCAGGGCGGCAGGAGTACAGGGTCCTGGCCAGTAGGGGCTCTATGGAGCTGGGCCAGCTGCCCCCTCCACAAACTCCTCCATGACTGTTTCAGGCTGGACATAAGGAAGAACTTCTTTACTGCCCGAGCCCCCAAGGTTTGGAATAGACTGCCACTGGAGGTAGTTCAAGCACCTACTTTGACTGCCTTCAAGAGAAATCTGGACGTTTATCTTGCTGGGATCCTATGACTCCTGCTGACTTCCTGCCCCTGGGGCAGTGGGCTGGACTCAAAGATCTTCCGAGGTCCCTTCCAGGCCTAATGTCCATGAATCTATGAATCTGTTAATGGGTCTATTATGAACAAGAGTGTGTTTATAAGGCCTCCTCTACACATGCAGTTAAAGAAGGGTAGGCAATTATTTTGAGCAGAGGGCCGCTTACCCAGTTTTGCCAAACTGTTGAGGGCTGCATGGGTAGCCCTGTCCCTTGACAGGTGCCCTGGTCCCTGGTCGCCATCTTGGGATCAATGTCCCAATGTCTTGGGATCAATGTCCCAGGCCCAGCGCTGGCAGGGCCCAGAGTGGGGCACAGGCTGGCAGGGGTCTATGGAGCTGGGTTGGGCTGCACCAGCCGGGAGAGGAGAGAGCTGGCCAAGCTCCATAGAGCCCCTACTGGTCGGGACCCTGTACTCCTGCCACCCTGCTCTGGGCCCTGCCAGTGCTGGCCCCGGGACATTGGTGTCAACCCACACTCCCTTGCTCCTGCACCCACTCACTCCCAGTGCCTCCCTCAGCCTGTAGTACAGGTGGAGGGCAGTGGGCAGCCCTGACCCTGTGCTCGCTGGCAGGGAATGAGCTGGTGCTGAGCGTGGGGGAAAAGTGGCTCCTCCCCATGGCTGGCGCTTCTTGCTGCAGCCACTTGCAGTCCACAGGGGGCTGTCCTGAGCAGGCACAGGTAACCCCATGCAGGCTGTGAGTGGCTGCAGCAAGTAGCATCAGCCATGGGGCAGGGGAGGGCCTGCTTTTCCCCCATGCTCAGCACCAGCTCGTTCCCTTGCCCCACGGACCTCCCCTGCCCTTTCCGCCCCCTCTCCTTACCTGAGTTTCCCATGCTGGTGCAGCCACAAGGAGCCACATAATCCCAGGCCAGAAGCCCCTGCTGGGGCTTCCAGCTGAAGGGGTGGGACCAGATGGCCTCTGCTGTTGCTGGTGCCTGCTGGGGCTTCCCCTGGGTCCTACTGCCCCTAGCTCCTGTCGTCTTTGACAGGAACCAAGGACAGATAAATAAATATTAATTTTCTAAATTTTTCTAGGGGCCCTGTGGGCCAGATAGAATAGCGTAGTGGGCTGGATCCAGCCCACAGTTTGTATTTTGCCCACCCCTGAGTTAAAGGCACAATGAGATCTAATGCACAATTTACTCAATTTTTCCTCTTGCCATGCCACCCCTGCATGGCAGGAGGTGCAATTGTGGGATCACTCGTTAGATTCCATCATGCCTTGTTACTGATCCTGGTCTTCCTTTACACTGGCAAAAAGCAAGCTGTTGCAACTGGGAGCCCCTTCAGCTGAAGAGCTCTCAGCTGTAGGGGTGCCTCATGCACCCCCATAGCTGAGAAATACAGCTTCAGCAGTCTCCCCACCTCAGGGGTGCATGAAACCCCCAGGGTGGGGAGTTCACTACCCTGAGATCTCCCTGCCTTGGAGATACATGAAACCCCTGAGTGGGGAGATCATTGCTGCAATGACTTGGGAGTTTCATGCACCCCCAGGGCAGGGAGATTATAGCTGCATCCTGTGGCTGCAGGGATGTGGGTCCTGGCACTGAGAGGCATACTGTGGGGACCCAGCCTCTGTAGTTGTCAGACTCTGAGTCCTGGCAGTTGTGGGGTTGTTTGTGGGACCCAGGTTCCTCAGTTGCTAGGGCTGAGAGTCCTCAGCAGCTGTGGGACATAAAGCCCCAACTGAGCAAGGTGCATCCCTGCAGCTGCGGCTAGGGACAGAAGTTACACATAAACCAGTTTAAGTGATCAGAAACTGGTTTAAACCTGTAACAGAGCTTAAGTTCACTGCACACAAACCAGTTTCAAAATGGCTGAAACTGGTTTAAGATAAGCCTGGTTGAATGTAATATTAGACTTAACTGATTTAGGTCATATTGGTTTATGAAACTTCTTTGCCAGACTCTTTCCTGGTTCATGTTAAATCAGAGTCCCCCAGCATGCTTTTTCAGCCCTGGGCTGGTCTAGTCTTTGCTGTCTGCTCCAGAGAGCAGAGCTGGCCTCGCTCCTCTGCTTTCTAGCTGGAGCAGCGATGGGGGGCATGTCTAGCCACCAGCTGGCATGGCCCCTTAAGGCAAAGGGGCAGGAAGGGGATTTACTTCTCTTCCCTCCCCTGCCCCCACAGGACTGCAGCTGGGGTCTATCTGGCTGGGGCAGAGGAGTCCCTGTTAGGATCCCCTCCCCCTCTTTGCAGCAGTAGGTGTGGGAGCATGGCCAGACTCCAGCTGGCATGGCTCTGCCATTTGCTGGCCTCAGTTGGGGCTGGGGCTGTCACTGTGGGACTGAGCTGGGCTGGCTCACGGACATTGCTGAGGGCAGGTGCAAGGGGCTGGCTGGTGCTGGGCCCCAGGGGCAGGACCCTTCCCACCTAGCTGCAGCTCAGGCTGGGGCCATGGAGCTGTGCACTTGGATTGCTCCCAGCTCCTCACTTCCAAGCTGGGTTGGGCTGTCATGGAACTGCAGCTTGCTGGGAAGGGCTCTGCCCCATAGCCTGGCTTGGCCCAAGTCAGCCCCTCTGAATCCACCCTCAGTCATGCCTGTAGTTGGCTGCACTGAGCCCCAGATGAGGCAGGCGTATAGTGGGGCTGAACTGGGCTGAGCCACAGAGGCAGGGCCCTTCCCAGCTGACTGCAGCTCTGTGACAGTCTGCTCCAACATGCACAGGCAGAGGCTGGCCGGCCGGCCAGTGCTGCAGAGGTGATGTCGGCAGGTGTCTTGGCACCATGACTGTCCATATGGGATGTGCCTGCAGCTGCCCAGGCCAGCTTGGATGAGCCGGCAGGCATGGAGCCCAGCAGCTGCCCACCCTGGTGCTTGTGTGCCCACAGCTGCCACCACCCCCACAGCACTGCACAGGGCCTGTGATGAGCAAGCACTGTGCAGTGGACAAGGTGGCAGCAGTGGGCACATGAGCCCCCATAGCAGGTGGCTCCCAGGCTCCAGGCCTGCCAGTGCACATGCCACACAGCTAGTCCAGCTGCCAAGCACAGGTGCAGCGGCATCACCTCTGTGCCACTACCAGGACAGTTGCTGCCTGTGTACCAGGCCAGGCTGCCATGGAGCTGCAGCTGACTGGGAAGGGCCCTGCCCCTGTGGTCCAGCCCAGGACAGCCCCTCCACAGCGTCCATGGCTGGCCCACAGTCCAGGGTGAGGTAGGCAGATGATGATGCCATGCTGGCTGGCTCTACCCATACCCCCTGCTGTGTGAGTGGCCAATGGGGCAGAGAGCCAGGTAGACCCCAACTGGGGTCCCTGTGCCCATGCCCAAGAGGGGAGGCAGGGGAGTTTAATTCCCCTCCCTGTCCCCCTTCAAATCAGGTGCTGCCTGGGCCAGTGTCTGGCCAAACTTTCCCTTAGGGACAAGTCTGGCAAGGGCTGCATCCCTCTTCCCTGTCTGGGCACACCCTGGTTGGGGTCCCTGCAGGCCAGGGTGGGGGTTTAAGCCCCTACCCAGTCATACTTAATGTTCTGCAGGGGCCTGGCCATGTCCCCCCATCAGCTTCCATTTAGCCTTGCAGCTGCTGATGAAGGGAAGGGAGGGCTTGCTCTAGGGCCCCTGGCTTCTAGCCTGAGCCACTGCAGGCAAGTGACTGTGTTTTCAGAATCAAAAGTGAATGTGTATTCACTTGCAAATTGGTTCAATCTATTCATGTTAGCTTAATCTTTAAAGATTGAATCAATTCAGGCTTGGGCTTTTTGAATGTCTGTACTTAGCCTGGGAGTCCACAGCTGACAGTTTCCAGTCACAGGGGAGACTGCTACATGTTCAAATTAAAGCTTGATAGCAACTAGCTATAAAGTTAGTACACATTTTCAAGGTCTAACTTTATAAACCTGGAGTTTTTAATCATGTGATAAGTACTTGCATGTGTAGCTGATCTCAAGGCAACTGTGCAGTTGCCTGTAAGGTGCAGAGGAAGTCTAATTCTGAAAAACTATTTTAGGAGTGCAGAGACAATATTGCTGACAAAAGCAGATTACATTGTAGTCTGACTTGCAAGGCTAAATTCTATTTTCACTTACATCAATGCTTCTGGACTGAAGAAGGAGTACTGGATATGTGTCACATATCAGAATTTAGTCTACAGAATAATTATTATGGGTGATGTATAGGCCTGCTTAATTTTAGATCTCTGAGTGAACTGGAAGAGCTATAAATTATAAACTTTCCATGTGAAAAAAGAACAAATATGCCTGTCTTGCCAGCAAAGGTCCATGAAAGAAGGGTATAGTGAGGGTATATCTGTTCTTTTTTTACATGGAAAGTTTATAAATTTTTAGCTCTTCAGATTCCCTCAGGGATCTAAAATTAAGCAGGCCTACACAACACCCATAATGTATGAGTGAGATTGAAGTGAGGTAGAACCTCACTTTAACACTCTGGGTTTTTGCTGTCATCCCACAGTTAGATTACTCACATTTTAATTTTAGCAAGAGGAAGTTCTAGAGATACAGAATTCCCTTCTATTACTTCTGTGCAATCAGAAGTGGAAGAATCTTATCTTGACTTAAAACTGAGTCAGAACAGACTAGGACAGAAAGCACATGTGATTTATTATTGGTTAAAAGCAGTTTATCTCAAAACCAGCTAATGAACATTAGGCAACTATTCTGATGTTTAAATATGGGATTTTTGTCCTTTTTGTTATCTTTTTAATGTGCACCTACTCCTCTTTTTCCTCTATTAAATTAGTGAATTACAAGAAAACGTCATTCATTTTCTATGTTATTATCAATTTAGATGATATCATTTTCTTTTCCTTGCTTTTACCACTAAGCGTGAAAGAACTGCTTTCATATCTATTATGTGTCTTATTCAAGAACATCTTGTTTCTGTGTGTTGAAACAAAGTGTGCCCAGAACTTTTTGGGTAGTTCTTATTAGACACCTTAATCATACTTTCAGGGTTTTTCTATGCTACCCTTATACTCAGATAAAGAACATTTTCTTCTTTTAGAAAGAAATTCAAGCCTTAAAAACAACACCTTTCTATTGATTTAATCTTCTTTTAGTAATATCTGTGCAGGAAATAATGCTTTTGCACATTTTTTTCAGTATAGCCCTTTTCATCTGAGAACTTTTAAAATAAATATGTGATTAAGTGTTTGAACTCTGCAGTGATAAAGTGGCTTGTTTAGCATTACAAAACTAACCAATAGTGAATTTAACAATAAAATCTAGGAATTCTGTCTCCTGTTCAGTTCACTACACGATCTCTGTTCTCCACAGAACATAACATACTTGTGTATTTCTAGGCATTTGTATTTAAGTTCTACACCTTTCTTACATTTAAACATTGAATCAGGGGGTTTCTTGGTGGGGGATAGAGCATTATCCACCAATTTTCTGTCATGTAAACTAAGAGATGGAAGAAACATGTCCCTGAGGCCAGGTACAGAGATTATACTTTTACTAGTATAAGTAATCAGAAACCAGTCTATACATGTAGCAGAGTAGAAGGTTAAAAATGGTGGAACTCAGTCTAAGATCCGACCCCCACCAAAAGGTGAATGTGTGTTCTGTTCACTACCGCTCCAAACCATGCCACTTATAGAAAACTGCATAAGTCAGAGCAATTCTGCCTTGGGCTTTTTGAATGTCTGTACTTAGCTTAGATCATCTTTTACCTATAGAATGATATATCATTTCAGTGATCATTGTGCAAAGCAACTAGATTGCAAGGCACCATCCAAACAATGACTTTTGTTTGAAATTGGTGAAAACTGCCTCAAGTGCTAAGGACTTTCCTCTTTCATCTGTCAGCTAAATTATTGCAAAAATCAGGAACACCAGAACTATGCCCTGAACTAACTGTAATGTAGGTGCAAAAGAGGATCACAGGGAGGTTGGCTTTAGCTGAGGCTAACTTACAGATATATGAACTCTTCTACATAGATTGAAATTCCTTTGCATTCCCTTAATTGACTTTTAGGTTTGCAACTTTCCATAAAATACTTCTTGGTCTTCATTACAAGATTATTTAAAGATAACCTTGACATGAAACTGTTGACAATTGTTCTCAACTCAATAGAAATCCTTAATACATTCACTTATGAAATGTTCTTCTGTTCCATAATCAGACTGTCTTGAAGGAAATGTAGTGCTATGCACACTTTTAACTATATCCTCACTTATGTGTCTGTTTACCTCTTTCCCTATTACTCTGTTATCATGTTCTTGTTTCTACACTTCCAGTACTACTTGTTTCAGTGAGTTTATTCACTTTTTTATATCGAGAGCTGACCCCTTCTTTTAATCCCACAGTGGTGTAACGAGGACAGGGTGACTTGGGTGTTGGAGCGGGGTCGAAAAAAAAGTCTATTATTGCTGCCACATGATCATGCTGCTGGTGCCCTGGCAACAAGAAGTGGCAGCTGCCCAGGGCATCCAGCCATGTTGTTATGCCTCAGGAATCTCATGCTGAGACAAGGGAAGGCTTATTGCTTTGATTGTCAATGGAACAAGAGAGAATGGACAGATTAGCAAGATTTGTTTCTCCCTTTGTGTGTGTTAAGGGTTGGATGGAAGAACTGATAATGTAGTGGGTAGAAAGCATTGCTTGTGTCTATAGATATGTTCATATAGTACTATTCAAATGCTGCTCAGTGAACAATGTTCCAAACTTGGATTTTTGAATGAGTTCTTCTGCATCTCTCTAAGACAGTTTTCTGATCTGTAACAGAAACAAGTCCGGGGATTCCCCTCTTTACCCAATTTAACTCTGTTCACCAGGAGGCTCTGACAAGGATGCTTTTGTTTGAAAATCTGGATATTTCATTCTACTAGGATAGAATTCCTTCTCTATGCATTCTCTTACACCCATTTTAGTGTAGATATAATTTCTTCTTGACTTACTCCCGGCAAGCAAGGAGGATCTTTTAGCTGCAGATCTAGTCTCGGAAATATTTATCTCAGTCAGACCTACAGGCAGCCTCTTTCCCACACTCTCTGTATTCCAGTTGCAGAGCATACAACAAAACACAATGTTTTGGTGTGATAGTATGCTATGGGTGCTCATTATCTGCTCTGCAATCCTTCTTCTGCAGTATTTTCTGTACCCATCTTGAGAAGGCATAATATGAGCAAGGAGAATGGTTTCCCATATCTACCTGAGAATTTTTTTTATTTCTGCTGTTTTGCGTTTGCTGTATCTTCTCTGTACTCTGTGGTCATCATTCAAGCTTTGTTGCCAACTTGGTAGGAGAAAAGTGCTATGGCAGTAGGTAACACATAGGCTCGTCAGTTCCTGGGTATCAAAGCCTAACATGACTGCTGGATTTCGAAAGTCCATGCGAGTAAATGCACAGTGGAACATAACTGCCAGGAACTTTGCACTCCTAAGGCAAGGTCAACATTTGCAAAGCTCCATTTGACACTTTCTGATTTTCATGGAATAACTCACCCCAACTCACACTTGTACACACACTTCGAAAATCCACTGGGCAATGTTTAATTTTTCCCTTTCATTTAAAGGAAATGACCAAATATTGCAAGAGGTCTGTGTTTAATAGGTATTAGGAGTCATCCATTCAGTTTGTGGGACTTAGATATTATTCTCTGTCTTAGACATCACCTCAGGAAATATCATATTTCTTGTTATATATATATATAGATATATTCCTTGTTAAATAGAAAATATTGTATGTATTATATGTATCAAAAGCTCAATCAAGTTCAATCAAGTAGATTGAATCAAGTAGATTGCCATAGAATGCAGCACTTCAAAACACTACTTTTCTCATAACTGTTTTTAAGCAATGAAGTGTGAAGATAGGGAGAGAAGCTGCTTCTTTAGTTTTTTTCTCTGACAGCACTCTGGAACAGGATTTGTCCCCAAATGACACATTTGTATTTGACAATAAATAACACACTTCATTACTTAAAAACAGTTATGAGAAAAGTAGTGTTTTGAAGTGCTGCATTCTAGAGTGACGCTAGTTTTGTGGAGTGCAGCACTCTGCATTGCGAATTTTGAAGTTTCAGTGAATATTTCAATTTGTAATGGTATATTGCAGAATTAAAAAAAACTAACAAACAAAGAAAATAGTTAGAGAATGTAGCCAGCACCAAGAAATGTTTTTTCAGTTCTTCAGGGCCTAACTGTCTACTTAATTTGATCAGTACCAAATGATTCGATATTTCATTCCCCAAATTCTGAAAAATGTAAGAAATACAAGAATGTGGTGATTTAGATCATATATATTAAGCCAGTTCTACTGATACTGTGAGGAAAGGCTGGACCATGGGGAGAAAATGTGGGCCGAGTCAAGGAATGAAAGCATGGGTGACAAAACATTGTCATTAGGCAGTATAAATATAGCCTCATCACTTATTGCTAGACTGAAAACTCAGGTCAGTAGCTAATTTCAGGTATAGCAGCCCATCCTCAGCCAGTGTAAGTCTGATGATTAAAACAAATGATGATTTGGTTGGCATTTATTTTATGAATTTTCCTACTAACTTTTAACTCTCAGAAATAAAATGTTGAAGATAAATGTTAATCTTCAAGGCTGGGTACAGACATCAAAAAGCCTGAGGTAGAATTGATTTAAATTACATGGTTTTCTGGAAGTGGTATAGTTTTGACTGGTAGCAAACGGTACATACATTCATCCTCTGGTGAAGGGACCAAATCTTAGACTGAATTCTGCCATTTTTAAACCAGTTTTTGTATACTGAACTTCTGTTATGAATGTAGACCGGTTTCCGATCACTTATAGGCTAGGGACAGACATTACATATAAACTGGTTTAAATGATCAGAAATTGGTTTAAACCTGTAGCAGAATAGATGTTCAGTAGGGCTGTACGAAACAGCACCGTTCAGATTCGGCTTCAGGTTCGATGATTCAATGGAACAGTGTTTTGTTTTGTTTCGAAAGCACTGTTCCATTTTGTTTTGTCGAAACTGTCTTGTTGTTTCAATGCTGTTTCAGTGTTTCGCCCATAGTTATTATGGGGAAACATAAAATGCAGCAGGCAGGCAGATTGGGGGCTCACTGGCACCCCAGGGAGGGCTGCAGGGGCTGTTCCAGAGTCTTTCTGGGGGTGTGAGCCCCTGATCTGCCTGCCAGATGGGGGTGCTGCTGCCTGGGACCAGCAGCAGAAAGATCTGTGTTGCTGCTGGTCCAAAACAGCTGTACTTGGTTCCTCTCATCCAGCAGGCAGAATGGGGGCTTGTACCCCCGGGAGGACTCTGGCACCGCCCCCACAGCCCTCCCAGGGCTGCCAGCAGGCCCTAAATATGCCTGCCAGATGACAGGAGATGCGTGCTGCTGCCTGGGGCCAGCGGCACAGGGCTGGGACAGATCAGCTGGTGCTGGGACCCACCGCCCTGATCCTGGAGTGGAAATATGATAAGAGCAGGTTCTGCTTCTTGTGGAATGAAACAGAAAGTAAAATCTGCTGCTGTCCACAGGAGCTGAACAATCAGCAGGTTAGGCTCTTAGCTGCAGCTACTCAGTTACTTGCTACAAATAAAAGGTTCCCTTCCCCATGCCCCCTGATCCTCTGCTCCCCCTCCCCCCCATCATTCTGCCTTTCAAAAATCAAGGTGCATATTATATTGGCTCATTGCCATATCCTGAGATAACTCCCATAAAGTTAGTTCATATGCCACATGTGAATGTGAGCCAGCCTTTTCATCCTGACTTTTCAAACAAATTGGTCTAGATGAGATCTCTAAAATGAGATTGCAGGATTTATTATGTTCTTTTTCTTTTTCTTGGTAATTTTAATTTTTACCAGTATTACAAAGTCAAACCCTTTTATAACTAGTCTTGAAAAACTTGGTTTCAGTATCGTAAACTTTTATTTATTTACTTGGTTTCCTTTACGGTGATATGTGGGCCATGATTCCTGGATGGTCCTTGGGAAACGGCCACAGTTGCGTGTTGAGTGGGGCACCGGGTGGTGACACCAACCCAGACACGCTCGGGCATGCCAAGTGCCGGAGGGAGATAAACACCTCATTGTCTGTGGTGTTTATCTCCCTCCGACACTTGGCATGCCCGAGCGTGTCTGGGTTGGTGTCACCACCCGGTGCCCCGCTCGACACAGAACTGCGGCCGTTTCCCAAGGACCGTCTGGGAATCGTGGCCCACATGGCGATGAGGATGGGATCGCCAAAGCGGAGAGAGGAGAATAGCAGCCAGAAATCAGGGCCCCAGGGAAATAAGGGGGGCAAAGTCGATTATGTCACTTTAAATTGCCCTTGGAGGGACCATCAGCGGCCTCCGGTAGAAAATATGGCCGTTCTATGGGCCCATGCCCTCTATCACTGGGCCGAAGTGGGGAAGCTGAGTGGATACTTCTCCGTCCTCACCGCTGAAAGGAACCAAGAGGGGAAGGGGTGGCTGTCGAAGGCCTCACTCCGGCCGCATTCGGCTGTCTGCTATTGAGCCCTGAGGTACTGTACTGACCATATGATAAGGCCCAAGAAGTGATGCCTTTTATATCCTCAAAGCAAGTCACTGATGGTAAAAATAAAGACTCACAAAGAGAGTATAGTTGGTGCATTAAGTATATAAAAGAGAGCAGTGGCCGTGACACACCGCCCGATCGATTCCTTTGCCCAGCCCTCTGGGAGGGGAGCAGAGAGAGCCAAATCCTGTCAGATTTCAGGGAACAATTGGAGATAGGTGGACGGGAAGCCTCCAGGTGGAAATGTGGGGGAAAGAGATGGAGCAAAGGAGAAGTAATTAATGTCATGTTTCGCATAATAACTGAGCTTTTAAGGCATGCAGTAAATCAAGCCGGTGATATTGAGACCATGGCCCAGGAAGCCACTGAAAAGAATGCAGCGCTGGCCACACTGAGATCCCAAGATGGCACCGATGCTGAGGGAAAGAGCACGACTGTTGAGAAAAGGGCGCCAAAAATCCTAGCAGGCGCAGTGAGTAAAGAAGACGCAGGCCACAAGATGGGAGGGGCGAGTAATATAACCCTAGCGGGGGAGGAGAACAAGAACCCTCTAGCGCCCCCTAACGCTTCAGCAGAGGGCACCAGGAGGCTCTCTAGCGCCCCCTGCCACGTCGGTAGGAAGTGAAAAAATTAACTCTTTAGTGTCATCTAGCTCACCACCGCCGTACAGTGTGCCATTGACATACCCTAGCCTCACAGAAGAGACCAAGGCCGCGAGCGCCGCAACTCTCCATGCGAACCCCGTAACCACAGTGAAGACGACAGTAGAAGGTGAGCTGACTCGTACTGTTGCAGTATACCGAACACGAACAAGGGGAGAAATGCAAGAATTGATAAAAGAAACGAAAATCAATTCTGAAGAAACCCTGGTAATGTGGGTAGGCCGCCTAATTTTACTAAATGGGGGCGAGTTATTGGATATGGATGAGAGTGCTACATTAATGCGCCACCTGATATGGAGTGGGGGGACATGTACCGACCAGACTCATATTGCACATAACCAAGTCTGGCCAATCCCAGTAAGTGCAGCAGTGGTCCCCACTCTAACTAATCAAATCTATAAGTGGCACAAAAATCCACCCAGTAACCCGACGTCGGAACAGCTCTTATATGCTATAGCCGGCATGAGTTATCTTATCTGGGATGCTGACGCCTATCCATTAACACTAACTGAAGAGCAATGGCGTGATTATTGGCCTCATCGCTGGTGCCGGGAACCAGGTAGGGTCCCTGTGTCTCAAGAAGCAATACAAGCATGTGTAGAGCTTTATGAGGGTGATCAAGCGACACTTCTCAAAATGTCATTATTTACACTAATAGGAACCCCCATCGGAAATATTCTTCATGAGTTACCGGAGATTAGAAAAGTTTTTAAGGCAGAGAACGCATCTGCTGTTCCAAGGGTGCAAGTAGCAAGGCAAAAGGGAGAAAAGGAATCATCTCCTAAATTATCCCATAAAATGTCTCCCAACAATTATTGGAGAGAGAGGACTCCAGAAGAAAAGGCACTGTTTGGCTTCCTACTAAAGAACAGCAGGCTCACGCCGATAGAATTACGAAAAGTGGGAGATAGAGGTCAAAAGGAGTTAGCGGCCCGATTGGGATTTAAGTATAAAAGGCTAGAGCAACAAAAAAACGAATAGCAGCCGCAGCAACAGGCACCGACGGCCGACCCGATGGTGATGAACACCCGTATTTAACCCTAAATGTACAGACGCCAAATTACAACCAGGAAATGCCCGTGTGTTTCCTGTTAGACACGGGGGCACAAGTAAATGTTTTAAAACCTAATGTCCCACACAAGAAAACATCAAGAATAGTATTTGTACAGGGGCTTAACTCCATCAAGAGTACCCCGGTAATTAAATTTATAATCAACAACAAAATTTTATCCGGAACCCTAGGGAGTGTAAACATCCTAGGGGTACCAGGAATCAAATTACTTCAGTTACAACAGTATATTGTTTCAGCCTTGCCATTATGTGTCCCACATGTAAGAAAACACCGACTGACCATAAAGAACCCAACGCCATGGCGTTATAGACTGATCACGACAAAGGAAGGTCTACAAGAATCAGTCAAAAAGCTGCTACAGAACCTACAACATCGGGGCTGTATAAGTGAGGTAAAATCCTCTATTTATCTTTCACCGGGGTGGGGCATCCCAAAGCCAGGGAACCCATCGGAAGCCCGGCTGGTAGTCGATTACCAACAGGCCAATCGCCAGTGCGCTTTACTTCAAATGCCCGTGACCCACACAATAATGGAAATTATACAAGGCATAACGAAAATCCAGGCGGGAGGTGAATGGTGGGCGGTAACACTGGACTTAAAAGATATGTCCTATTCAGTGCCACTAGAAGATGACAAGGGGATACTAACCATGTGTGTGAATGGCAAAATGTATAAATGGAACGTGTGTCCTCAGGGATATCAGAACTCCCCAGCCCTTGCCACCACTGAAATAAATGACAGTATTCAGAGCTTTAAAGGTATCTATGCAGAGAACAAGGAAGTGAGCATCTGGTCCTACGTGGACGACATAGTGATAATGGGACACCATCAGGAGACCGTGCACCAAGCAGCTATGAGTTTGAGAGACCATCTACAGAAGGAGGGTTGGAGAATAAACGATAACAAATCAATGAAGGAACCAGCCAACAGCTTCATTTTCCTCAGAACTCAATTCACAGGTCAGTGCCGGTCGGGTATCACACATAACATCATACCTACATCTATACAACAACCAAAGATGAAAACTGACTTTCAAGCCCTATTAGGACAATTAAATTGGCTTCGTCACTATGTGGCACCCCCACATTTAAAAATAGTCCAACGTATCCAGCAACAACTTCGCAAAAGGCCAAGGAATCGTAAGCCCTGGACAAATTGGGACCAAAGGGCCTTAGAGTCAGAATTGTCTGAAGTAAGCAATACTCACTTAACTGCGCCATCAGGAAACACCCCACTACACATCTACGTGGGATTCACGCAGGAGCACATTTGGGCAGTTGCAAGAAACATTGAGGCGGAGCACCCAGTATATATGGGCCACCGCACCTTACAGGAACACCAACACAGATATGGGTGCCTAGCCAAAACTATGTTAGCCACCCAATTAGTGGAACACCTGGCCCCATATACCGGAACCTTAGTTGCGCCTGGAGGTTCACTCCTAACATTATTGAACCCCGGCAGAAGCCACCCGGAATATCAGGGAACTGCAAGAACCTGGTGTACCATAGTACTGAGATTCCAGTACTACTGGTCAGGGTGGAGAACGCTGGAGGGAGACCTGCCACCAGAGGAAAGAGAAGAACCACATATACCCAAATTATATGGAACCATAAAACCGGGCTGGTTGGCGTCTGACGGTACCTCCAGGGGAAACGGAGTGTATGGGTTCCACTGCAAGCCGTGCAAATGTACTGAAATTCACGATGCATGTGATAACGAATTGGTGCAAGCATCAGAGTTACGAGGGTTCCACTTAGCTCTGTTGCATGTTAAAGACTACCATAATGACACCCTACCGGTACCTATAATCACCATCAATTCTGAGTACATATACCGTGTTGTAACTGAGGCCGCTAAAGCCACTGAACATCAACAAATTTGGGAAAATATTAGAGAGATATTAATGCAACTTGCAACATTACCTTTAATAAGACACACCCAGTCTCATCGCGAGGACACTGATCCAGTACATCAAATCATAGATCAGCTCCTAGCACAAAAGACATTATCGGACAACGTAGAATTAATACAATTCAATCAAACGAAGACCCCAAATAATCATGATGCGACAGATAATCAAGTATTTCTAACGTGGCTCCATGAGTTTTGGGGACACCCTAGTGCCGACAAAGCCCGAGCTCGGTGGCGGTTAGACGCAAAAAAGGGGCCTAGCCTAAAACAAGGGCAGGAAATAGTACAGGCATGTCCTGCTTGTGCCAGGGAGAAGCTGAAGCATCACAGACACCAGCACGGTGCCTTTAATGCCGAACACTTTGCACCCGGGAAGACCTGGCAGGTCGACCTGTTAGGCCCACTCCCGGAAGCCAAAATGCCAAATAAAGGGTTGGCTATAGTGGATCTAGGAACCAGGCAACTCCTTGTTATTCCAATAAGAAAAACAACAGCTATAAAAGTTCAAGAAAGTTTATTACACGCATTTGCCCGTTGGCAAGTGCCTAGTGAGAGCCATTCAGATGGAGGGCCACCCTTCACCTCGAAAATTATCAAGCAGTTTGCCACTAAACATAATATCAACTGGCATCATCATATACAATACCATCCTCAATCGAATGGCGTAATTGAAAGACACATAGGCCTATATAAAGAGCACCTACGCCTCAAGAACAATGGAACTTACAAAAATTGGACACAATGTAATGATGAAGTATTAATATCAATGAATAAAACAAAAGACTTATGGGAAAAGAGACCAGCAATAACACCACCAGCCTGGAGACC
This sequence comes from Alligator mississippiensis, assembly GCF_030867095.1. Lineage (NCBI taxonomy): Eukaryota > Metazoa > Chordata > Crocodylia > Alligatoridae > Alligator > Alligator mississippiensis. Next base: position 33,213,150 of record NC_081826.1, on the reverse strand, counting down.
TTGTTACAAAGCACCGGAGAGGGTATGGTTAACCGTACCTATAGCCACGTCGACACGTCCAGCTCCGGTGCCAGGAAGAATTGTGAAAACAGGGAACTATCCAGACACCTATTTTGTTTCCTTAGAAGCAGCCATACCGCCACGCGTCATCCTGGCTGACCATAATTGGCTGCGCAGGACAAGCTGAAGGACCGACTAGTTAGTAATCAAATGTAGTACTGTAAATAAGTTATATTAATAGGTGTTAAGTTTTCTTTTGCAGACACTCCAAACCTGCTAACCTGCTATCACAACTTTTGGCTTACTGAGGCGAGAAACAAGTGTTTCGGAGCTGCCAGGCTACACGACGTCACGTTAATAAGAAAACAACAAAAAGAATGAAAATGAAGATCTCACATGTCATTGTAGCGTGTGTAATTGCCATCCTGGTGACAACCCAAGCAGAGGAGAGTTTCAACAACAGCACGACTGGGTACCAAGAAAACTCCATACTTAATTTACTAACGCTCTGGGCCAACGTCATCGGGGACCCGGATAAGAGCGGACTTACTGCATGTTTGCGAGTACCTTTGTCGGTTGATGACTCAATAATCATCCCATATGTACATGCTCTTGACCTCGGGGCATGGTTCCAAGCCAGAAACCATGATGACCCCCGTAATGTGAGCATCGACATGAGGGTAAGAGATCAATCTATTGTAGAACACCAATATACCTGGGAAAGCAATTTGACGGTAGCTAGCATGAAAGCAAGCAAATGCGCCAAATATGTTAAGAGTCTCTTGGGAATACCAGTACCTGGTAAGCCAGTTCAGATTAGATGTTCTGAAATCCCGTGGGGCATTCACCCACATGGGATCCATGGGGTAAGGGACGATGATTCCCTCACTTGGGACCCAGAGAAAACTGAACCTACATGGTTCATAAAGCTTCCCCCTGGCCCATTTCAACTAACCAACCAAACTCCTGTGTTTTGTACTGCATTACACCACTGTGTGGACTTAACCACGTGGAATATTAGCAACGCTGTTAATATATCTAACCCAAACGAATGGGCATCTTATTTCTATCCAGTACGTAAAGTTGTTATGATAAGTCAGTGGTGCCATGGGTACGAATTACCGCCAAGCGACATTGCCCTACCCAGGGAGTTAGCCAAAAGCTGATGGAAAAACAGAAACTCCGGAGAGCTTAAAACTCCGGCTCCCCTGGTAATGTTGTGGGTGTGCTCCGATGGCCACCTCTATACTAACCTCCCGGCTATGCTATCGAGTGTAAGTTGTTTTATCGCAAATGTACTGCTATGTCCTCCACTATCCATTAATAGCGCAAAACCAACCAGCCCCATATTGATTAGACAAAAGCGGGGTGCAACGTGGAGTTAACTCTCACAAGATGAAAAGGAACACAAGTTCTGGGGCTGGATGACTGGTGGGACCTATTGGTGGGCAGGACCACGATTCAGTATAGCGGAAGCCCGAACACTTATCGCTGTGTTGGCAGAGCAAGTAGAAACCGCCGCCAACAAAACTGCAAGGGGGTTTGCTCTGGTAGATCAACAGCTCCAAGCCATGTCCCGAATGACATTACAAAATCGTCTAGTATTGGATCTTATGCTCATTAACGAAGGAGGTATCTGTGGATATCTCAACTTATCGCATGAGCATTGTTGCATATCCATCCCAAACGTATCAATACCCCAAAATCAACAAATTAGAGACCTCCAAAAAGTGGCCGAGCAAACCAACAGGATCAATGATGAAGGAACGGGGTGGCTTGCAAGCATTTTTAGCTCGTTGGGATGGAGACCCTCTGCATGGTTAATGCATTTACTTACCCCATTAATTGTTTTGTGTATGCCCCTGTTGGGAATTCTATGTTGCGTCTGCATAGGGTGTTGTATTATAGATACCATCAAAAAGAGAGTAGCCACGTTATCTACTTTGGTTTACACCCAACTGTCCACCTCCGATATCGAAGAAGAGGAGCCCGAGTATGCTTCAATGAACAGTACTGTATAATCTTGTATGTATTTCATGCAATAATCTGGCAGAGGTCAAGGGGGCATGTCAACAAGCAAAGTTACCCCACCAGATTATTGCACCAAAGTATTAAGTGACGCAACCATTTGTAAATAGTGATGCGGTGGCGGAGTGTATCAGCAATTTGACCCAACATGCGAGCAATGCATGATCAGAGCGTGATCACCTGTGGTCTAGCCAATCAAAGACCACCTAATGGGAACGGCTGGCTGGCCAGCATGTCCATGGGTTCCAGAATGTACCATCAGGGGAGCTTCCTGATTGGCCGAAAAAGTTATATAGGGGACTGCACGCCTCGGTGCGTGGTCCCCAGGCTCTGACTCTCAGGACGGATTGATCACCCGTCTTGGGGCCTGGCCAGACCCCTAGGTCTATAGCAGAAGCTGCTCCGGTCGCTCCAAGCATTATAGTTTACTGCATCGCTAAATCTGGAACGCACTGTACTTTGTCCCAACCAGACGTCGTACTCGTATACTGCAGTTTCCACCTGCCACCCACCACCTGTCCCTCATTGCTATATATAGTTCATCGCCTCCAAATTATATCACCCTTCAAGTTGTGTCGACAGTTCTGTAAGTAAATATCAAATTTTATTTCAAACCCTATTGTCTGTGGTGCTTATCTCATCTCCCTCTTGCACTTGGCATCCCCGAGCGTGTCTGAGTTGGTGTCACCACCCGGTGCCCCACTCGACATGCAACTGCGGCCATTTCCCAAGGACCATCCAGGAATCGAGGCCCACATGATATAGATCATATAAATATTAGAGTTTTGAGTATGCTGCTCTATCTAGTAAAGTAGCCCTGAATAGATGGTATTAGTACTCAGGTCATGGAGGTATAACATACAGTTTGTTCTTGAGCACAAGAAGAGTTGGGAAATTTGAGAATCTACTAGAGAATAATTAATAGTTTAGAAAGCATCACTGGTGGCCTCAATCTCAATTGAGGTCATCTCAACAAACAAATCTCAATTTGTTTTAATATGCAGGATAATTTTTTTCCTGTTGCTGTGATATTATTCTCAGTGGGACAGACCACCCTTTTGGGTGTCTGTCACTTTAAGGGCTGGAATAGGGAGCTGCCAGGTGGCTGATGGTGGACATTTTAGGTCTCAGCTCTGAGAGAGAAAAGAGCTGTTTGAGATCAGCCAGCAGGGAAGAAACACCTCCCTGCTGAGCTCTGGCTCCTGGAACAACTTGGAGGTAAGGGCAGGAGCTATGGGAATGGTTGGGAGGCTCCTGGTCCTGGGCATGACCTAAAACTGCACCCTGCCACAGGCCTGGTGGACCTGCCTGTGGCAGGGCAGGACCACCCAAATGCCAGGACTGAGAACCTACCCGATGTAAGGCGGGTTGGGGTACCTAAACCCCTGCCCTCACCTTCAGGAGGGTTACTAGGAGAGTTAGATGGGGCAGGTAAGCTTAGGAGAAGTGCCTGAGTCCCATGGGGTGTTGGACCCTGGAGGTGGGCCAGGCATGCTCAAAGAGGAGCACCTGAGCCCAAGGGGTGTAAGATCCTGGGCCCTGAGGAAAGGCAGAGTGAAGGTAAAGCATGCTTATGGAAGAGAAACACCTGAACCTGTTAAGGTGGAAGACCCCAGGCCCCAGTGTAAGGGGTGGAGTTCTGCCCTGAGAGAGGAGCATAGTGGTCTGGTGAGGGGCTGGGTAAAGTAGGCCTGTAGTTGAGCAACCGCTCAGTACTGTTTGGGTGAGGGTCACGGGAGAGGCCCAAAAGACCGTGCCAGGGCTGACCGAGGGGTGAAGAGCAAAGCCTGAGGATCTCTTTGAGTAGGGCAGAGTGAATGTGGCCTGGATAGACCATATGCAAAAGACTGGGTGAGAGCCGGTGGAGTGCCAGAGGCCCCAGTGAGAGTGGGGTGGTGTGTGTGTAGCCCTGAAAGGGGCAGTATGCTAAAGATACAACTGTGTGCCCAGTTTGGCTCAGCCTTGAGCTGGAGTATCATCACAGTGTGACATCTGCGAGGCATGGGGCATGTATAGGGATGATAGGAGCATGTATATATTATTCATGGACATTTGAGCACATGAAGGGCAGCCTTCCACCTATTTAACATCCTAATCATTTACCAACAAGGCATGGCAGGAGAACATGGAGGGAAGCTGGCCCAGAGACAGGGGCAGGGCCATAATAGTACCGGGCCTGGAAGGTGCTCTTGTCAGACGTGGTATAGGAAAGTTTAGTGGGTTTTGATATGCCAGTGACTCTAGTCAAATGTAATGGCTTCTGGTATCAGGGCCTTGGTTACCCTCTCAGTTACATGATCATTTTGTATACAAGAAATGTCCAAATTGCATATATCTTGATTTTCAAAAGGGCTGATTATCCTGGATTCCTGTTGATCTGGGATAAGAGTGTCTAACTCAGGGGCAGGCAATTATTTCGGGTGGAGGACCATGTACCAAGTTTTGGCAAGCTGTCAAGGGCCACATTCTTAGCCCCCCCCCCCCCCCCCCCCCGCTTGACAAGTGCCCCACCCACTGGTCACCAATTAGTGACCGGAAGTCCTGCCCCCTAATCCCAACCTTTACCACCAGAAGTCCCTCCCCTTGCCCCTGGAAATACTCCTTTCAGCAAGGGGTTTTGCTATCTCAGAACCAGAAAAATACCACATTATATTCTAAAAATTGAACATCTACATCATTTATTAATTTGATTTCAAAAAATATTTTTATCCTGATTTCCATGTTTCTGTAGTGTACACAGAGGTGGTAGCACAGTAGCTTAAAATAAAGACTTACTCTTGTATGTTGTGTGAGGGAGGTGGGGGGCATGGGTATAGGTTAGTGGGGGCTGTTAGTGTGTGGGTGTGTGGGGTGTGGGGGAGAGTATGGGTGTGAGATGAGGGAGAATGTGGGTGTGTGTGAGGATATGTGGGGTGTGTGGGTGGTTATGGGCTTTATGGGGGAAAGTGTGTGGGAAGAGGGTGGCTGGGGTTGTAGCAAAACCCCCAGCTTTTCTTTCTTTTTTAATTTATTTTAAAATGCATTCCCTCCCGTTCCCCAACCATTTCTGACTTTTTCTCTCCCTCTCTATTCCCTATAGATAAATATAAGTGAGATCAGACTTAGGATAAGCTTTAAACATTTTTATTTTGGTAGCAAGTTTTTGCTTTTGGATATCCACTGTTTTATATTGTATTATTATCATTTTCATATTGCCTTGTATTGTTTCATATGGATATTGTATGGTTTAGGCCTGTGTTTGTAAGTGAACCAAAGTCATATCAAGTTTCCATTTTATATGTCAAGCCTCCATCTTGTGTCCACTGCCTGGGCATCCCATGTTGCAACAGTATGATTCATTGTACCCCTCCCATGTAAATTGGTTCCCCAATGAATAAGACTGATTGGGAATGATTGAAATACAATGGTAGCAGGCCTCTACTAAATGGCCTGTAATGACTGGGCCATCACCTCACATTGACTCATCTAGGAGCCACAGACCTCACCCAGGAACAGAGACAAGAACCCAGCATTTGAAAGATAAAAGACCCTGCAGAACCAGCAACTCTCACCATTACAGACACCCGAAATGGCACATCCATGCATAGAGCACACATGCTCAGTACGCCAGGGGCTGACCCTTGTCTGGGCATGCCTCCTGTCACTAGGGTCACACAAGGTCTGCCCCTATAAAAAGGGGCAGTGAAGACAGACCCAGTGGGACAACCTCTCCATCTGGACCAGCACCATGCCACACCAACTATCCACCCAGAGGCCCTGCTGGCGACCCCCCTCTGGACAACACCTACTGGACAAGGACCCCTTTCCAGCCTGGATAGATAGATATTACCTGCACGCCTCCTACAATTTGGATTCTCTCTTTCTCTCACTCTCCTCCTGGACTTCAGTGGACTTCAGCCCCTGCACCAAGCCTCTCTAACCCCTGCTGCCATTGTGTGTGTGTGGGTGGGTGTGTGGGTGCAAGGGAACCAATAAGACATTGTGTCACCATCTCCCCTGTTCAATAAAACCACTGTCATTTTAACCCCGAGTTGGGTCATGTTTTACTGAATCCCAGTCCCTTCCTTATCTTAAATTTCAGTCTCATTCTCTCTCTCTCAGCTCCAGCCCCCACCCCTCTCCACTAGTTTCCTGATCTCCTCTCAATTCCTACTGCCTTTTCCCTGCAACTTTCTGCTGCCTTTCTCTGCTTTCCTGCTGCCCCTGCCACCTTGTCTCTCCTGCTGCTTTTCCTGTGATTTTCTGCTGTCTGTCTCTCTGTTTTCAGGCTTCCCCTGCACCTTCCGTAGTCCATCCCCTCCCCACCCTTCCCCGCAGCTTCCCAGCTCCTCATGGCTGTCCTGCAATTTTCTCCAGCAGCTGGAGCCTTTCTCCAGCTCCCAGCACCTACTGCCACTCCCTAGCTGCCCAGGAGCTATCCTCTGGCTCCTCACATCCAGAGCCGCTCTTTAAAACCCACACTTTCCCTTAGTCCCATTTTCCCTCTCCCCACCTACCTTTTCAGCTCCCCTGTAGCTCTGGCTCCAGACCCAGCCTCAGCCTCTGTGCTGGCATTGCTCCCCTGTTCTGTAGGCTTTGGGCATTGTCTTTTAATCAATTAAGATCAATTAACCTAAAGTTACCCCCGAGCCTCAGTTCTTCAGCCCAGGCCTCTTTAGTCTACTGGTTCTAATTCCGGTCCCAGTGACTCTCACTCCCAGCAAATTTAACTCCCTAAACTTCTACTTTCTTACCTTAACCTTTCCTCAGGTATCCCAAGTACACCAAGCACATACATACATACATACATACATACACATCACAACACCCAACTTAGGAACTCACTAGTGTATACATGTAGGTGGGTGGTATGTGTGTGAATACACATATATATACATATATAGATATCATTGTGTGTGTGTGGTATATGAATTAGTAATTCACATATGTGTATTGGAAGTGCAGGTAACTGATTCTGTCTAAATGTGGTGTGTGTAGCGTGTATTAGCTTAAACTGGTGATAGGTGTGCGTGAACCTAAACTAGTTATTTTGAGTGTATGTATATCTGAGTTGCTTGTGTGTGTGTGTGTGTATGGCATTGTGTGCATGATATACGAATTAGTGATGTGTCTAACTTTTGGGGTGTATAGTGTATGTGCTTGAATTGGTGATAGGTATGCATGTGCCTAGGCTGGTTTGGATGTGTATGTATCTGAGTTGCTAGTGTGAGTGTGTATGCCTAGTAGGGATGTATGCACCTAGTGAGTGTATGTGTGCTTAATTGATTTTTATGTGTGCATGTGCAATTGTACACCATGCCCTCCTGTCTAACAGCGCAATATTGATATCCTGAGTGTTGGCCTGACCCCACAGGGCAACAGGGTGTGTGAGGGGGTTTGGTTGTGAGTTCTGTGTGCATGGCAGTGCGAGGCAGGTGTCGGTGCATGTGTATGGTGGGGCGTGCATATGGGACTCACCTTTTGAACACTCTCTCTCTCTCTCTCTCTCTCTCTCTCTCTCTCTCTCTCTCTCTCTCTCTCTCTCTTTTCCTCTCCCCCCCCATCGCAGTGACTCACATGTGCACACACACACACACACACACACACACACACACACACATATGCTTGCATGCACACATCCCCCCCTGCTTCTGGCTCTGGGGTTCCGGCATGGGACCCATGCTCCCATGGTTTTGGAGCTGCTGAGAGGCAGGCAGAGAAGCAGTGAAAGCTGCGGCAGGCAGAGACTTCCACTTGGTGGGTTGGGGGGAGTGGGAGGGGGCTAGTGGTAGAGTGAGGCCAGGCTGGCCTTACTGGTGAATCCTGCTGGCTTCCCCTGGGTCCTACTGCCCCTGGCTCCTGACATTTTTGACAGGCAGCCAGGAGTAGATAAATATATGTTTTATAATTTTTTAGGGGCCCCACAGGCCAGACAGACTTGCCTGGTGGGCCAGATCCAACCTGTGGGCTGTATTTTACCTGCCCCTCATCTAACTCATTTGGCCTTGCAGGCTGGATGACTTTTGCAGGACCAGTGTGTGGGCTGGATTGACTCTGCTGAGCCAACAGTCAGGGTTGTCCAGCCTGTTAGGCCATATAATCTAGTCTGTGAGTCTCTGACCAACCCTGTGTACTGCAGCCAGTTTGGTGTGTGGGCTGGAACTGGCCCCATAAATGGTGCACAAGGTCTAGGGGGCTGGCACAGGGCCATGCTGCATCTGGCACTCTGCTGGACCAGTTCTGTGTGGTGGGTCCCATGTAGCCTGATCTGGACCGGATCTACAGCCAGCAATCCAGGGCTAGTAGGGCAGGGTGCTTGAAGCTTGCAGCGCTCACCTTGTGCTATCCCCCTGGACCGTGTGCAGCATCTGTGGTGCTGGTTTCAGCCCATGTGCTAGACTGGCTCTGTGTGCTGCATGCGGTGTGTGGGGTTGGTCTAAAACCCACGGGCCAGATCATATGACTCCATGGGCTAGATCCAGCCTGTGAACTGTATGTTTGTCACCCCTAATCTAGGAGTCCTGAATGAAGGCAATCATATAATCCTGGCTATACAGATATACCGCAGGCATTTCACATACTATAATAAAACTGAATTACAGATCAGCACTTTGAACCAAGAGCTAAATTATTCACACAAAGAGCAATATTTTTAGTATGGTCTTAAAACGTTACAGTGTAAGTTAACACTGAATAATCAGAAAAGGTGGGAGCCATCTGACCAGATCAAGTGGCAGTAATGAGGCCAAAACTTGTTTTCAACCTTGCATCAAATAATGAGCAATGCTGAGCCAATTAATGTCCTCATATGCTTCCAGAACTAAATCAGGTTAAAAGCCTGTTAAGCCCTGTGAAAATGTACAGAATGTTACCAATTTATCACCAGTGACAACCTATAAAATTAAGTCATTTTTAAAATAATGGATCAGTGTAATACCTTATGGTTGAAAGATCAAAGGCCATTCCTTTTGACCCGTTTTTTGCAATAATATCCTATTCTATTAAAAACAATAATTGCAAAATATTATTTTGCCTTTGGCAGCTAAGCTTCATTGGATTTTCTAGGTAAAATCATTTTCTGTAGAGAGAAATTTAAGTATGTGCATAGTGTTAGTTTTAAAATTCTGAGAACTCTTTTCTGTTACATCAGGATCCTAGTTGCACAATAAGATGCAACATTTTCATGGATGCACAAGGGACTTAGATGTGCAACTAAGTAAGCGTGTTCAAAGGTAGGCAGGATTGTTTCACCACCTTCCATTGTTACAAATCTTTCACAGCTGGTTGTCTTTTTCCTCTTTGGACTGGGCCCATAGGGCTTTTTTTACACATGCAAGTGCCGCTACACTGGGTGCTTTGAAAAGCGCCCAGTGCTGTGATGCATGCAGTTGTATAAGTCAGCGTTTCCCAACCTTATTCATCCCATGGCATACTTACATGGCCTCTTCCATTCTACAGCACACTGGCTGGATGCAGAGTTGGGTAGGGGGGGAGGTGGGAGTGCGCAGCTGGACACGGGCAGTGGGTGGTGGCATGGGGCCATGGTGGTGGTGCAGGGCTGCAGTGGCAGCACTGGCTGCAGCCAGACCCTGGCAGGAGCCACTCCCCTCCAAGATTCTGTGGTACACCCGTTAATGTCTGACGGCACACCAGTGTGCCGCAGCACACCGGTTGGGAAACACTGGTATATGTGGCAAAATGCACATCAGCATTGAGAAAATGGCAGTGGTGCGCTTTTGAACTAAAACACCTCGGAGGTGCTTTAGTTCAAAAGTGCACTGCCACCATTTTCTGTGTGCTGCTGCACATTTTGCCACTTATACAACTGTATGTGTCACAGTGCCAGGTACTTTTCAAAGTGCCCAGTGCTGCGGCACTTGCACATGTAAAAACACACCCTATGGGCCCAGTTCAAAGAGGGAAGGACAGCCACATAGATTTAATAGATTTCATAGGCATTAGGGCTGGAAGGGTCCTTGAAGGTCATCAAGTCCAGCCCCCTGCCCCAGAGGCAGGAAGTCAGCTCGGGTCAAAGGATCCCAGCAAGATAAGCATCCAAGCATTTCTTGAATGAGTCCAGAATATGTGCCTGCACCACTTCTGGAGGGAGTCTATTCCACGTCTTGGGGGCTCGACAGTAAAGAAATTTTTTTTTTAAGTCCAGCCTAAAATGGTCTTGGAGGAGTTTATGACCATTGGTCCTTGTTTTTCCTTGGGGTGCTCTGGTGAACAGATGTTCTCCCAGGTCCCGATGTACAACCCTTATGTACTTATAAGCAGCCACCAGGTCCCCCTGAGCCTGTGCTTTTCCAGGCTGAAGAGTCCCATGGCTCTCAGCCTCTCTTCATAAAGCCTGTTCTCTTGCCCTCTGATCATGCATGTGTCTGTCCTCTGGACTCTCTCAAGCTTCTTGACATCTTTCTTGAATTGCGGAGCCCAGAATTGGATGCAGTACTCCAGCTGTGGCCTCACCAAGGCGGAGTACAGTGGGAGGATGACATCCTGAGATTTACTTAAGAAGCATCTATGGATGCAAGCCAGAGTTTTGTTTGCTTTACCAGCTGCAACATCGCATTGGTGGCTCATGTTCATCTTGTGGTCAGTCATGACCCCCAAGCCTCTTTCAGCAGTGGTGTTAGCAAGCATAGCACTGCCGAGTATGCTGCAGGTTTTTTTTCACAAGGTGGAGTATCTTACATTTATCAATATCGAACATCATCAGGTTTGTATCTGCCCACTTACTAAGTTTATCCAAGTCAGCCTGGATCACTATTCTGTCCTCAGGTGTGGATGAGATGCCCCAAAGTGTAGTGTCATTGGTGAACTTGGCCAGTGTGCTTTTGACATCAATGCACACATCGTTGATAAAGATGTTAAAGAGAACCAGTCCAAGGACAGAGCCTTGGGGGACACCACTGGTCATGGAGCGCCATAATGATTTGCTACCATTGACCACTACTCTCTGAGTCCGACTTCAGAGCCAATTTCCCAGCCATTGGACTGTGGTGTAACTGAGGCCACAGTTGTCCAACTTTTCCATGAGGAGGTAATGGGACACCAGATCAAAGGCTTTTTTAAAGTCCAGATATATGACATCAATCTCTTCTCCCTTGTCCAGGTGATATGTCACCTGGTCATAGAAGGAGATGAGATTGGTCAGGCAAGATCTACCCATGACAAACCCGTGCTGGCTGTCCCTCAGGATGTTGCCCCAGCCAGCTTATCCAGAAGGGTGTCTTTGATAATTTTCTCCAGAATCTTACCAGGAATTGAGGTCAAGCTGATTGGCCTGTAATTCCCATGATCTACTTTCCTCCCTTTCTTGAAGATGGGTACCACATTGGCCTTCTTCCAGTCTTCAGGTACTTCACCTGAGCGCCACAAGTTTTTGAATATTTTTGTCAATGGTTGGGCTATGACACCTGCCAGCTCCTTGAGTACTTTTGGGTGTAATGTGTCAGGACCAGCTGACTTGAAGGTGTCCAGACTCTCAAGGTGACCCTTTATTAGATCAACACTGATGCTGGGTGTAAATACGCCCTCACCCTGGCCGTCACATGTCTTGCTAGTCAGGGCGGTCTCGTGACTGATGAAAAGATTGATGTGACGTACCCATTAAGCAGATTGGCCTTTTCCTGGGTGTTGGTTATCTTCTGTCCATTTGGTTCAACAGGGGTCCAATGTTACCTTTGCTTCTTTTCCAACTCCCTACATATCTGAAAAAGGACTTTTTGTAATCCTTGATATGTGAAGCCAGATGGAGCTTGACTGCAGGCTTGGCTTTCCTGATCCACTCCCTGCAGGTCAGTGACCAATGCTGAATACTCCTCACTGGTGGTAATTCCATCCTTCCATCCTTTTTAAGTCTCTCTTTTGAGCCATAGGAGGTTCTTAAGTTCCTTTCTGAACCAAGGGGATTGCTGTTCCCTTTGCTACCCTTCCTCTGAGATGGGATGGTCATCCCTTGTGCTGTCAGGATCACTCCCTTGAGGAGCAACCACTCCTCTTGGACTCCTCTTCCAGTTGAATCATGGTCCCTTAGGGCCTCAACAATGAGCCTCCTGAGCTTGTCAAAATCAGCTTTCCTGCAGTCAAGGACTTCTGTATTGCTTGCTGACTGACTTGCCAGCTTTGCGATGGATAGTAAAGGGGATCAGCTCGTGGTTACTATCACCCAGCTTCTCATCGATTCTTAGGTAACTGACTAGGTTCATCCTTTTTGGCCAATACCAGCTCCAGCAATGCTTTACCTCTTGTCAGTCCATAGACTTCTTGAGTCAGGTAGAGCTCATCCACGCACGTGAGGAAGCTTTGCAACCAATCGTATTTGGCTGAGTGCTCTTCCCATGAGATGTCCAGGTAGTTAAAGTCTCCCATGACAACCATGCACTGAAAGCATGCAGCCTCAGCCAGTTCCCTGGCAAATTCCTGGTCCAGCTCTTGTTTCTGGTTAGGAGGTCTGTAGTAGACTCCTACCATGATGTCCCCTGTGCCACGTTCCCCACATATTTTAACCCAGAGAGACTCCAGTTTTCCTTTGTGGGTGCCAATGTCAATTTGCAGGGATGTGTAGCTGTCCTTGAAATAGAGAGCTACACCTCCACCCCTTTTATCTGTACAATCTCGCCTGTACAGGGCATAGCAATGTATACCTGTGGCCCAATCATAGGTGGAGTCCCACCAGATCTTTGTTATCCCTATGAGCTCATAGTCATTCTTGTTTAGCAGGAGGACCAGTTCCTCCTGTTTATTCCCCAAGCTCCTGGCATTGGTGTAGAGGTAAGTAAGTGTCCCAGTGGGGGCCCCTGCCTTCCCTACAGATCATTCCGGGGCTAGGGTAGGGGTGGGTTCCCTTAAGTGCCTTAGCCTGCTGGATTTAGAAAGCTTGCCCAGTGGGCTTGCATTGGTGCTAATCCCCCCAACCCCCGGCGGGCTTAGTTTAAAGCCCGGTCAAGCAGGTCAGGGCAGGAAGTCAGCTGGGGTTAAAGGATCCCAGCAAGATAAGCATCCAGGCATTTCTTGAATGAGTCCAGAGTAGGTGCCTGCACCACCTCAGGAGGCAGTTTGTTCCAGGCCTTGGGGGCTCAGACAGTAAAGACATTTTTCCTTACGTGCTGCCTGAAACGGTCTTGGAGGAGTTTGTGACTGTTCGACTTTGTCATTCTTTGGGGCACTCTGGTGAACAGATGTTCCCCCAGATCCTGATGTACACCCCTTATATATTTACAGGCAGCCACCAGGTCCCCCCTGAGCCTGCGCTTTTCCAGGCTGAAGATTCCCATGGCTCTCAGCCTCACATCATAAGGCCTGTTTTCCTGCTCTCTGATCATGCACGTGGCTGTCCTTTGGACTCTCCCAAGCTTCTCCACATCCTTTTTAAATTGTGGAGCCCAGAATTGGATGCAGTACTCCAGCTGCAGCCTCACCAAGGCTGAATACAGTGGGAGGATGACATCCTGAGATTTGCTTGAGAAGTATGTTAGACACCAAGCTTGTCTGGGTTTATGTGCAGTATTCAAATGACTAAATTATAAAATCAGTGCCATTTTGCATGAGAATGTAAACTCATGGCTGGGACCATGTGAAACATAACAATACAGTTAATCTCATCTCTGACTTCGGTATCAAGTACATCCCATGCCCACATACCCTAAACTGATTATGAATAAGTTCCCCTTTCAATGTGATTGCCTTTTCCTTGTTGTCAGATCCCTCACCAATCTAGGGGTCTGTACCAGTTGGAAAATATTGTGGGTTCTGCCCTGTTATCACAACAACCTATACAGTGCTTTACAATTCAAGGTCTGAAGTGCTCAAGTCAAGTAACCAAATCCTACTGCAATTAAATCAAGTAGTATACCCCTGGTTTAGGGTGTTGGGCTTGAGCAATCAAGCGACACTACAGTTAACCAAATGACAAACCTCCAGAGTGATCAAGGGATTTATGCATGTCAGTTTCACCCACTACAACCAGAGATGGATCCAAAAGACAATGAACTCCACATTTTCAGCTTTGTCTGGGCCCTGATCTTCAACCCATCAAGAAAAATATGCTTTGAAGAATGAGTATAAGAGAAGGATGGAGCTGGCAGCAAGGGGCGCTTATCTCAGAAGGGAAACACCACACTGGCCCATTATAACCTGCACCCGGCTGACCACTCTCAGTGACAGATCCACACCTGGTGAGAGGCTGCAAAAATCAGAACCACTTCCTTGCCCGTGCTGGTGAGAAAACCACTATTATGGCTAGAAATGTACTGGACTTGATTATAGCTTGTTTTGTTTGTAGATTGCAATAGCTTACTTGTCGTTTTCCTATATAGCTCGTTGTTTAGTTAATAAAGCCTTTCTGCTTATTATCGATGGAAGTGTTGTCAGTCTTCCTAAGCAAGCACTAAGCACCCCATTATTAATTGCAACAGCATCTATAGATGCAAGCCAGAGTTTTGCTCACTTTACCAGCTGCGACATCACATTGGTGGCTTATATTGATCTTGTGGTCAATCATGCCTCCAAGTTTCTTTCGGCCGCGGTGCTAGCAAGCGTAGCACTGCCAAGCCTATAAGAGTGGTGCGGGTTTTTTCCCCCCCAAGGTGGAATACCTTGAGTTTTTTGGTGTTGAATGCCATCAAGTTTTCCTCCACCCATTTCCTGAGCCTGTCTAAGTCAGCTTGGATCATTATCCTGTCCTCAGGTGTGGACACTTTACTCCAGAGTTTGGTGTCATTGGCAAACTTAGCCAGTCCACTTCTGATACCAATGTCCACATCCTTAATAAAGATGTTAAAGAGTATAGGCCCAAGGACAGAGCCTTGGGGGACCCCACCACCTTATACAACTGCACATGGCGTAGTGCAGTGCACGTCAGCACCCATGTGGAGCAGACTTGATTAATTGAGTTTGCTCTGAAGTGGCGGATCTGTGGCATGTCACAGGCAAAAAAAGGTACGTGTATAAATGCCCTTTGTGACTATGCTACCATATAGGTAGAATCATATAAAATTAAATTGGAAAGGACCTCAGGTGGTCATCTAGTCCAACCCCCTGCTCAAAGCAAGACCATCCTCAAGTAGATCATTCCAGCCAACACTTTGTCCAGCTGGATCTTAAAAACCTCCAAGGATGGAGATTCCACCACCTCTCTGGGTAACCTGTTCTAGTGTTTTACTACCCTCCTAGTGAGAAAATTCTTCCTAATATCTAACCTAAATTTCCCTTGCTGCAACTTCAGACTGTTGCTCCTTGTTCTGTCATCTGCCACCACTAAGAGCAGTTTAACTCCATCCTCTTTGGAAGCCCCCTTCAGGTAGTTGAAGGCTGCTATTAAATCCCCTCAGTCTTCTTTTCTCTAGACTAAATAAACCCAGTTCCCTCAGCCTGTCCTCATATGTCATGTGCCCCAGCCCCCTTACCATTTTTGTTGCCCTCTGTTGGACTCTCTCCTATTTTTCCACATCCTTTCTGTAGTGGGGGGCCTAAAACTGAACACAGTACTCCAGATGTGGCCTCACCAGTGCTGAATAGAGGGGAATAAACACTTCCCTTGCCCTGTTGGCAGCACTCCTACCAATGCAGCTCAGGATACTGTTAGCCTTCTTGGCAACAAGGGCACATTTTTGGCTCATATTCAGTTTATTGCCCACTGTAACCCCCAAGTCCTTTTCTGCAGAGCTGCTGCCCAGCCAGTCAGCCCCCAGTATGTACCAGTACATAGGGTTGTTCCATCCTAAGTGCAAGACTTTGTCCTTGTTGAACCTCGTGAGATTTCTTTTGGTCCAATCCTCCAATTTTTCTACATCACTCTGCATCCTAGCCCTACCCACCAGCATATCTACTACTCCCCCTAACTTGGTGTCATCTGCAAACTTGCTAAGGGTGCACTGTATGCCATCTTCCAAGTTGTTGTTGAAGATATTGAACAAAATTGATCCTAGGACCAAGCCTTGGGGCACTCCAGGTGCCAACTAGACATTGACATATTGATTACTACCCTCTGAGCCTGACATTCCAGCCAGTTCTCTAGTTTTCTATCCACCTTCATCCAGCCCTTACTTCCTTAGCTTGTCTGCGAGAATATTGTGGGAGACTGTATCAAAAGCCTTGCTAAAATCAAGCTATACCACATCCACTGAGCCAGTCATCTCATCATGGAAGGCAATCAGATTGGTCAGGCATAATTTGCCCTTGCTGAGTAGTTAATATTGATTTGTTAAGACACTAATATGTAATGGACATGCAATCTTTGCTTTAATAAGTGCTATACAGAAGAAAGAGTATCTTGAGGTTTAGTTTAAAAACCTGGAACTGTCTGCAAGACTTTTTCTGAACTTTGTATTGGGGTCCTATAAGCCATAGTAGTTTGATACTGCATACTGCATTGTTTTATGCAGAATGGTTTATGTGCAATGTTAGAAAATATTGTAGAGGGAATGAGAATATAATCTTGCATGTAGTTTAAAGAAAACAATAGAAGTTTTCTATGAAGCCTGTATAGATTTCTGCAACTTCAGGAGCAACTACACTAATACCTGTATATGTGAGGCCATAAGTCTGAATGCAGCTCAAGCTTTATTGCAGCTGTCAAGAGTACTATTTAGTACAGTTAAATAAAGTAAAATTCCAGGGCAGATAAAATCAGGGGAAAAGGCAAATACTTTGTATAAAAAAACCATTGTCAACTTCAGTCTTTTAAAATTATTTAACTTGTTTTTTGTGATAAAACATTCATGTTTCTCAATGTATTTTTCTTTTCTATGTAAGTTCTCATAGTATCATAGTATCATAGTAGCTAGGGTCAGGAGGGACCTGAACAGATCATCTAGCCTGACCCCCTGCCACAGGCAGGAATGAATGCTGGGTTCACAAGACCCCAGACAGGTGATCATCCAACCTCCTCTTGAATTTGCCCAAGGGAGGGGCGAGGACCACTTCCCTGGGAAGCTGGTTCCAGATTTTGGCCACCCTAACTGTAAAATATTGCCTTCTGATCTCTAACCTAAACCTATTCTCCATCAGCTTATTACCATTGTTCCTTGTCACCCCAGGTGGAGTTGGGGAGAAAAGAGATCTACCTATTTGCTGTTGATCTCCCCTGATGAGTTTGTAGGCAGCCACCAGGTCCCCCCTCAGCCTCCTCTTGCTGAGGCTGAACAGGTTCAGGTCCCTCAGTCTCTCTTCATAGGGCCTGTCCTGCTGCCCTTTCACCAAATTGGTGGCCCTCCTCTGAACCCTCTCCAGGCTGGCCACATCCCTTTTGAAGTGCGGTGCCCAGTACTGGATGCAGTACTCCAACTGCAGCCTGACCAAAGTCGCATAGAGAGGGAGTATCACCTCTCTGGACTGGCTTGAGATGCACCTTTGGATGCATGACAAGGTATGGCTGGCCTTGCTGGCTGCGGTCTGGCATTGACGGCTCATGTTCATCATGGAGTCAATAATGACTCCAAGATCCCGTTCCACCTCTGCTTTCAAGAAGCCTGTATGTATGCTGTAGATTCCTTCTTCCAAGGTGTAAGCACCCTGCATTTGTCTATGTTGAACCCCATCCTATTCTCACCTGCCCACTCTTGTAGTCTGTCTAAATCTAGTTGCAGCCTCTCTCTCCCTTCAAGTGTGTCTACCTCGCCCCACATCTTAGTGTCATCAGCAAACTTGGACAGAGTGCTTTCTACCCCCTCATCCAAGTCACTGATGAAGATGTTAAACAGTGCGGGCCCGAGGACCAAGCCCTGGAGTACCCCACTGCTCACATCTTGTCAGGTTGAGTACAACCCGTTCACCACTACTCTCTGGGTGTGCCCCATCAACCAATTTTTTACCCATCCAACTGTGCAGGCATCAATGCCACAGTCATTTAATTTATTGATGAAGATGGGGTGAGAGGCAGTGTCAAAGGCCTTCTTAAAGTCTAGAAAGCCTACATCCACGGTGACACCATCATCCAAGGATTTAGTTACTTGGTCATAAAAGACAATCAGGTTGGTCTGGCAGGACCTGCCTTTGGTGAACCCATGCTGATTGCCCCTGAGCATGATCTCCCCTGCTGGCCCCCCACACGTGCTCCTTGATGATCCTCTCCAAGATCTTCCCGAGCACCGAGGTGAGGCTGACAGGCCTATAGTTACTTGGGTCCTCCTTCCTCCCTTTCTTGAAAATTGGGACCACATTAGCCAGTTTCCAATCCCCTGGCACCTGGCCAGATGATCACGAATGCTCATACAGCCAGGCCAAGGGCTTTCCATATTACAGTGTGAGAAACCCGCAAACAAACTTAAAGGAAAATGACTAATGTGCGGTTAATGAAAAAAGTAAAACTGAAAATATAAAGAGAGCTATTTTGTTAGACAGCAATGTTTGTTTCCATTATAGTGGCCATAGAAGTTGGTATACATTTGGTTGAAAAAAAACCTTATATTTTCTAAATTTTTGGTCCCTCTAAATTTTAATGCTAGGTACAACCACAGAACTTCGTGTTGTTATTATTTTATTTTGTTACTGTTTTGATTTAATAATAATTATGTTTAAAGTAATAATCGTCATCATCATCATCATTGTACTTATCATCAGCAGCAGTGTCTTCTCAATTGTGATGGCATTTTTTTTGCCTTATTTTCTTAAATAATCCCTTTAAAATTATTTTAATTTTGAAACTGGATGAACTTATTGGTGTGGCCTGATACTGTTTTCTATCATTTGGGATACAATGAATGGTATTTTGCTAACAGTTTATTTAAGCAAACTCAAAAAATTGAGTAGAACTTTACCTCCACACTGTGTAGAGGGTAAGATAGTAATGTAATCTAAGGCAGTGGTCACGATGGATTACATTATAACTTCTGGAGACATCAAATATGGCAAAAAGCATCCTGCTTCTCCATATTGTTGTTAATTGATCTCATCTGTTTCATTGTGTAATTTGGGTATGTAACACATTTAAAAGCATATCTTTAAAGCATTTACTAGACAGAATCTTAAGCATTTGAAATACTTTCTATGGTAATGTAGTGACCTCTTTGGGAATGTGTGTGTGTGTGTGTGTGTGTGTGTGACAGAGAGAGAGAGAGAAGGCATAGGTAGGGACAATTACTGGCAAGTGTAAAATAGTAGGAGAAACTTGCAAATTTTTTTCAACAATTTAATTTACTATTACATTTTGATACATTTACAAATATTTCTTTTAAAAAACCTATATATATTTTTTTGAGATAATTCAGAATATACCTCTCAATACAATAAAAATAAAACATAAGAGAAACTAAAAGTGATTAAGGTGTAAGAGGAAGTATACAATGTGCTTGTAGTTCACAGAGTAAAAGTCAATGTACTTCATGAAAAATATACTTCAAGAAAATTGTTAAAGCTAGAAAGCAAACATTTCCTGGGTTAAAGATATTTTATCTGAAGGAGACAATCTCTATCATAACACAGCAAGCAAATAAACTTTAAAAATATACACCATTGTAACCATGATTAATAATCAGAAGATGTTTTAAAACCAGGATTTTAATATGGTCACTCAGAAGAATATGTGGGATTTTTTATGTAAAAAGAATTGCCATCCAAAATTATTTTGGCTCTATCCAATTAAAAACAAATATTTAACTCAATCCAGAATATGTGGTGTAGCCAGATAAAGCACACTCAGGAGAACGTTGGTATGAAATAATTAATCTTGATAAAGAAACAAGTCATTAGTAAGGATTTTGGACCTTATCCTACCCTCATTAAAGTCAGTGGCAAATATCCTATTGACTTCAAGAATCATAATCTTATATAAAAAGTGATGTGATTGTGATATTATTCTATGACACTTACAACAGCAAATTTCCTGATTGGAACCAGGTCTCCAACATGTCCCACAGCCATTTTGAAATCTGACAAAAAGCCTTCTAGACAGGAAAGGTCAGAGTCAGAGCACGAGTATTGAGGAAGGAAGGAAGTTGTCTCTGTTGTCTGTTAAGTGTGACTTAAGGAAAGTTTCCCTTGCAGAAAGAACTTGTACACAATAAGGCTTCAATACTTCAGAGTGAAATAAAGGCAAATTTACTGATTTTAGCTTTACAAACAAAACAGACCAACCACCATAGTAGTGACCTACAGGGACCAGCAAAACCCCCCAGCAAAAGTGAAGTTTTCTCTTGCCTGATGTGGGATTTTTATGTAAAATCTGTTTTTATGTAAAATCTGTTTTCAAGGAAATATCCTTTTTTTCCCCAAGTTCTCTATATTGTCCTTCATGTCCTTCTTTGTACATAAATAGAGAGAGATACTTTAAAAATTATGGTTCAAGATAACTACATATTTAAGTTGATGGAAGTTTTACTTTTGGCAGTTGGATATGTATTCCAAAACCTCTCTCTACCGTAAGTATGTTGTTTAGTTATTTCTTTAAATTAGGGGACATGTTGAAATCTGTTTTTTATTAGATGGTGTGACTTGTCAAAAGTTTTTCAGAGTGACCATTTTTCTATGAAGCGAGTTTAGATTGTCAAATAAGGCAGTAAGTTTAAAAAATGAGCTCTGGCAATGTGTCTTGAAAACTGAAATGCCCAGACATGAGTCTGTACATGTTGTTTAATCTCTGAGTTTATAGCATTTGTCTTAGCTGGTAATAAAAAAAAGTTGTCTAATATCTTTTTTAACTGATCAAGTCTTTGTGGTAAAGTACACAGACATGAAGTTATGTACAAGAACTTCTCAGAATTGCCATAAATCAAGTATAATACAATTAGTTGGGAAGTAAGTAATCTGAGTTTTTTTACCACTGCACTTAATTCTGATTAAATTTAATTCAGAAGCTCTTCATGCCTGGAATAGACTTAATAAAGTTGCCAATCTTTGGGATCATTCTGAAAGAACAATTTTATTTTTAACATTGGTGGACAGCCTAGTGGAACCACATGGAAAAATGATTTGGATGTCCTGATTTAAGCTGCACAGTCACAATGCTGCACAGTTAAGCTGCACAGTCTGAAGAACTCTTACCTGAAACCATTGCAAAAGCTGTAAGAGCTGGTGGCCAGTGCTGTTAAGGTGATACAGTTCACATTAAAAACTAAAGCTCTTTTTTTTAACTTTAATGCAACAAACTTTAAACTGAAATCTGTTTTCAAATTGAAACGGTGTTTTTCCAGTGCTGAAACCTTTTTTTCTTCTAATATAGTTGGTAAATGACAATTTTCATAACTTTCATGCTGGCATCTTTGTATTGTCTGGTTAATGTCCATGACCATATTATGTTTTGGGCACTGACTGCTTTGGAAGTCTGTCGTATGAGTATTTCTACCACAGTCACCCCTGTCAAAACATAATGGAACTCCCTTGAATTAGCCAGCTCGTTAATTTGTTTCTTCATAAGCACTGCCATTTCAGCCACTCTCTCATTCAGGGTTCAATACTGCACCCCTCTCAAGCAATCTTTACTTCAGCAAATAGACCTATCACAGTTACACTGACTCTTTTAACAAAATAACAATCACTCATGTGTAATAAGGGTCAGTACTCTGGTGTTGCAAACAAATCTGAAGTCCTGGCATACTTCCAGTAAAGTCAAAGGCAATCTCATTGGGTTCACAGTATCCAGAATTAGGTCCTTGGATTTGAATCATCTTTTATCCCAAATGGGAGCTGCAGAATGAAAGAATGGGTACCAGCTTTGCTTGCCTCCTTTTATAAGCATATGTACTAAGCTTTCCATAGGTGAAAGCTCTCCTTAAATGTACTGTAGATATAAAGATTCACAAACAATTGCTTGGTAAATTTTATTTAGCCTGTTCCTGCCAGAGTACACAAAAAGCAGGTACTCAGTGGGACTAATTGGTGTGTGTAAATGTACACTAAAGTCTGTGGCCTCACACAGGCTCCACAGAGAGGTATCAGTTCTAGATCATAGGAATCTGCCTGAATCATTGTATTTTATGATTATGGCAATGGTTTTATGGGTGAAATAGCATGAGAAAGGGACACAAAATGATGCTCCCTTCATGTGTCCTAGAATTCCTTCATCTATTCTTTTAGAAACATTGCTGTGCAAACAAAAGTTAGGAACCAGGAAGTGATTGGGAAAACATGAAAAGCTTCTGTAGGCTATAGGTAAATATATATTGCAAATCAACATGACAGGAAATTCAGAAAAAACTCTATTTACGTACCTGCAAGTTGGACTCGCATCCCTTTTCTGTACTGTATCTGACATAGACTACCTTCCTGCCCCTCCCCCAGTTGTGTGGCTGAATAATAGCAATACCAGATGTTTTTAATATGACAATAAAGAAGATGGTTAAATACTGGTACACTGACGATGGAAGGGAAGGCATTTAAACCATTTAGTCATTAACATAGAATGTAAGTATATTAGCAATCCTGAAATCTTAATAAGGGAAACAGTGGCCTCAGTAACATTATAAGAAGACCAAAAAGTCATCACTTTCAAGTGATAAGAGCATATTTGTAAACAATGCTAAGTTATTTGTACTGGCATTTCACAGAAATGCTTAGAAATGCTGTTCTTAAATCTTTCTTTCAGAGAATCCCTTTGGAAAATAGTAACCTTTAAGAGTTTTTTAGCTATTCATTTCAAAATACTTAGTGCTTATGGGTTAATTCTGAGGTTTTTAAAATTTTGGTCAATAATTGTTTGAGGTTTTCTGAACTGTGAATAGTATGCTTAACCAAATTCTTTAGTAAACGTAATATGAAATGATCTCCAAAGCACAGGTGAGTTTGCATCTAGGGCACATATTATTTATCGACTCTAAATATTAAGGCTAAAGATATTTTCTTAAACTGATTGATTCTCAGACCTTACTCAGTAATGAATTTATGGTGTTTTCAGCCTGACCCTGAGGAGAGAGTTCCCTTTGGCTTCTGTGGGCATTTAGATGATGCACTTTAAAGTAAAGAGATAAATATTAGGGCTGTGTGAAATTTCACCTTACATTTTGTTTTGACACTGTTTTGAGCCGTTTTGACCTCGAAACAGCAAAGTCAAAACCAACCAGAGAGGCTCAAAACAGGGTCAAAATGAACCAGGGCAGGTTGAAATGTTTCAAAAAGTTTGAAACGTTTTCAATTTCGACTGAAGCTGGGCTTACTTTTAATGGCTTCACTGCAGGGAAACAGAAAGTAAAGTAAGGGGAGGAGGGGGGAAAGTGGTGGGGTGCAGGAGCGCTCTCTTTATTGACCTATGTAGCTGGCCAGTGCCTGTCACCCTTCTCTGAGGTCCCTTCCAACCCCAGTGCTCTGGGGGAGGGACAGAAAAACTTCATAAAAGGCAGCATTTTTTGAATTGCCCTGCTTTCTGCTGTGGGGTCACTTAGTGAGCTGTCTGCTCTAGCAGCTCTCTGTCAGACCACTACAGCTAGGAGCACTGATTTTCTAAAGGATTCCTCCTGCTTGCTACCCTAGCAAGAGGGATTTCAGAATACCTTCTTTTGTAGGTGCTTTTATTTTATTATTATATTCATTGATTTATTCTTTTGAATCTTCTATTGGATAGGGTTACAACTGAATTTGTTCTATATAGGAATTTACTATATATATTTGTTTTTATACGGGCATTCTTTCCAACACACCAACGCTTTTGAGTTTTTCTACACACACAGACATATTTCTGTCGGGTTCATAAATCTCATTACTGCAACTCAGCTCGCTTTGAGTTTTTCTACGCACACGGACATATTTCTATCCGGTTCGTAAATCTCGTCACTGCACCACACCTACAGTTTTCAGCTTATATAGAAACGCAAATACATTTATATATTTCTTGAAAAGGAAGACATGAAACACATCATGAAGTGTGGTGGAAAGGCAGGTGGCCACACTGGCCAGCCTTCAGGGAGGGGTGAAAGAGGGGGTAGAGGGAGAGCTGTAAGTTCCCTCCACCCCCACCAAACTGAGATGCAGCCTCTTTCCTCTAGCTAAAAGGGATGAGGCTGCTATAAGCCACAAGGAGAGGGTAGCAGTGCCACAGCCACTGCCGGTGCCTGCGACTGCATCCTGTCCAGATGCAGCAGCCATAAGCCACCCCATCCCCACCATGATGACAACCACAACCAGCAGCACCAGCACAGCAGCCCACTCCACCCCTTTGTCACTTCCCATGCTGAGCCTTCCAGTGCCAGAAGAAGAGCTGGTGCTGGATCTGGATCTTAGTGCCCTAGCAAGGGAAATTCTGGGGAAGGAGGGGGAATCAGCTCAGTTTGTGCTTGACATCCCTCAAGTCTCCCTTCAAGCCAGGTCTCCTTCCCCAGAAGGCACTTTGGAGGAGGTTTATGTAGCGGTAGACGCAAGTGGATCAGCTGAGTCCTCTCCTCTTGCTGTGCCTCTGCCTACTGAGGAGAGGGAAAATGCAGAAGCATCCACAGATGCACCCAGACCTCAGAAGTGAGCTGGTAGTGTGGTCTGGGATCATTTTGAGCTGGCAGATGATCCCACGTACACTATCTGCCTGCACTGCTGAGCCAAAACCAGCTGGGGCAAGGAAACAAAACATATGACTGCCACAGGGATGCTGATGCATCTCCGCAGGCACTACCTCCTTGCTCTTGTTCCTCCTTAGCCTGGCACCAGTGGGAGTGAGCCCAAAGGGAAGTATCCCACACGCTCCAAACCTCCCGTCCCCACAAAGCAGAAGCAGGCCACACTGGAACAGTGGGGGAAAGGCAGACAGAGAGTGGGGTGCATTGCAAGGCTGAGCGAGTTCACCCAGAGCATTGGGGAGATGCTTGCTATTGATGGCCAGCCCTTCTTCTTCGTTGAGCGGCCAGGGTTCAGGCAGCTTATGGTGCTTGCAGTCCCATCATACCAAGTGCCCACATGCACCACCTTCAGTAGGAAGGTGGTGCTATCCCTGTATGAAGCATGCATGGAGTACTTGAGGGACGAGCTGTGCAAGGCAGGTCCGCAGGTGGCCTTACACTTCACCTCACACATCTGGAGCAGCCAGTGTGGAGATCATGCCTACCTGTCCCTGACACGGCACTGGTTGACCAGTCAGGCCATCAGTGGGCTCTCCTTCAAGCCGAGGTGCTGCATGAGTCCCACACAGCAGCAGAGATCATGGGGGCCATGAACCGCCTGGTGCAGGCATGGCTTGCTGGGCAGGGCGAGCTCATCCACGGCTTCATGGTCACTGACCATGGGGCCAATATGGTCAAGGCAGTCCGTGATGCCAACTTTGTTGGCATCTGCTTTGTGGTACACAAGTTTTACCTTGTCAGGGACACTTTGGAGGGAGACAGGGCTGCCGGTGATGGTGCCAGCACCACCAGCAAACTCATTTCCAAATGCAGGAAGGTGGCAGGCTACTTCCACTGAAGCATCAAGTGGGGCAAAATGCTGCAGGACAAACAAACAGAACTGAATATCCTACAGCAGAAAATCATACAGGATGTGGAGACTCAGTGGAACTCCACATACCTGATGCTCAAGAGACTTCTGGAGCAACAGAAGGCCATCCATGAGATGGCCCTGCTCGGGGAGATCAGGATCAGCGGCCCCCTGAACAAAGCTGAGTGGGATACAATGTCCCAGATCTTGGTGGTCCTCAAGCCCTTCCTCAAGGCCACCGAGAGCCTCAGTGCTGCTGATGTCCTCCTTAGCCAAGTGATCCCCATAGTGAGGGAACTTCAGAGCCAAATGAAGAGCTTCCAGGGGATCAATGTTCCTGGCTGGGGCAGGCCATTGTCACCAGATGTGCAGGCACTGGTGAGGTGGCTGAAGGAGGGCATCAGGAAATGGCTTGATCCCTTGCGGTCCAGTACAGTCCCATGTGTGACCCAAGGGTGAAGGGCACTGTATGTGGCAGCCAAACACTGAATCAGTGGATGGAGGTGCTGGAAAAGAAAGTCAGGGAGGAAGAATTGTAGAGGCGGGGGGACATGGAACAGGGGGATCCACTGTCTCATGCTAGCACGCCATCCATGAGCCAGTTTTGTCCTCCACCACAGGTGCTGCCAATATGGGCTAAGGGCATGGCTTTTATGGTGGGGTCCAGAGCCATCAGACACCAGCATCAGGCAGGTAGTGCTCACGCCTTGGTGGCTGCCTATCTTGCTGAGAATGTGGAGCCACTGTTGTGTGACCCCTTGGCCTACTGGGCAAGCTGCAGCCCAGTGTGCCCAGATCTGGCCACAGTTGCCTGGCAACACCTGTCCTGTCTGCTGACCAGTGTGCCAAGCAAGAGGGTGTTCAGCATCTCTGGGGATGTAGTGACACCCCATCGCACCTGCTTGGATGCTGGTTTGGTGGAGCAGCTGGTGTTCCCGAAGGTGAATCTCCCGCTGCTGGGGTTCCCTAAACTTCAGGTGCAGATGAACTGAATGCCACCCACCTCACTCCATCCACACCTATTTCCTTTTTTCCTTTTTAAAAAAAACAGTTAATGCCCTGCTCTCAGTTTGAGAGGGTACTAACCGCATCACCAGCCAGCAGGGGAAGAACATGTCCCTGCTGAGCTCATTCACCTGCCAGGATGAACTTGGAGGTATGGGATGGGGCTATGGGGAAGGAGGATGCCCCATGTCCTGGGCATGACCACTAAAACTGCACCTTGCCAGGGTAGGGAGGCCTGGTGGTACTGCTGGCGGTGCAGCAGCTCAGTAAATGCCAGGACCAATGATCCTCTGGTGAAAGCTGGGTAGGATGCACCATAACTTCCAGCTAACACACGCATGCACACAGTCTTGGCTGGGGAAAGCCCAGACCTGTCACATCTTTGATAGGCCTGATGCTTGTTGGTTGCTGTGCAGTTGTAAGGATCCCGATGTGCTTGGCTTAGCTGTCTGGGATGCCAGCTTTTGGGTTGACAAACCCTTTTGTCAGGCTGAGGAAGTACCTGCAGTTGGTCCTGGATGGAAGGAATAGTAAAGAAATCAGAGGCTGGCCTGGCACACAATGCAGGCAAGAAAGCCAGTCAGTGAAAATGAAAATGGAGGCATCGGGCTGGGGAAAGGGAGAGGGACAGGCTGGAGTGGGGGGTCAGGGGCAAAGGGTGATGTAGCAGCACAGGTAAAAGTGCAGAGGGACCTGGGGAGTCAGATGTCCGGCAGGTTGCAACGTGTCAGAATTCCACTGCCTAATCTATACTGAGTCCATGAGTTTCTGTACCTAGGAGACTGATGAAGTGAAGTTCATAGGCCTGGCTGTGAAAAGTGGTTGGTAATTTGTTCCCTCTCAGGATCAGGCCTGAGAGACTGGAGGCAGAGTGTTTTTTTGGTGAGGAATGTACCCCCACAGGTAGGTATTGTTGTGTTTGATAGATTCTGGTGTGCAGTTTGTGGGGGTACTGGAGATAGTTGGCAGGTTTTGTGTTTTGAGCTGTAGGAAGTTGGCTTCAGTTCTGGTGATGAGGTTAGGTGCTTCTTTGAAATTATAAACCGCTTATCAGAGCTGGGCCTATGAACTGCACTTCATCAGACTCCTAGGTAGTAGGTACAGAAACTCACGGACTCAATATGATTAGACACATGGTTAGACCTGCCGGACATCTGACTTCCCAGGCAACTCTGCACTTTTATCTTTGCTGCTACATCTCTCTTTGCCCCCGACCCCCCACCCCAGTCTGTCCCTCATCCCCTGATGCCTCCATTTCCATTTTCACTGACTGCCTTTCACTGACTGGCTTTCTTACCTGCATTGCCTGCCAGGCCAGCCTTTGGCTTCTTTACTATTCCTTCCATCCATGACCAGGAGACACACCAACTGCAGGTACTTCCTCAGCCTGACAAAGGGTTTTTCAACCTGAAAGCTTCCTAAGAGATATTTCTCTAACTATTCCATTTTTTTTTTCATAATAAACATAAAAAACACAAAAACACAAGATAAGCTATCACACACACCACGAGTAACATATATCCAACACAACATCTTTACTTCTTGCTGCCAATTCCTTTATAACAAGAAAGGCTCTGTGACAGTTCTATTTGGCTACCTTAGATGCTGCTGGTGCTGCTGGTGCTATTGCTGTTGAGCCAGCTACATTATTTTCACCTGCCATTGTTTCCAGTGGTGGACTGGGATGAGGCTGTAGGGGAGGAGGAGGCCTCACTGGGGCACACTGCTATGTTGTGCAGATGCCCCATTGCCAGGAAGGGTACACCTGAACACAGACACAGTGTCACACACACCCATGTCATGAGTTTTGCCTGTCAGCAGCCAGAGGTGCAGGGCCCCAGAACCCCAAGCCCTGCTGCACCTATGTCATTGAGGGCTGGCAGGCTTTGTGGCCACTGCAGGGGCTAGCAAGCCTGCAGTTTTGACCCTGCTGTGGCTTCACATATACAAGTGACATGAGTTTTTCTCTCAAGAATTTGGGGTGCAATTTCTCTGAACTCCCTGCACCTGTCTTTTTGAAACTTGGCATGCTTCATGCCCTCAGGAGGGGCTACCATGTCTGTAAATTTCATCCAATTCTGGCTAGAATTAACAGAGTTATAGCCTGTTTTGTCTTTCCCCATTATATCCTATGGGCAAAACGTCGAAACAGGGTTGACACAGCAAAATGTTTCGACAAAATGAACCGGAACAGCCATTTCAACTCAAAGCAAGAGTCAAAACGAAATGCTGTTCTGCCAAAACACTGGTCAAAATGAAATGCTTCCATTTGTATGTATATTTTGTTTAAGAAAAGGCTAAGGATGGGCACATTATCTTCAAATCTTTTGCTGGCACAAACAACAAGGTAGAAGGATTTTTTTTATAGCAAATGAGCTGATTAAATGGTCTGCTATAGACCATTATTTGGAAAAGCAATTTAATTGCTTGGATCTTTTCTTCTTTTTGTGAATTGTGCATGAACAGATGTGAGATTTTGCAGATATTTTTTCAGTTGATAATTATTAGGTGCACATTTTTATGCAAGCAGGCTTCAACCTAATAGTTGTTTCTGAACTGTGTTTATGCAGGATGTGTTGTACCAACTCTGTGACTGGCAGAGGACAGGGGAAAGCATTCTCCACTTTCTGCTTATTGTAGCTACATGATAATGCTCCTTTGTTTCCCAAACTTTGAAAGCTGAGCCCCTTCAAGGAAACTAAACTAATTCAGTCTCCTTCGTCAAACTCACAGTCTGTTGTTAGATACACATTTTAATTTCCTCCTCTCCTGGCTAGTTTCAAGCAGTGAGATAATTAACACTATTAATATGTAACATATCATCATTAGCAGCTGAATTAATACACCTTGAAATGAATAAGCCAGTTCATACCTCAGAGCTACTATTTCAGACTATCTGCAAGCTCAAGCAAACTACTGTATCAGTTGTACTTGTTTCATGGTTTAAAGGTTTTATTTTTCTCTGCATTCAGAAACCTAAATAGTGATTCTTAAATCCAATTGGAGCTGAGATTCTCTAGAACAGGGATGTCAAACTCTCCCTGGCCCATGGGCATCCTTCTAGGCTGGAGTCACATGCCTCAGTAGTAGCAGAGGGAGTGGCCACTGGTGAACAGTGTCAGTAACCACAGAAGATAACTCAGTTGTTGCTTCCCTGCACATCACCAACATGCGTCATGAATGGGGTTCTATGTCCTGGATTTCAGTTGCAGATCCCAACTCTGCTTGCTTGCCTTTGAATGTCTGCCTCCTCTACTAGCTCCATGGGCCACACAACATGGCTTATGGGCTGGATACAGCCCACAAACAGTAAGTTTTACACCCCTGCTCCAGAACACTTATAAAGCCGGGCCATATCATCTGTTTTTCTCAATGCATGTACCTATTCTGCCCTTTGGGAAACTGCACCTTATTCCCTATTGATAGGGATCAGGTTCTGCCATTTTAAAACCAGTCTGTGTGCTGAAATTTTGTTCTTTTTTGGGTATAGACCAGAATTCCTGTTACTTATACTGGTAAAAGTGTAATGTCTGTACCTGGCCCTAATGACTTAGCTTTTGCTTGAGGGATAGAGAAGGGAACAATGTTGCTAAAGGTGCTCTGGATCCAATTTATATGATGATTAGTAGAAAATTTATACAGACTTTAAAATTTCATCTGGAATGTCATAAACAAGCAATATAATGTGCATTCTCACTTTAAACAACTGTGCTTCTGAACCATATGCTTTTGTTTTACATACATAAAGGAGGATGGGTCTGATACTGCTTAGTTCTTCCCTGCCTAGGCCTTTTTTGAAGTCAATGGGATATTTCAGTCTAAATGTCACAACTTTATTGAATCTTACAGTATTTTGTGGGTTTTTAAAGCCATAATCCAAAAGTCCTGTGCAACACAAGAAGCTCTGCTTTCCTTTTTTCGAAAAAGGGAGTTTTTAGCCTTTAAGGTTGTGTTGAAAATATTGAAAACCAAGTGCACCCTAGGACTTCAAATAATGAAAGTCAAATAAAAATAACCCAGTCTCTATTAAATAGGATTTAAAATCTAATCTCATGATTTTGGGGGACATGACTCATTACTTTTGAATGCTTGGGTTGGCAGCATTGGGGGGTTCTTGAGGCAAAGGATGGTTTTGTGTGCAGATTTCTTATCTAGTTAAGTTTGTGTGCTTTTTGGATGGCTCTGTGTGCGCTCAGAAAGCTGTGATAGATGAAGTTTACAAAGTGAAAAATAAGATCTGCTCCAAACATGCCTGTGTCTTTGAAGATAACTTCTGCAACTTACAACTAAAGCAGCTGTTACAGGGAGCAGTGGAAGTTCCATTTGTGGTTGAACGTATGGTAATTCCACACCCTTCTCAGTGATAAAAACTTGCTATTTTTTAACTCTTGGACAGGACATTTTGACTATTTAATAGAACCAAGAATAAGTAGCTTTAGCTGAAGTGAAGAATACATCACTCTGTAAATAATTCCACTCTGAGGTGTTGATAAACATGTCACTATTCTCCATTCTGTCCAACACTCTTCTAAAGATTATACAGAATGTAGCTTGTACTTTGTCGCAACTGGAGTCTAAATCTATCATATGTCGCTCTATATTCTTAAAATACAACAAATACCAAGCCACCAACAAACTTATTCTTAAACTGGTTACAAGATGACAATATGTCATTTGAGGATCATACCATTAATAAATCCAGCTTTTTTATTTCCAAACTTACAGCTAAGATATAATGAAAGTTGTAAGTATGCATTCTCTCGTGTCTGTTTCCTCCTTAATTCTTCACTGAGATGTAGTGCATCTTACTTCTCATTTCTTAGGTAGTTATTAGAAGTATGTCACTTCCAATTATCAGATGTTCCTATCATCAAAATGACCACAAAGAAAGTTTAAAGGGAAAGCTGTCTCAGATTTCTCTATTTACCTTTGCAGTAGAAACAAAAGAGTGCTGAGAGTTGTAAGAGTCAGAATGCATGAAGGTGATCAATTTGTGACCAGCATGTTAATTTGAACATGCTGAATGCTTGAAACATGTTCTGGATTTGGTGAGAGTTTTTCTGGCAAATTTTTCACAGACTTTATATTGGTCCAAATCTTCTAGTTACATCTACTGGTTTATTCTACTATATTCAGTTAAAGACTTACTTCAGTGGAGCCGTGTAGTTTTAACTGATTTTAGAATTTAGCCTGTTTCTAGTGTGTGGCTGAACTGCATGGTCAGGCAAAGTCTACCAGTAAAAGGTGTGAATGTCCTTTTGTGCTCTTCTGTTTCCACATGAGCATGGAATCTATTATGCTCTTGCACATATGTAACGTCTATTATTATTTACTAGGAGTTACTCATACATTAGGGACTTAATTATTCAACTTTGCCATGGGTCTGTTCTGGCTCCCTTTGATGTCAAAAGGACTCTTTCCATTAACTGTAGTATGTTTAGGGTCAGAACCTATGCCCAAACTTCCCATTGACTTGAAGTGCTAGGCTGGGGAAAACTGAGCAGTGTCAGACCCACCTTCCTTTTTCTAGTTAAAGCCAATAGCATTTGGGTCAGAAACAGAGTTATTCAAAGTGGGGATGCAAATTATATTGCTTTCTTATGACATTCAAGATGAATTTTGAAATTAGTATGAATTTTCTAGTAACCAGCATGTAAACTGGATCACCACCAGCTCTAACAGTTCAGCATACTTTACTTTTTCTCATGACAGCAATTCTACTGCAAATATTCTAATATTACAGAAGTTCACATTGGTTTGGTAGGAGGCTGGCAGTTAAATATAAATTAAAATCAATGTAGCTATACTAATTTACACCAACTGAGAATACTGTTCCAGGTGTTTTAGTAAATAACCTTTACAAATGTAACCCTTGGTTACATACAGACATTACAGCTACACTGACCAGCCCAGGCATTTGGCATTGGCATAAATTGTGCTAAGAATGGCATGACCAATTGAAGTTAGTTCACCTGAGAAGGTAAGCTAACTTTAAATGGATAAAGGGTTAACCCAATCTAAAATGCGTTATGCAGGTGTTCACTACTA
Source organism: Alligator mississippiensis (assembly GCF_030867095.1). NCBI lineage: Eukaryota > Metazoa > Chordata > Crocodylia > Alligatoridae > Alligator > Alligator mississippiensis. Next base: position 33,180,762 of record NC_081826.1, on the reverse strand, counting down.
CACCAGGTTGTGTTCACAGCACAGCCCCTGGGTTGGGAAAGCCCAGCCACTTGCCCCAGCCCTAGTGCTCTGCTGTTCCTATGCCTCCCCCACTCCAACTGGGCCATGTTTAGCCCCACAACTATTCCCCTGCCAACCAGGCAAACCACTCCCTGCAGATCTGCCGCACCCATGGATCCAACAACCCTCTCCCTTTCTCCTCCCTTCCCAAATTATTTACCTCTGACTGTCAGCAGCAGCAAACACCTAAACACCTGCATGTGCCACCTAAAGTAAGCTGCTTAAACCTAAATCAAGTCCCATGAATGCTTGTTCACACCCTTTGACTTTTAGTGGTAGCATAAAGCAGAACTGGAAAATAGTTTGAATAGTTTCTCTTCATTTTTTAAAATGGGTACTCCATTTTTATCACAAAGCCATGTTTAGGTTTATTTGGAAGAAGTCAGTTTATCTAATAAAGTAGCACTGCCCAGAGTGAGGCAGAACATTACCCAGAAATTTGGCTAAGATCCATAAATGCCACAAATTTTGTTACTTTTTCCAATGGAATTTCAAGGAAGCAGACACTATCTGTTTTAAATCACATAACCACTCTCTTTTTCTTTCTCTCTCATTGGATATATGTATCATATGTACCCTGGCACAAACACATTTTGACTGGGAAATTACATTGTAAAATGTCTTAAGGAATGTGGGTATTGAAAACTTGTTGCAATCTATAAGGAATAATACGGAATTAAGTGTGTAAAAGGACGATGTAACATATACTGGACTCAGGAAAATAATAGTATAGTTTATGATTACGGAGGGCCTATTCACAATTAGAAGCTATATAGAGTACATATACTGTTTACAATAGCCGTAAATGTTTTATTTCCTTTGTTCTTATAACATTGAAATGAAATGTGAAAATATCTACAATTCAGTAAGCATCTTAATACAGAGAAATAACTTTCTAGCTAGATAATGAAATTCCATTTAACTGGCTTTTATTAGGTGTCATATTTCAATAGTTATGATATGCAATATGTTTGAACATGTTTAGTATGGTTTCCTTTCATAGTTCCTCTAAAATAAAAAAGAAACTTGAGAAGGCTTTGCATCACAGTTTTATTTAAATGACTATATTAAGAATCAAAATATTTTTTTCATATGTAGTCCAATAAAGATTAAGATTAGATTAAATCAAATCAAATTATTTCCTTTCTGGAGGAAAAAGTTTCATTCAGTGGGTTTCCTGTTTTAGAATACCGTTAATAAAATTATGCAAAATGAACATAACAGTTTGTAGATCTACTGCAAAAATGCCTTCAAAAGGACTTGGACTCTATTTGAGATCTTGAATCCCTTCTTTGCTCTCTCAGTCTTGAGATCTTCCTGGCACTAGTCTAGTCTCTTTCATACCAGTTGTCTCCAGCTCCAAATTGCCATTTCCGCAGTTGAGAAGCACTGAGATACAGATCTGTTCTGGGCAAGTTTTCTTTCCGTGCAGATATTTTCATATTAGAGCCTGAGAGGAGTGTGGTGTAGGAACCACACGCACACACACACACTCATTTTGGAGGTGTTTCAGCCCGTTTCGGCACCCGAAGCACCGAATCTGAAGTGAAACAGAAGGCTCCAAAACATCTCTGATATTAAACTAAACCATCCAAAATATTTCAGAAAATTTTGGAAAGTTTCAGAGTTCTGGAGCTGGGCATGCAGAGAAACAGAAACTAAGAAGAGGGAGGGGGAAGAGGGGTAGAAGGACTGCTCTGATATTGACATCTATAGCTGGCCAGTGTCTGCGATATGTCCAAGTTCCTTCCAATCCTGATGCTCTGGGGGAGGGAAGACAGCCTGCTGTCATCCTGCGCAGAGATCTGGGGGCTCACGCTCTCCAGGAGGAGTCTGGCACAGCCCCGCAGCCCTCCCCAGGGGTGCGGGCCCCCGGATCTGCATGTGGAGCTAGGGCCAGCTCCAGCACCCAAGTCTGCTCAGTGCACCCTGTGCTGAGCGCAGGGAAGACCAGTGCTGCCGCTGGCTCCATCTGGGGGCCCCATGACAGCAGGCTGCCTTGGTGAATAAAACCTCACCAATTCCCTTCTGTGCCCCCGTGATGAACTTATAGGCAGCCACAAGGTCGCCTCTCAACCTTCTCTTGCGGAGGCTGAAGAGGTCCAGGTGCCCCAGTCTCTCCTCATAGGGCTTGGCCTGCAAGCCCTTAACCATACGAGTGGCCCTTCTCTGGACCCTCTCCAGGTTATCCACATCCCTCTTGAAGTGTGGCACCCAAAACTGCACGCAGTACTCCAACTGCGGTCTGACCAGCGCCCGATAGAGGGGGGAAGTATCACCTCCTTGGATCTGTTCGTCATGCATCTGCTGATGCATGACAAAGTGCCATTAGCTTTTCTGATGCCTTCATCACACTCCCGACTCATGTTCATCTTGGAGTCCACTAGGACTCCAAGATCCCTTTCTGCTTCCATTCCACCAAGGAGGTCATTCCCTAGGCAGTAGGTATGCTGGACATTTTTCCTCCCTAGGTGCAGCGCTTTTAATTTCTCCTTGTTGAATTGCATTCTGTTGTTTTCTGCCCATATGTCCAACCTGTCCAGGTCTGCTTGTAGTTGTTCCCTGCCCTCCGGTGTGTCCACTTCTCCCCACAGTTTTGTGTCATCTGCAAACTTGGACAGAGTACACTTCACTCCCTCGTCCAAGTCACTGATGAAGACATTGAAGAGTATCGGTCCAAGGACCGAGCCCTGCGGGACCCCACTGCCCACACCCTTCCAGGTCGATACCGACCCATCCACTATGACTCTCTGGGTGCAACCCTCTAGCTAATTTGCCACCCACCGGACCGTGTAGTCATCCAAGTCACAGCCTCTAAACTTGTTTACTAGTATGGTGTGGGATGCTATATCGAAGGCCTTCCTGAAGTATACGACATCAACCCCTATTCCTGCGTCGAGGCATTTTGTAACCTGGTCATAAAAAGAGAGACTAGATTAGTCAGGCATGATCTACCTGCTATGAACCCATGCTGGTTCCCCCTCAGCATAATTTGTCCTGCCAGGCTCTCGCAAATGTGAGCCTTGATAATTTTTTTGAAGACTTTGCCTAGGATGGAGGTGAGACTGACTGGTCTATAGTTGCCTGGGTCCTCCTTCCTCCCCTTCTTGAAAATGGGGACCACATTGGCCCTTTTCCAGTCCTCCGGGACCTGGCCCGTGCACCATGAGTGTTCAAATATTACCTCCAGTGGCTGTGCAAT